>NC_057885.1:24280828-24625828 GCF_019740435.1 Gambusia affinis
ACATTTTAATGCTGCAGGTTTTATTATTCTTCATTATTCTAAATTATTCTTTATTATTCTAAATTATTCTTTATTATTCTTTATTATTCTTTATTATTCTTCATTATTCTTTATTATTCTTTATTATTCTTCATTATTCTTTATTATTCTTATTATTCTTTATTATTCTTTATTATTCTAAATTATTCTAAATTATTCTAAATTATTCTTCATTATTCTTCATTATTCTTTATTATTCTTCATTATTCTTTATTATTCTTTATTATTCTTCATCTGAACATTCAGGTTTGGATCAGAGGAAAAGTTTCATTTAAAATTCCTGAAATGTTCATTTTGGGAAGAAAGAAAGTTGCTCTAGATGTTCTTTAATTACATCCTGGAACAATTTGATTTATGAACATCTGGAATAGTTATCAAATATCAAATATTAAAACTCGACCTGAGACTTTTATGAATAATATTAATTAATAATAGTTTTGTAAATATTTTTGTTTAAATTTTGAATAGTAAGAAAATAATTTTGATTAGTTGAATTTATGTAATTTTGATCATAACTGGGAATAACAGAGAGGCGTGGCTTTAGATTAAATGTTAATCTAACTTGCCGTAGTATTTGGACAGCTGTTTAATATTTTCAAATTATGTAACCAGACAGACAATAACACAATTTCTGATATTTAAAACACTGAAATAAATCATTCAAACTAAAATCACCAACAGATTGAGGCAAAAAACCAAAATCACTTTTATTATACGGATCATTTGAACATCCAAAATATGAAACTAATTCTGATGAATGTTTGTTAGAAGAGTGAAATATTTGTTTGTTGTGTCTTTAATTGGTCAGACAGAAAATAACATGAAAACAACAAAGCTGGTGTGTAAACAGGAGGTCTCACTTTGGAGAATTGTTGGTTAAAACATGTTTGTTCCTCGTTCAGTGAAGTTTCTCACAGTGGTAAAGAAAACAAAATGTGACTAAAGAAGCTTCATAAAGTAAAAGTGAAAGTTCAGTAAAACTCGTCCTTGAAGCTTCTTGTGTTCAAGTTGTTACTCAACTACATGCAAATATCTAGAAACTGGATTTTGACTTAATCTAATTAATAATGTTTAATTATTAATGTTTAATTAATAATTAGACCAACATGGTTGCTGGTTCCAGACGGGCTGGTCTGAGTTTTTCACAAACTGATGATCTACTGGGATTTTCACACAGGACGTCTCTGGAGTTTACAGAGAATCAGAAGAAGAGAAAATATCCAGTGAGCCTCAGTTCTGTGGGCCCAAACGCCTTGTTGAGGTCAAAGGTCAAAGGAGAATGACCAGACTGGATGGAGCTGATAGAACGACAACAATAACTTGATACAACCGAGGTCTGCAGAAGAGCATCTCTGATCCCACCACATGTCAAACCGTGAGGCGGCTGAGCTACAGCAGCAGATGACCACAGCAGGTGACCCTCCTGTCAGCTAAGAACAGGAAACTGAGGCTACAATTCACACAGACTCACCGAAACTGGACAACAGAAGATTGGAAAGATGTTTCCTGGTCTGATGAGTCTGGATTTCTGCTGCAACATTCAGATGGAAAGACCAGAGTTTGACGTCAACAAGAAGAAACATGAATCCATCCTGTCTGGTACCAACAGTTCAGACTGTGGTGGTGATGTTATGGTGGGGGGATACTTTCCTGGTACTTTGATGTTATGGTGGGGGGATACTTTCCTGGTACTTTGGACCCATTAGCACCAACTGAGCATCGTGTCAAAGCCACAGCCTACCTGAGTGTCGCTGCTGAATGTCCATCCCTGTGTGACCACAGTGAACCATCTTCTGATGGCTCCTTCCATCAGGATAACACTCCATGTCATGAAGCACCAACCATCTCACACTGGTTTCTTGGACAATGAGGTCACTGAACTCGACTGGCCTCCACAGTCACCAGAACCAACAGAAACCTTTGGGATGTGGTGGAACAGCAGACTCACATCATGGATGCAGCAGCTGCATGTTGCTATCAGGTCAATATGGACCAGACTCTCTGAGGAATGTTTCCAGTCCCTCCTTGAATCTCTGCCATGAAGGGCTAAAGCAGTTCTGAAGGCAAAATGAGTCCAATCCGGTACCAGCAAGGTGTACCTAATAAAGTGGCCGGTGAGTGTACACGTTCATGATTATTGATGAATAACAGCTGGATCAATAACAGAGAAACAACCTGATGTAAAACAAACTCTTTATCATCAGAGGTCGTACTAACAACCTGCTCATTGGTCGCAGGTTCTGCTGTGGGGGAGCAAGAGGAGGGTGTGAGCAGCACATACACAAGAATGACTGACAGCACCAAGACCGTCCTCCTGGCTCTGATTGGTTGTTTATGAGTGGGAGTGTTTTATTTCTGCAAATGGCAGTAAGACAACAGAGAGATGGAGATGAGAAACAGGAGCTGGACTCTAACAGAATATCTGTCTCATTTTCTGTCAATTAAAATATAAAAATATATTTTTAACAGGTTATCTAATGCTGATTTTAAAACAAAGTACCTTTGATAAAAATGCAGTGTGCTATGATTCATGGTGTCAGCTTGGATTGTTGGAATTTAAAGAATATCATCGGTTTCATTTATTCATAAAGTTTCATTTATTCATAAAGTTTCATTTATTCATAAAGTTTCATTTACTCAATTAAACGATTTTCCCTGAAAACAAAGAGGAAGAAAACAGCAGGAACAGAGCAGAATGAGACTGTTTGGATCAGAAGTGATGCTCTGTGGTGACGTCATCATCATCATCATCATCATCATCATCATCATCATCATCATCATCATCATCATCACCTGGTACCAGCTCAGCCTGGGGGGGCGGAGTCATCTTCACACAAGGTGACGGGTCACTTACTGTATTTAGAGAAAGTTAAAGAGGAAACACATTTATTACCACTAAAACAACAAATTCAGGAAACTGGATAATAAGAGACATTTATGAAGCAAATTCTAAAAAATATAATATCAAAACCAGAATCAGTGAAGAACATCTGTCAGTCAGTGATTGGTTGGATCTTCAGGTCAGTAAATGATTCAGAGTTTTACCTTTTGCTCTGAGTCCAAATGAAAACCCCAAGAGGAAAGAGCAGATGAAGAACAGGAACATCACCACCAGGTGGCAGAGCAGAGTGATGAGGAGGAGAGGGGAAGGTGAGTAAGTGGGCGGGGCTTCAGGAGTGGGCGGGGCTTCAGGAGTGGGCGGCACTGTGGTTGTTGGTTTTTCTGCAGAGAGAATAAAACCTGATCAACATTTAGAGATGAAACTGAAGGAATGTTTATGTCTGACTGATGGATTCATTAGTTATTATTCACACTGATTACTGGAACACAAATAAAACATTAAACAGTGTTTGATCAGTTCAGTTAGCAGAAAATAAAGCATTTATTCTTATTTTAATATGATTTCAGAAAATAAGGAGAATTAAATTTAAACATCATCAGCCAGAGGAATATGAAGCTGAAATTTAGATGCTAGAAAAACAGTTCCCCTTACAACTGTAGAAAACTCAGATCATTGGAAGAAAACTAAATATCCAAACACAGAGTGGTAGTGATCTACAAGTTGCAAAACTAAAGAGAAGCTGCTGACCTCTGACCTTTGACAGAGATCCTGCTGGATGGAGACTCTCCATGACCTCTGATGTTACATTTATAGAGGCCTTCATCAGAGCTGGAAACATGGAGGAGGGTCATGTGACCTGATGATCCATCACCAATGAAGGAGCCATCTTTATAGAAAGCAGCTGGGAGGTTGTGGGTTGGATTCCTTGCTCTGCAGCTCAGAGTGACGTCATCTCCCTCCATCACAGGGAGGACAGGACTCTGCAGGATCACTGATCCACCTCAACACAGAGACAAACTACAGCATTTCATCCATTTCCACACAGCTTCAGCAACACTAACTCCACAGTCTGATCTTACCAGAGACAGAGAGCTGGATGCTGCTGCTGCTGGAGGATCCAGACCTGGACTCACACCAGTACACACCAGTATCATGTTCGAATAAGGAGTTGATGCTGCAGGAAGAACCAGCAAAATGCCCAAATCCATCTCCACATTGCTTCCTGGTTCCTCCGATCGTGTTTCTCCTCACAGTCCATCCATCAGATCTGTTTTCATCCTCACAGATCAGAGTCACTGATTCATATTGAAAGAACTGAGATCTGCTGGGACTCACAGTCAGATGAACTGAAATAATAAAACATTCATCCTTTCATTAGTTCCACAGGATCAAATGTAGATCTAGAGTGAACAGAATCAGGTTGGTTTGTTGAGCTGCTCAGCAGAAAGTTTCCACCTGCAGAGAAATGAGTCTCAGGTCATTTCTGATCTTGGCAACAGAACCTCAGTGAGAATCGTTTCCTCCTCCTTCCTGGTCTGAACCTCATCATGTCCTCAGTGTTTTGGAGATTTCTTCATTAGCAATTAGTTTGCTTCTGGTAGCTACTGTTCACAACATGCCACCGTCACCTTGAGCCAGCAAAAATAATCTCCCCAAGCAGCTAAGAGGGACCATCTTCCTCTGAGCTCTGGTTCTGATGAGCCAGAACCAGGAGGTTCTACTGAACAGAACTTAGCAACATGCTGGTTCATCCTGTCACTGGAAGAAAGAAGCATCAGTGAGGTGAAGACATTTCTGCTGAGCCGTGTGTTTTTAGACCTGTTGGTGTTGAAGCAGCGGTTCTGATTCCAGCTGTTTCTCTGTGTGTTTTGGATCCGTGTTCTACTGCTGATCCACACCAGCAAGCAGAACCTGCTGGCCTCCAGGTTCTGCTTCTTCCTTATAGTTAACATTGTGTTTGGACAGAGGACTTGTTGTTATTTACAGCATCAATATGTTTTGGTGATGTAAAGCTCTCTGAACGGCCGTATTGCTGATATGTGCTATAAAATAAACAGAACTGATTGGGTCTAAAGATATTTCCAGTGAGTAATTTGCTCCATGCTGATGAATTCAGACTCCATCTTGTTTGTAGGGATGATGTCACTCCCACAGGATGCTGTGATGGTTTCGTTTCCAGATCCTCAGTGTTCATCTTCATTTCCATCACTTCAGATCTTTACAGATCTTTGCTGGGAGCCTCGGTGTTGAACAGTCCTCTGGTTCTGGTTCTGGTTCCGCTTGGAAGCAGGAAAATAAAGTAAAGAAAGTAAAAACCCAAAGGTTTTTTAATTTGAAGTGACCCAGCAGCAAATCATGGCCTCCAGCGCAGTGAACCCTGGGAGATGTGGTTCAGTTGGTCTGTTTGAGTAAATAGATTCATAAACCCAAGTTCAGATTTGATTGGAGTCAAAAGTTTCTGTACAGGAAAACAGGTTCAGTTGTGCACAGAATCTGACTTTCATCTTTATCCTGTTGCTTCTTTCTCCACAGCGACACTGAAACTGATGGTTATGGTGCAAAAACCTCCCAGAATATTAAACAACCATGAAAACAAATAATACAAAACAGCAACATGTCCAAGCTGCATCTGAAAACAAGCTGCTAGAATAAAAGGACTGAGGATTTCAGAGTGAACATCAGAGCCTGACATGAATGACTGACAAATTTCTTCATGTACTTCAGTGAACAAGAAGCAGATTCTGCAGACGATCCAGTCAAAGTTTCCTTTTCATGAAGCACTAAAGGAGAAAAACTTCTTTTTGACCGAAGAAAACAAAGTTATAACTTCTGATCAATAATAACAGCTGCAATAAAACTGATCAGCAGAAAAATGATCACAGTGATTATTGAATTCATGCTAAACTGAAGAGAAGCTGCTGACCTGAGGAAGAGGAGGAGGAAGAGGAGGGTGGAGCAGTGGTTGGAGGTTTCTCTAGAATAAAGACAGATGGTTTAAATATCACCAGAGTGGATTATCAATGAGAATCACTGATAGAGGATGACCTCTGACCTTTGACAGAGATCCTGCTGGATGGAGACTCTCCATGACCTCTGATGTTACATTTATAGAGGCCTTCATCAGAGCTGGAAACATGGAGGAGGGTCATGTGACCTGATGATCCATCACCAATGAAGGAGCCATCTTTATAGAAAGCAGCTGGGAGGTTGTGGGTTGGATTCCTTGCTCTGCAGCTCAGAG
The DNA here is from genome assembly GCF_019740435.1 of Gambusia affinis. NCBI lineage: Eukaryota > Metazoa > Chordata > Actinopteri > Cyprinodontiformes > Poeciliidae > Gambusia > Gambusia affinis. Next base: position 24,286,951 of record NC_057885.1, read on the forward strand.
TGACGTCATCTCCCTCCATCACAGGGAGGACAGGACTCTGCAGGATCACTGATCCACCTCAACACAGAGACAAACTACAGCATTTCATCCATTTCCACACAGCTTCAGCAACACTAACTCCACAGTCTGATCTTACCAGAGACAGAGAGCTGGATGCTGCTGCTGCTGGAGGATCCAGACCTGGACTCACACCAGTACACACCAGTATCTGATGGATACAAGGAGTTGATGCTGCAGGTAAAACCAGCAAACAGCCCAAATTCATCTCCACATTGCTTCCTGGTCTCTCTGCTTGTGTTTCTCCTCACAGTCCATCCATCAGGTCTGTTTTCATCCTCACAGATCAGAGTCACTGATTCATCCTGAAAGAACTGAGATCTGCTGGGATTCACAGTCAGATGAACTGAAATAATAAAACATTCATCCTTTCATTAGTTCCACAGGATCCAATGTAGATCTAGAGTGAACAGAATCAGGTTGTAACCTTGGTTTGTTGAGCGGCTCAGCAGAAAGATCAGAGCTGCAGAGAAATGAGTCTCAGGTTAGTTGGAGCTTTAATCAGCAGCTCTGCTGTGGGAAGCAGCAGTGATGGTCTCTCAACATTTCCACACCAACATCCAGCAGATGGACTCACCCAGCAGCCTGTGGACAGATGTTCCCTCCATCCTGCAGCTGGATCCAATGAGACCAGCAGCAGTTTGACACTCACTGAAAACATCCTCTTCCTCTTCCTCTTCCTCTTTATGCAACACTTTGTCTTATTTTCGCTGAATACAAAGTTTTTTTGATAAAGTTTGTTCCTCAACTTAAAACCATTTAGGTTCAGTTTCCTTATTGTCAGGCCCACTGAAACGTCTTCTGTAGCTTTAAGTTCCACTAAAAGCTACATAAATCTGACATTATATTCATTGAAACAACTAAAGTAAAAGGCAGAAGTCTCACAAAAAAACAAAATTTTTTTTCATATTCCAGGAAGTGTTTTTGTCTTCATCCTCCTTCATTAGATCAAGTCACTCTTGACTTCCAGGTTTTGAGGATTTGACTAATTTGATCTTTGAGCCCTTCGTCATACAAACATCTACTGTGTTCATGGTCAGTTACAAAACTCATTTACTGTGAATTTTGTTTTGTGGTTTGTACAGTGGTGCTCTGTAAGCAGTTCTGTCTCTGAACGGATAAAAACAGTCACTTCCTGAAAACGGGTAAGAAGTTACAGTAAATAATGTCAAGAAAATCCGAGATCATCCCACTTCCCCATGCTGGAGATTTTAGTTTAACAGTAACAATAAATAAAGTTTTCTTTAAAATTAATTACTCAAGTAAAATCTAGATCCAACATTAGACTTAAATGTCAATAAAATCAATTTGGTTGTGTGTTGTTTCTGTCTCCTGCAAACTTTGCTTTAATTCTACTTTTTTCTATTTAATCATAAGAAATCCTAGTCAGACAGAGAGAGTCATGAAACAGGAAGAGCAGTTTCCTGGAAAAAGAGGTATTAAGTTTCCAGCCTGCAGATTTATAAAAATAGTTCAGACTATTACTTATCTCAAAACATGAAAGTTTTAAAGAAAGAAATCTAAACATTGTGAGTAATTGGATAAGATTCAAAGTAAAATACTTATATTAATATTGGTTTGCTTGTAATAATACTTACACTTACACTTACATTAGTGGGAACTCTTACAAGTAAAACAAGTAACTGTAACTTTGATATTAAATAATAAGAATCATGGATTATTCTTGGTTTCTTTACAGAAAACATTTGTAATAACCCACATTAAGATTATAATAAGAGTAACTGATAAATTATGGTTATCATAACATTATAAATGAATGATAAATTAGAGAAGCTAAAGAAGTTATAAATGTGATTTTTACTCTGAACTTGAAATGGTGTAAAATGTGTAACTGCAATTAAACATCACTGATGTGTTGGAGGTGGATGGAAGGTGAAAGGTTAAAGGGAAAAGGGGAACTAACAGGAGAGCAGAGATGATCAACGACTTATTTGTTAAGCAACCTGAGACATTAGCACAGACATCAGGACATAATGTCTCTAAGACAGTGATGGAGATGAGATCATCTGTCCAAGCAGTCAGCCAATGAAATAAGCACAGCAACAGTGCTAGTCAATGCAAATGAACCAAAATCAAATAATCTATGGTTGCTGAAATGCAACAAATTGATGTTCTATGTGAGAAAAGGTTAGGGTGTGGGTGAATGGCAAGGTGCGGGTGTCACTCGGAATCTGACTTCTCGGAAAAAGGGGTCGTGTCCTACGTGACCGGGTTGATGTGACCCAGGTCACAAGTGTCACAAGTGCATTAGTGTCACAGGTACATTAGTTCGCAATCGGGTTGATGTGACCAAGGCACAAGTGTCACAGGTGCATTATTTCGCAATCTTCAACAGTCACCAGGGTAGAGGTCTGAGTTGATGGTTGGGGCCTGGTTGCGTAATCGAGCAAATGCACACAATGCTCTTGCTCTCTCTCTCTGTGGTACATGCCCACTAAGTAGGAGAAAAGTATAAAACCATGAGACCGAGGTGATACAATGTTCTTCGTCCCCGGCGCTGAGACTCGACACAAGTGCAGCAAGAAGACCAGCAGAGGACCACGCCCTGGAACCAAGGAAAGCGCCTCACAAGGAGGACGACGGAGCTCCTCACGCCGGACTAAGAGGGCGGGGCTGGCTATTGCATAGTAACAAACAATAAAGTTTTACATAATGCATCAGACAGACAGGACCAAGAATAAAGGTGTTTAACAGAGACTGGGCCAGTCCAGAACCAGCATTTGTAGGCTGGTGAGGCTGTAATGTGAACAGAGGAAATGTTGGGACAGTGACCCCACTGGGAAAATGCCCAGTGGTCCCAGTGGTCCCGTTGGTTCTGGTGGTCTCAGTGATCCCAGCTTGAACTGTTTGTGTAAATATGTTGAAGGAAAAACTGACCAATTTTCCTCACTCTGCTACTTTCTCCTGCTACTCTCTGTTAATTCAGCTCTTATCTTCATGGTTTCTCAGTTTGTTCTCTCCATAGATCTATAGATCTATAGATCTATAGAAGTTCAGTTTGGCTGTGATTCTTTGGGGAGAATCAGCTGAAATAATGATGCTAAAAACTAAATGTTCTCCCTCCCCTGTTAACTTTTTATTTTTCTTTAACATAGAAAGTAATGAAATCTTATGTAAAACTAATTTGACACTTTATTAAGACAATCAAAGTCACTTTACAATAAAAACATTTGCTCCCATTCAAACACAGATGAACTGAATCAGTTCTTCTGGTTTTATTGTGAATAAAATGAAAATCCTTTGATTGGTGACTAGCATTAAAATGAATAAAAATGACTTTTTACTGAAGTCCATTAAGGTGACATGTTATAAAATGTTGCTACATAATTAAACTGAATAAATAAATAATACTTTCTGGAACCTCTTATTGTATCGTTCCGTTTCCCTGGGGAACAGTTATGATGGGACACAGAGCCCCACTTGTCCACCGGGTTGGTCCAGAGGATAAAACCTCCCCAGCTCAGGTCTCCATGGCAACCACTAGACGTTTACAGTCTGAAGAGTCAGAGTTTGATTACGATGTTTATTGAAAAGTTCTTGTTGGTTCTTCTGGGTCGCAGTGAGGAACCTTCCGGTGTCAGTCCTTCAGGTGGAAACCTCGACTCAGAACCAGCTCGGTTCTGGCTCCGCCCAGGTGACACGCCTCCAGGACGCAGACCAGCCTCTGATTGGCCAGCTGGGGCGCCATGGCGATCAGGTCAGCTGAGAGAGAGAGAGGTTAGCTTGATCGTCCCGGAGAGGCCAGGTGGGCAGTAACTAGTTACATTTACTTGAGTAACTTTTTAAAAAAATAAATAACTTTTAGTATTTTTACTGCACTGTACCTTTAAGTTTTACTGTGAAGTTTGAGATTTTCTACCACTGAATGCAAAACAAACATGTTTTTACCAAAAACTCCCCACAGACACAGAGCTGCAGCTTCTGTTACGATTTCACTGAAAGAAACTGATTGGTAAAGTTTTTACTTTGATTTTATTATTTTGTGCTATTTTGATCTTTAAATTGCAAAAATTTCCACATAACTGATTACGATGTAACAACGATGTTTGTTTCAATATTTTGGTCTGTCTGATGACGTAATCTTTAAATATTAAATGATTGATAATCTGATCAGTTACTCAGGACTTCAGTCGACTTTTTACCAAAAACTTTTTACTTTTACTTGAGTAGAAACATGTTGAAGTATTTCTACTCTGAGCTGAGCTTCCTGGTTCTGTTCCTCCGCTGTGAACGGGCCGTCTGGACTCACCTGGAGACGGCGGCGGTGTGTGAGAGGAGAAGGCTCCCTGGGACAGGATGGAGGTCCAGGTGTTGGCGTGGCGATGCGAGGAGGAGGACAGGTGAGGCAGGAAGACGGCGTCGATCGTCAGGCCGTCGGACAGAGCTGGAGGGACAACCAGAGACAGTCAGAACCGGCCCGGTCCGGTCCGGCCCGGCGTCTCTCTGCGGGTCGGTACCTCTCAGCCTCACGGTGTAGTAGTCTCTGGGGGCGGAGCCAAAGCTCTCCGCGCTGGCCCCGCCCCCCATCGCCACGGCAGCAGCCTGCTCCTCCCTGTGATTGTAGTCGAAGCGCAGCGGTAAGGTTTCCGTGGCGACGGGTGAGAATGTCGGGGGGAGGGCGGCGGTGGCGTAGGATGAAGAGTCATCATCATCGTCGTCATCATCATCCTCATCTTCTTCGCCAGCGGGGACCACGAACTCCATGGAGGCTTCAAACAGGATCTCTGCAGAGAGACGGGTCCACACGGTTCTGATCCGGTTCTGGACCAAAACCCATTTCATCCCCACACAACCCTGGAACCGCTGTGGCTGAGCACTGCTGGTCAGCTGGCTTAAACAAAACTCCTACACCCTGACCGACCCAAACTACAGGAAATATCTGTGGTTCTGGAACCCCAGCAAGATCCGGATCATTTCTGACCCGTTAACCGGTTCTGACCCATTAACTGGTTTTGAGCCGTTAACCGGTTCTGACCCGTTAACCGGTTCTGACCCGTTAACTGGTTTTGACCCGTTAACCGGTTCTGACCCGTTAACTGGTTCTGACCCGGTTTCATCTCCTGTATATCCTCATTATTTCCTGAAGACTCTTTCGTCCACCATGTTTCCAGCGGTTCTGACCCGTTTGGGCCTGCTGACCGTACGGAGCGAACAGAACCAGAACCGGCCCGCCTCACCTGTCCTGTTGGGTTCTGTCTGGACAGCGAGCAGAGGACGCCTGTGGAGACAGAACACGTCCGTCAGACAGACATTGAGACAGACAGGCGTCCTCTGTGACCTCTGACCTCTTGCTGGGCGTCTCCGGCATCAGCAGCTTCCTCCGCCTGCCGGACCTCCTGCGGGGACAAACCCAGAGACCTGAGACCCGTCCTCACGGTGAGACGTCCCCAGGCGTCCGGCCCGCCGCCTCACCGTGGCGCGCCTGCGTGACGCGGCGTGGAGGCGCTGAGGGACGAGGACGGAGACGTCGGGCAGAACGGCGAGGACGACGGCGCCCTGAAGGACGGCGGACACGGCGAGGACCACGGCCTGTCCGTCCAGAACAAACAGCGCTCCTCCTGGGGGACGACAGAACCGGGTCAGCTCCGGGTCCCATCGGGCCAGAACCGTCTGCGCTCGGCCTCACCTCCCCTGTGCAGCTGTAGGTAACCATGGAAACGGTCGCCTGGAGGCAGAAGGTGCGTCGCTCCCGGTAACAGAGCCGCTCCAGCTCCCTCTGAAGCTCCGCCCCCTGCAGGAACCCGATCTCACCTGGAAAACAGAACCAGAACCAGAACCGACCAGCAGAGCTGAATAGAAAAAAAAAACTATTTCAACTTATTTTAACTAAAGTGAGACTAAAAAATGATCAAAACATCAAAGACAATATTTAAAAATGACATCAGACAGATCAAAATATGAAGTTATTTGGGACTTTTGGTATTTTAAAGATCCAAATGAAAATAATTCATATAAATAACATTTTTATAAATCATGATGTCAAACAGGACATTAAATGTTGTTATAACTCATTAATTAACAATTATTCAGAGTAAGAAACGGTTTTCCAAGAAAAGTAAATTATTCCCCAGAAAAACAGGAAAAGAAGAAAAAAATGAAACGTTGATTTTAAAACGTTTTACCATCCAGAAACGTTAAAGTAAAAAGTACAGCAGACTGAAAATACTCCTAAAAGTACTTTATTGTCTAAAAAGTTACTTAAGTAACTCCGTGAGGACTTTTGCACCGGGGGCTCACCTCTCCTCTCCCTCATGAGCGTTTCCAAGGAGACGGGAGGAGGCGGGAAGATGAAGAACCCTCCAATCAGAGCCCTGCTCAGCACCTGCTGGTCCTCCTGGCCCCTCAGCCACCGCAGGAAACTCCGGACCGGCTGCAGCCGCCGGTAGCTCATCCGGCGGTGGTGACCCTGCCCTGCCGGCCAATCAGAGCACAGGTCAGAGGTCAGGCTGGAGCGGCAGAGGAAACGGCAGGGTGAGGCCTACCTGTGCAGTACACCTGTGTGTAGGTGGTGTTGGTGAGGTAGAGCCAGGCGGGGTTCTGCTGGGTCGTGACGGGCCGGAGGCGGGTGCAGACCACCACGGACACTGCAGACAGAGCAGGAACATCTGGGCTGCTGCTGCCGCTGCGGAGCGACTGCTGCCAGGCTCACCTACGTGGGTGGAGCTTCAGCTGCGTCTCAGGCTGCGACGTGGAGAACAGCTTCACCACGATTGGCTGCTCGCTGCTGCCGTCCTCCAATCGGAGCCAGCGGTACTCCAGAAGCCCCGCCCCTCGACCATCTGACGGAGAACAGGAAGGGAAGTAATTAAACAGAAACATGAGACGCTCAATAGTGAAACCAGGAACAAAAACAAAACGAAAAAATAATAAAAGTTTTGTTTTTTTGCTAACTGTACCAAGAAAAAAGAATTCATGTTCAAAAATCAGTTGTAGGATGATTTTACTGGACCTGAAGTCCAGTGGACTCAGTTTGATTGGGGACAAAAGTTGCAACATTTAAACCCCTTTGAGAAACCTGTTACAGAAACACTGAAGGAAATTACATGAAAAGCTCTGAAGAAGACACAGAGCGTAACTTCCTTCTTCATGAAATCTAAACACAAATGCAGTGGTTGAAGTTTTTAGCTGTTGTTGGATTTATCCTTTGTTTTTGGTAAAAGACCTGAAGCCATTTCTCCCACTAGCGTCAGACTAGCATGTTTGTTTTGGTTGCATTTACCCAGAATGCCTTGCGCTGTTGTCCACTTTCTGCTTGTGGAGTCGTCTCTAGTCTCCATGACAACAACTCACAAAACAGACTCACATCCTTATTGAGAAACGGAACGAAAGCTGAAAACTGTTAAAAGTAAATATTTCTGACTCGACAAGATTTGGGGAAGTTTAGTTTGCAGATTGTCAACGTTCAAAAGGCCAAATCTTCTTCATTTATTTATTATTTCTACGTGTTTGACATCATTAGAGAACGATTTCAGAATCTGTAAATAACTCAAAATGCCCACAAAGAAACTTGGTCCTGGTTCTGTCATGGCGGGTCACATGTATGACCTCCATCAGCGTTTCTGTCTCACCTTTATTCCGGACTCGCTCCGACCGACCTGCGAAGGTCAGCAGGCCGATGACATCACACAGGGAGCCGTGACGACGCTCCTGCAACTCCTTGCTGGTTGTATTGGACGACAGGAGAGGCGGGTCAGCGGGATGTTTGGACCGGGACAGACAGGACAGACGGACGCAGACCTGTTGTAGAAGCTGTGTGACGGCGCAGGTGGGACGCTCTCCGGTGAGACGGACGACTCGGAGACGATGCACAGCTGAGCTGCCGGGTTCCTGCTGTTCACACTGACCTCTGCAACAGAGACGGGCCGGGTCATGACTGCAGAACCTGGTTTTAGTTCTTTGCAGTGCGCTGAAAATGTTCCCGTCTCCACAGGAAGTCCGGAGTTCTTCGTACCGATGTCGTCGACCTCGGCCTGGTAGTGCTGTTTGACCCGGAAGCGTCGCAGGCTGATGATGTCACCGAGCTCCAGGCGGCGGTACCAGCTGACACACACGCTGTTCCACAGCACCACACACACACTTCCTGTCCGGTCGCAGGCCTGCAGCACGGCCTGGAGAACACATGGAGACAGCTGTAGGCACGGCGGTGGAGGGGTGATGCTGTGGGCTGAGGGGAGCAGGAGCTGCTCAGGGTTCCATCTAAAGGTTTCTTTCTGAGCAGGAAGTGAGGACGGATTCATTCCCAGCTCTGCAGATGAAAATCGGCCCACAGCATCACACGTCCTCCACCGAGCTTCACGTTATGCGTTTCCCACTGACCTTATATGGGCATTCACAGTTCCTGTCTGTCCTGCCGTAGTACATCAGGTGGGACTTGTTGATGATGCGTACGATCAGCTGATGCTGGATGGCGCCCCTGGTGACGCCGCGGCGCCCGGACAGGAAGCGTTCCCGCAGCTCGGACACGGTAACAGACGGCTGTCGTCCTGGCAACACACACCCAGGTCATGTGACGAATTAACTAGTAACTCCCCTGATGAACCTGCGCTGTGATTGGCCCCTACCTTCCTCCTCCTCCTCCTCCTCGTCCTCCTCCAGGCTGTCAGTGGGCGGAGCCTCCGTCCACTCCTCGCCGCTGTAGTCCACGTTATTCCACAGAGGGAGGAAGACGCTCCTGCTGGCTCTGAGAGGAAGCAGCGCACCTGAACGACCAATCAGATGGCAGGAAAAACTCTGATGATTCTACTGCAGGGGTGTCCAAAGTGTGGCCCAGGGGCCATTTGTGGCCCACAGACTGACCTTTTGTGGCCTCTTAAATGCAAGTTAATAATGATACACCTTTTATTTTTAATCAGAGTTAAATTATTGCTGATAATTTATACATTTCTTGCAATGGAAAATATTAAGTATAACATAATATTTATGAGCTCACTTTTCTAATGAATAGAAGCAAATTTATCCAGAGTTTTACTCAAAAACTGACATTACAGCAACCAAATCAGCTTCTATTTAATTCATTAAACTTGCAAACATTTTGAAAGAAAGTGACCCAAATCCTGCTTTGGTAACTGAGAGTAAACTTGTTCCATAAGAATTTGAAAACTAGACGCCTTTAGTTTAATAAAACAAACATGCAAAATCATTTTAAATATTTGGCCCTACCATAAATAACATCAACATTTTCTGCATGGCGAAGCATTCATCACGTCATAAACATAAAAATTGTTCTTGGGAATCATTCCCATTTGAAATAAGCTTCTTCAGGACACCACTTACTTTAAAAGGTTTGATTTAAGTCACTAAGCTGCTCACAGTAACTGCATTTAATCATTTTATCAGATGTACTGATATTTATTGATGCTTTAATGCAGGGGGTCCGAAGTCGGTTCTGGAGGCCCGGCATCCTCCGTGTTTAACTATAAACCACCTGCTTCTGACTTGAAGATTTTCACCCACATGACAAAAGGTTTGGATACTGGTTCTACTGGTTCTCACCTGCTGGTTCTGATGGTCCAAACCAGGGCAGAGAGTCCCAGTCCGCATCGGACCTCCTGACTCCCTCTTCCTCCTCCTTCTCCTCCTCCTCCTCATCAACCTGAACGCTCACCAGCCTGTAACTGTAGGGGGCGGAGCCTCAGTCAGTTCCTCTCATGACATCACTGCACAGCGTCTCACCTGGCTGCACTCACCTGTCTCTGTCTGCAGAGGCCCCAGGGCATTCTGGGAGTTGGGCGCTCAGGGCCGGGATGAAGGCAGCGTTACGGAGCGCCGACCCCGGCTTCAGGACCCGCCTCTCCACCAGGCGGTTCAGACCGGGGTCCAGAGTCACCTGGAGGCGGCAGTCACCGTCTGTCAGCGTGACGTCATACAGGTCCTCACCTGGAGACGGAGGACAGATGAAGGTCACAGAGGATAGAGGACACTGTGTCTGCCTTGTTTCTGTCCATCTCACCACTCAGGACGGCCTGGGGGAAGTAGATGGCGGACGCCGGGTCTCTGCTGTAACGGCGAATGTCCACAACGTGCAGGGACTCCCTGCAGACAACTGGAGAGCACGAAGACGCCTGCAAGACAAGCAGAAGGGAAAAAAAAAAACAAAGAAATTTGGAAGAGAACTCAGACTGATCCTTAGTTTGGTACCAAACAGAACCATCTACGATTGGGTGACTAGTCCCAGTCAGGCATCAGTCTTTTTCCACACAAACATATTAAAATGTATTTTTCAGTCTGGATGCTAGAAAAATGATTTTATGACTTGAATGAATAAGATGCGCCAGCAGGTGGTTGGTCCATTTTATCCCATTTTGATTACAGGTCAGAATCTCTCATCTGGTCCAATTAGGAATCAGAACCAATCAGGGGAAGCAAAATAAAGCTGTCAGAGCATAAATAACGTATGTCAGATTTTAGTATTTTTTGATAGAAACAAATAATAGACTAAGCAGAAAGGACAGCACTCAGGGATAATATTTCCCATTCTAAACTTGCTTAGGAAATGTTGATATTGAAGCTAACCGACCTTATTTCCCGTTAATCAGTCATGTAACTAATCTTTTAATAAAATAGCTACATTATATGGACCACAGTTAATTCGGGATAAACTGATCAACCTCAAGGTTCTTTATTTTAACAGTTCTGAACTGATCATAACCTGACCTCAGAACCTGACCTGTCAGATTCACAAAACACATCATCTGCCTGCGCTGCACCGGTTTAGAACCATCAGAACCGAACCAACTACAGCTAATCAGCTGCTAATAAACAGCCGAACTGATGGTCTGGATGCGTTTCATAAGTACACGATCCAAACTGATCTCCACAGAATAGCTGCTGTTGTTGATAAGCGGAACCGCCTTAAAGCAGCTGGGTTCTGAGTGGAGTCTGGTGGAGAAGGATTTGATCATAGAGACGGGACGGAAGCCGCTAACAGCCGCTCTTGCTCCCGTTCAGCTCATCTGGACGGTACCGGTAACAACAAAACTCTGGGTTCCGACCTGGTTCGGAGCGGGTCTGGACCTGGTCAGGGTCCTGTGGAAGATGCAGCCGTCTGCCGCCATGGTAGCCCTGTCAGTTCCAGAGAGGTGCATTGTGGGAAATCGAGGCTAACTTTTTGACATCTGTGAAGCCTACAGATGGAGAACCGTAGTTCTAGAAATTATTCCTGAGTGAAAATGTATTCCTTTATGAATAAATAAAATTACGGAATCTAATTAAAATGTAATAAAACATATATAATAATTATACATAAAAAGCATTTTTTATTTCATTGCTTCCTGTGTTAAAATCGTTTATTAACTGAAACTCCTACTGTGTTTCAATAAAGAGAACGAGGAGAAACATTGTAATAAAAAATAGACAAACATCATTGGATAAAATTAAATCTTTATTCAACAAAACATCACTCAATTGTCTGTTTTAAATGATTAGATTTCATGTTTAATTTCTGTTAATGTGTTACATTTGTGTGTTCACGGTTTAATATTGACTGTAGTTTAATTTTAAGTGATAATGTTGTCATTCTGAGAATAAAAATATTTCATTTTTCCCAGACAGATAATTTACTCTTCAGGTTATTAAGTTTCAGGCTGATGGAAATATTTGTGTGATTATAGTGATTTTTTATTGCATACAGTCATAATATTGAAGCTTTAGTGAAACATTATTTTAAATAGGTTTATTAAACAGCTAGCATGTGATTCTGGTTCTCACCTGGATCTCTGAGTCAGTTTCTGTTACTCCTCACCTGATTGTTCTGCTGTTCTTCTTCTCTCTCTTGTTGTTCTGGTTCTGTGTTGTTTGTCGTCTTAAAATATCTCAGAGTTTTGGTCTTTTATTAGCCGTTTTCTTTTTGTTAGTATTACTTTTAATCAGAAACTAAACTCACCTGTTCCTCATAAAGTGACAAGTATCCCATTTTTATTGATGACAATTTACTAAAAAGTAAACAAACAATCTTGCCAAAAACTAAACTAAGAAAATTGTTTGCCTTCCTTTCAATAAGTTTCAGATCTACAATGATTTGTTATGTTTAGCTGCATTTTCATTAAAATATTGAAATACAATTGTAAATATTTTTGCAATTTTATTTGGAAAATAAAAAGTGTGACTCAGAAGTCCTTTAGGGTTTCAGGACTGCGCTGCATCTCTGCTCCATCAGGTCATGAAGTCCTTAACAGAACTCTGCAGAACCCGACCTTAGTTAAGAGTTCATGTTTTATTTAACAAATTTAATTATCAACAGGAGTCACGATGATTTCTCTGGTTCTGCTCCTTCATCCTGCTGGTGGTTCTGACCGGGTTCTGGTTCCACTCCTCCAATGCTTCAGGAAATGAAGTCAAACTTCCTGAATGTAAAACCTGTTGCCATGGTGATGCTGATCACCTGCTCTGGTCTGGATATTCCTCTAGAAGAGGTGATGCATTCGCTGCCACTGGGACGTCTGAGACTCAGACGCCAGCTGCAGGCGGGTCATGGTTCATGTTTCACTTTATAAACTGTTTCTCTCTGGGAGTCAGAACCAGCTGCTGGGTGGAAAATAACTTTTTCACTCTTAGATTAAACGGGTTCATCTCTGAACCCAACCAGAACCAGTTGGTTCTGTATGGTTCTCCTGGTCTCACCCTTAATTTGACAGCAGAACCAGAGAAATAATCTGAAACCAGAACCCCTCAGTCATCAGAACCAGTGCAGCACTAAGCTGGGGGTGTGGCCCTGACCTCTGACCTCTGCCTACACTCGGCTGGTGAAGTGCTGGGAGTCTCTGAACTCCAGGTAGAGGCTGAAGAGCAGGTGCAGACTCTGGACCCTGGATCCATGGACGGGGATGTCCAGCAGGCTGCAGACCAGGTCGGCGTACTGCGGCAGGCTGCAGGCCAGGCGGGCCGGTGGCAGCTGCAGGGCCCCCAGCAGCTCCTCCACCTCTGGGGGCCACTCCTGCATCAGGCTGTCCAGGTCCGGCATGGTTCTGCTGTAACGCACGGTGGCCGGCGGTTTGGACCGGTGCAGCGCGCTGATGCTGTCCACCCAGCTGTCCACAGCTCGGGGGTTGGTCCGCGGGCCCGCCACGCTCGGAACCTTTTTCAGCTGCAGCAGGGAGACAGAGAAGGTTCTGATGGTACCGGACCGGATCCAGGAGGCTGCAGGTGTGTGTGTACCTCTGTGGTTCCGTGCTGTTTGGTTTCCTCCGACAGCCACAGAGACAGAACCGTCGGGTCCGACTGCTTCACACTGGGCTCATCCAGAACCAGTAGACCCAGGTTGTCTGGTTTCCCATCCGGCCTCGGTACCTGAACACACCACACACGTTTCAGATCAGGGCAACCCGGTTGAGACGGTTCTGAAGTTTTGATTTGGACCCAGTTCTGACCCAGGGTCCGTTTTCCAGCAAGCTCAGAACAAACAGAACCAACTGTAGTTCTAAGAGTTTACAGAGAACAGCTGGGGTTCTGTCCAGGACCGGTGCAGAACACACTGGACCACGGTTCTAAAACATGTTCTACAATAGAAGGCCTGGTTCTGACCCGGCTCCCAGTGTTTGGTACCTTTAGGAAGGCGTCGATGTCTCCTACAGCTGGGATGAAGTCCGGGATGAAGGGCTTGAGGCAGAGGTCCAGTTCCTGGTTCTGAGGAGAGTACCTGAGAGGAAATTGACCCATATTCAGATCCAAATGTTCTGACCCAGTGGAGCATGTAGAACCTGCAGGACTCTGGTTCTGGACTGATTCTGGACTCCCTGCAAGAACCTTCTCATCTCTACATCATTAACCTGTGAAGCTCCAGGAGAACCAGATGGTTCTGATCCATCATACAGTATATAACAATAACACATCACATCCGGATCAGAACCAACTAAACACTTTCAATTGTAGAGAGCAGAAACCAGAACCTGGAGCTTCGACTGCAAATTCTACTGGGTCAGAAAAGTCAGGATCCATTTCATACAGAACAGAGTGAAAACCCACATCCTACTGGTGTCAACATGCTAACATTAGCCCTCATGCTAACGTTAGCCTGGTAGCTAAAATTTAAATAATAATTATATTCAGTAAACAGAACAGAGTAAGTCACTGTTAGTCAACATGCTAGTGACTAATGAAAGCTGTTTAGCTAACTTTCACATTTTAATTAATTTTTAGTTCATTCAAGTTCAAAAATACTTAATTATCCCAAAGGAAAATTTAATGTTGTTGTTACTCACATTAATTAAAATTCTTCAAAGAGTTATTATAGATAGTGGCAGCTGCTACACACTGGTTTTTGTGGGATATGACTAGCAACATGCTAGCCATACCTCACATGCTACTTACAGCATTTTATTCATTAACTTTAGCATTTTAACCTATTTTTATAGTATATTAATGTTTGTAAACTAAATGTTTGAACAACAATACTAAATTTAGCTAAAATATAGTCTATAGTATGTGGGGTGTTATTAGCATTTTGTCTAATTTAGATTATAAAACATTGTTTTCATACTGATTGGACTAAGTCCATATTATCAGAACCAACCCGTCCAGCTTTAAGTGACTGGGACAGATGTTCAGAACCGTCTACAGTGGAATTCAGGTCCTTATAGGAACCAAAGGTTCTGTTGGTTCTACATGGTTCTGAAGGACTGAGGTGTGTGTGTCTCTGCTCACCGGGTGATGTACTGGAACAGCTCTCTGATCTCCGTGGTAACCGGCAGGTTGGAGTAGTCTGCAGGGTCGTACACTCCCTCCAGGGTTTCAGTGGGCTCATCGTCATCATCATCTTCATCAGACTCATCCTCATCGGAGTCCTCCTCTTCTTCCTCCTCCTCCTCTTCCTCCTGGGTCAGACCGGGCCCTGGCTTCAGCCCCGCCAGCTCTCTGCCCCTCACAGGTCTGTGCTCCTCATCCAGCTGGTTCCTGCTGCTGCTGGTGGACATGATGCCAAGAACCTTCTTGCTGCTCCACTCGGTCTGACAGGAGGAAAGCATGGAGGTCAGAGAGACGCAGTCTGACCTCTGACCCCTGAGGATCAGCTGAAAGGCCATCAGGAAGTAAAAAAAAAACAATCTAAGAGGGGTGGGGTTGGGGGATCCTTTAATTGATGTTTAGAAAAACTGTTAATCTGTTAATTATTTCAAGTAGCCAAAAACTGAGGAAACATATTTTATTACTTTATCTGTTTAAAAACAAATCTAAAAATATATTGTTAAAGCTGAATATTTCTATTTTGCACAATTTTCTAGAGAGGAAAAAATAAAATTCATCTTTTCTGAGCCTAAAACTCCCGAGTTTTAGACTCCCGGCTTCCAGATTTAACAGCGGGGCAGCTCAGCAGGCTGTGACCGGGTACCTGTCTCTGTCCTCGGGGAGTCGGGCTGTAGACACTCGGTACCTCCTCTCCGTCCTCCACGTCCAGACTCTCGTCGTAGGGTTGGTTCCTCAGCAGCTGGGGGTCCTTTCCCCGGTCAGTCCGCTCCATGGGACACAGCTGCCTGAGGAGTTTCGGGTGGTACCTGGGTTACAGCAGCTTCAGCTTCAAACCGTTACCTGGTGAACTGAATGCAAACCTAACAGAACTAGCAAAGCTTTAGCCCGAGCTAAAGGAGCTAACCGCTACCAGCAGCTCGTAAATCGGCTTTTTAACGATTAAAAGCACAAATTAACCAAGTAAAAGCGCAGCGAAGACTTCAAATTCATCGTTTAGAGACTGAAAATAATCGCCTGACTGCAGTTTAAATCTGTTTATCTTCCACCAAACGCTTCTTGTTACAGGAATTATAAGCAACTGAGGAATGTACTGTATCCTAGCAACGGGAGATGGTTGGCAGCCAGATGATGTGGAGCATCACCGCCATCTACTGGTCTGGAGGGGGAATCAGGAGTTTATAACCCGGAATGGCAGAGGCAATGGAGGTGCACAAGAAAATACATCCTTTTCCTTTGTCCTCCTGCTTGTGATCGCTTCAAATTTTGTTTTTTAATTGTGTTTTTGATTTCTGTCTTTCTATGTTTAATGTCAATGGCTACAATAGCTGTCTCTTACTCCTCTAAGCTGCACGGCATAATAAACAGCTCATAAACGTTTTGCAGCTGTAGCACTATATACTTTTTATGTTCTGCATAAAAAACCCTCTGAGTTTTACTGCAATAAAATGGATGTAAATCCAAATCTTGATGAAATCTTGATGTTCTGAGTGATTTTAAAGGTATAAACATCTAAATAATTGAACTGAAAATTAAAGAACCTGACTTCAGCTGTTTTTAGCAAACAAGAGAGAAACTTCTTTACAGTTTGAGAGATTTATTGCAGCATCAGACTTTAAAATAAGTATAACAAAATGTTTGAATGAAATTCTGAACAGTCAGTCTATTAGAAAGTTTCCCTTCTTCTGTTACCAGCTGCAGGAAGTTCTGATGGAGGACTAGCAGCACATCGGAGACCTTCACACCTTCTGTGTGTGTTTCTACTGATGACTGTGATGGTGTACTGATATGTGGAATACAGCTGAAAAAAGTTGCTTTGGGTTCTGAGTCCAAAGACCGTCCAATCTCTTACATTTTATGTAAAATCAACTTTTTTGAACTCTACACCATGTTATAAAATTATTCGCTCATCAAAAACATACCTGGAGTGTTGCCTTGATTCTTGTAAGCATGCTTAAGAAACCCTCTAATCTCCATGGCAACAATTCAACTGTTCAAAACACCCAGGTGAACCTACCTCCGTCTCCGAGGTGTAGCTCCTCCCACACTCAGCTCCTCCAGATTAGTTTGTTGTTCAAACTTCACCTTTGAACAATAATGCACAGTTCAAACACATTCTGACATCTGCTGAGCTCATTACAGGAGCTGCTTCTCAGTGAAACTTTGATAAACATGTAGTTAAAGGGTTAATAGAGGAGACGATGACTTTCAGTAATAGCAAGAGATTCTTAAAGAGACAGAGGCCCAATTTCAAGGCATTTTGAAACGACATCAGATTTCTTTTAAGTTATATATATATATATTAGGCAGACTTTGGGAAGTCCCCTTTACAAAAGTTCACTTTGTGCCCAAAGAAGACTGAGTTTGCCACTAACTACGTCAGAGGATCTCAGAGCGTTTCTATGCATCAAAACCAGAAACCACAAATTGTACCAGAGTTGAGAACAGCCTGATTATTGCTATGTACTTTATTACCGAAATATTCAGCTTCCTTATTAAACCTGTGCTTTTCTTTCTGCACATCAGGTTATTTATGCAGTTTATGGATCATTTAGCTCAGTTTCATAGTTCATATAATCTGACTAATCAAGTTGCTTCGTCTCTGAGATTTGCTTTAGCAACATTTCCTGTGAATATGTAAAGAAAATAAACTGAAGAGTTAACTCCACATTTTATTCCAAAGTTGAAGATTACAGTTTCAACATGTAAGAAAAAACAAATATACTTTTATAAAAGCTTTAAAGCAAAAAACAAAGAGGAAGAAAACAGCAGGAACAGAGCAGGATGAGACTGTTTGGTTCAGAAGTGATGCTCTGTGGTGACGTCATCATCATCATCATCATCATCATCATCATCATCATCATCATCATCATCATCATCACCTGGTACCAGCTCAGCCTGGGGGGGCGGAGTCATCTTCACAGATGGTGACGGGTCACTTCCTGTATTTAGAGGAAGTTAAAGAGGAAACACATTTATTACCACTAAAACAACTAATTCAGGAAACTGGATAATAAGAGACATTTATAAAGCAAATTCTAAAAAATATAATATCAAAACCAGAATCAGTGAAGAACATCTGTCAGTCAGTGATTGGTTGGATCTTCAGGTCAGTAAATGATTCAGAGTTTTACCTTTTGCTCTGAGTCCAAATGAAAACCCCAAGAGGAAAGAGCAGATGAAGAACAGGAACATCACCACCAGGTGGCAGAGCAGAGTGATGAGGAGGAGAGGGGAAAGTGAGTAAGTGGGCGGGGCTCCGGTTGAGGGCGGGGCTTCAGGAGTGACTGTGGTTGTTGGTTTCTCTGCAGAGAGAATCCGATCTGATCAATTCAACATGTAGAGATGAAATTGACGGATTATTTGATGAGTTCGTTACTTGTAATTCACACTGATTATTAGAGTAAAAACAATATATTTGTGTTTTTTCTTTTTATTTGCAGAGAATTAGGAAACCATTTATTTTATAATCTGTTTAAACACCAACAGGAATGTGGGATTCAGTAATAATGAATTTTCTATCCATCATTAAAAGGATAATCTTGAATTAAGCACATTTCAAATTTTTATTCTTGAAATTATTTTTCCCTATTTGATTTCTAGCATACACCGATTATTGGAAGAAAACTAAATATCCAAACACAGAGTGGTAGTTATCTACAGGTTGCAAAACTAAAGAGAAGTTCCTGACCTCTGACCTTTGACAGAGATCCTGCTGGATGGAGACTCTCCATGACCTCTGATGTTACATTTATAGAGGCCTTCATCAGAGCTGGAAACATGGAGGAGGGTCATGTGACCTGATGATCCATCACCAATGAAGGAGCCATCTTTATAGAAAGCAGCTGGGAGGTTGTGGGTTGGATTCCTTGCTCTGCAGCTCAGAGTGACGTCATCTCCCTCCATCACAGGGAGGACAGGACTCTGCAGGATCACTGATCCACCTCAACACAGAGACAAACTACAGCATTTCATCCATTTCCACACAGCTTCAGCAACACTAACTCCACAGTCTGATCTTACCAGAGACAGAGAGCTGGATGCTGCTGCCGCTGCTGCTGCTGCTGCTGCTGCTGCTGCTGCTGCTGCTGCTGCTGCTGCTGCTGCTGCTGCTGCTGCTGCTGGAGGATCCAGACCTGGACTCACACCAGTACACACCAGTGTCTGATGGGACGAGGAAGGTAATGTTACAGGTAGATCCATTTAATTTCCCCCATCCATCTTTACACTCAGTCCTGGTTCCTCTGGTTGTGATTCTCCTCACAGTCCATCCATCAGATCTGTTTTCATCCTCACAGATCAGAATCACTGATTCTTCTTCAAAGAACTGAGATCTGCTGGGATCCACAGTCAGACGAACTGAAATAATAAAACATTCATCCTTTCATTAGTTCCACAGGATCCAATGTAGATCTAGAGTGAACAGAATCAGGTTGTAACCTTGGTTTGTTGAGCGGCTCAGCAGAAAGATCAGAGCTGCAGAGAAATGAGTCTCAGGTTAGTTGGAGCTTTAATCAGCAGCTCTGCTGTGGGAAGCAGCAGTGATGGTCTCTCAACATTTCCACACCAACATCCAGCAGATGGACTCACCCAGCAGCCTGTGGACAGATGTTCCCTCCATCCTGCAGCTGGATCCAATGAGACCAGCAGCAGTTTGACACTCACTGAAAACATCCTCTTCCTCTTCCTGGATCTCTACGACTTCTTTTATTCAACCTCAAAGTTTTTATTCTTAAACATTTTGAACATTAATAAAACATCTCTAACTTTTAACTTCAGTTTCCTGATTGTCAAACCAACTCAAACTTCTGCAGCTTTTAGTTCGACTGGTTTAAACTTTTTCTCTTGTTTTTTTCTCATCTTGTTGATTCAGATCAGCTCTGTTTCACCTGAGCGGAAACCAAAGAGCAGAGACGACTGAGAGTGTGAAGCCACACAGTTTATTTATTCTCTGACCTCAAATCATCAAGCAGCAGCATGGAGGAAACATCTCTACTGAGGCTGATCTGTAAGTAACGACTCATTTTACTCTGCTGACTTCATGGAGGACAAACTTCAAGCTGACCTGAGACTCATTTCTCTGCAGCTCTGATCTCTCTGCTGATCTGCAGCTCAGCTGCTCTGATTGTGAATCCCAGCAGATCTCAGTTCTTTGAAGGAGAATCAGTGACTCTGATCTGTGAGGATGAAAACAGATCTGAAGGATGGACTGTGAGGAGAAACACAAGCAGAGGAACCAGGACTGAATGTGATAAAGATGGATGGTGGAGAAAAGATGGATCTACCTGTAAAACCAGCAGCATCAGAGAACATGATACTGGTGTGTACTGGTGTGAGTCCAGGTCTGGATCCTCCAGCAGCAGCAGCATCCAGCTCTCTGTCTCTGGTAAGATCAGACTGTGGAGTTAGTGTTGCTGAAGCTGTGTGGAAATGGATGAAATGCTGTAGTTTGTCTCTGTGTTGAGGTGGATCAGTGATCCTGCAGAGTCCTGTCCTCCCTGTGATGGAGGGAGATGACGTCACTCTGAGCTGCAGAGCAAGGAATCCAACCCACAACCTCCCAGCTGCTTTCTATAAAGATGGCTCCTTCATTGGTGATGGATCATCAGGTCACATGACCCTCCTCCATGTTTCCAGCTCTGATGAAGGCCTCTATAAATGTAACATCAGAGGTCATGGAGAGTCTCCATCCAGCAGGATCTCTGTCAAAGGTCAGAGGTCAGCAGCTTCAGTTTCAGATCAAAACACTTTCTCTCCAATATTGAACTGATCAGATCCTCTCTGCAGAAAAACCTTCACCTTTAGCTCCGCCCTCTTCTCCTCCTCCTGCATCCCTCCTGGTCAGACTGCTCTGCCACCTGCTGGTCTTCTGTCCGTACTGCATCTCCACTCTCCTCCTGGTGTCTTTATATGTCTGCAGTGTCAAAGGTAAAACACTGACACTTTCACTGACCTGAAGTCAGAATTTATCCTTATTTTTGAACTTCCTCTGACTGCAGGAAGTGACTCTTCAGTCTCCATGGTGATGACCCCACCCTGCCAGGCTGACCAGGGATTGGACAATGATTATGATGATGTCACCACAGAGCATCACTTGTGAAATGAACAGATTTGATCATAGATTCTCTTTGAGCAGCTCTTCCTCTCTCTGTGACCCAAATGAATCTGATCGCTTCCAGTTGACCACAGAATTAAAAGTCGTTGTTATTTCTCCTTGTTTCATTGAAGCTACCAAATCAAATAAAGATATTGGGAATAACTGCAGAAATATATTCTCCCCTTCTTTCACCTCAGAGTTGGATCAGATGGTGATGATGATGATGTTGTTGCTTTAAATAACCAGAGTTCAGACCAGATTCAGGTTTGAAAACATCAGGTTGTGAGTTTGCTGGATGAATCTCCTTGAATGTTGCTCGTCTCAACAGATACTTATTATACAGTAAAATACACTTTTCTGGACAAAAACTGGAAAAACATCCATGAAACTCAAGGAAAATCCATCTTTAAAATATTAATTTCTGCTTATAAATCCACAAAACGGTTAGATTTTTTCCTCACCTGTGTTTCAAGGAGGTTCCTAGTTTTTGTTTCTACTCTTGATCCATTCCAGACATTTTCTCTATCATGTCCATAATCAATGAAGTCTAATGCTTTTGGCATTGCTCTGAGGTTCATATCCAGAAATTACAGGTTGTCAATAAATTTCAACCTTTGATTATATTCAGTTTAAAGGGAATTTTTCTTTCTTGTTGATGACAAGAGTTTGATTGTCTGAGTTCATCACAGCATCAAGGATTCGGTATCCGTCACACCTACAGGCCTTTTGGTTATGAAGGTGCAACACTTACATATTGTCATCATGAAATGAAGATGAAACTGATGAGCTCAATCCGGACATTAAGCCTGCAGCTTAATGCCTTTCAGGGTTTTAGCAAAGACCAGAAAGGGAAAGTTTACGTCACACTGATGGAAAGACTCAGTTTGTGTTCAAGCTGATCATCAACATCTCTGGGTTGGATGTAGCATTGATGTTCATCAAGGACTTGGTAGAATTAAAATAATAACCTCTATAAATACTAATCAGTATGTTGAAGGATGCAGAGGGAAATCCTGTTCTTTATGTTTATAATAAGATAGTTTATAGTGTAATGGTGCTGATTAGATTTATTCAGTCGTTCTGTTCATAGTAAATGTTCTAGTTTATCTTATGAAACTGTGAATCAGGTTGCAGCTGCACATGTTATGATAAGAGCTGAAACATTCATTGTAACGAGGGATGAATGAAATAAAGAGAGGATGCAGCAGGATGTGTTTTCAGAACAGACAGAGATTGTAACTGAAACAATCTCTGTCTGTTCTCCTCATGAGTGAAAAGAAACTAACTCTGTTTTATCTTTACTGTGTATTTCAATGTTCTGGCTGCAAAAACCTGACAGGACTACATCTGGACCAGAAGCTGGGATGAGATAAACTCTTTTACAAAAGACATTTTGTCATCTTAAAAGAACTAATGAACATTTGAAATCAGGTCTGTGGTGAGGTTCTTTGTGTCTAGTGAAGTTTGAGGATTTATAGCAGCTCCTGTTTCAGTCGTCAGGGTTATTATGGTCCGAATGTGTTCAATAGGAGCTGTAGTGGACGCAGTGATGCATGCTGGGATGGTTTAAACCACTGTAGAAGTAAACCCAGAGAAATGTGTAGCAGATAAAAACCCTTCTGATTCTTTGTTCCAACATGGTGGTTTTGGAAAACCAACCAAAAGAGAGAGTTTGAAAGGCCTTGGCAGCTGGTCCCAGTTTCACTCAGAGAGGATCTGACAGGTTTGACTGCAGAGCATCAAGAAGACGATCATTTCTTCATCTCATGGATCCTCCAGAAGAACTTTCTCCTCCATGGCTGACCCTGACTGGTGGCGTTGGTGACAAAACTATGCATGCTGGTGTATGCAGCACTAATGACTCCATGCTGGGTACACTGGAGCCCTCAGGAAAAACCTGACTGGACTCTGAACCTTTCCAAAGAGAGGAGGCTCCTGCAGCCAACGTTCTGTCTGTTATCAATCAGATCCTTCATTCTGATACTCTGAGGGCCACAGGCTGAGAAGTTTGAGATTCTCTGATTTCAAAGAACATTGAACATCTAAAATCCAAAAATGATCACGATTCAGTTTTATTGGCAAAGGGAACATTTACAAAAAATTCAAGAGTTTTTTTTTTATTTTTTTAAATGAATAAATCTGAGAAGCCTCTAAAATGTTCAGCTTGTAATCAATAAAACAGAAACTTTATTCTTTAGGAAAGTTTCTTTAAGAAAAGTGGAAAAAAAGTAAATTTGAATCTGTAAATAAACCAAAACAGGTTGAAGTCGGACTGGATTGAATGAGTGAAAACCTTCACATCATCTTGATAACTGTAAGAACAAACAGGAGCAGACAGTGATGGCATAATCTCTTCAGTTCAGAAATGATGCTCTGTGATGACATCATAATCATCCTCCAATCCCTGATCAGCCTCTGTCGGATTAGTTACTGCCATGGAAACAGAGAGGTCACATCCTGGAGGCAGAGAAAGGTAAAGAATGATCACAGGAAACGGACTGACAAATCAAAACAAAGTGGTACCTTTGACTTTCTGACAGTAGAAAGACATCAGCAGCAGAGTGGAGATGCAGTACGGACAGACGACCAGCAGGTGGCAGACCAGCCTGATCTCCATGGAGGCTGAGGCAGGAGGTGGAGCTGCAAAGGTGGGTGGAGTTTCTGTACCGACTGGGAGGTTTTCTGAAGAGAAAGTTCATCTTGATCCATTCTGGGGTCAGAGGTCAAGTTTACCTGATTGATTCTGTACACCTACAGACTGTAATCACAGAGGCTTTAGCATCTTTTACACTCCAGTGAGGTATACAGACAATGTCTCTGTTTTACTGCTTATTGTGGAAACATATTTCATGTTCAGATTGTAACATCTGTGAATGGAGAGTAATGATTAGAGGAATTACAAGATCTAGTTAAATCATATCTCATGAAAACATCGTTAAATCTCCCTCAGAGTTGACTGATATTCTGTGAGTATAGGCTGTGTTGAGGAAAAATAATTATTTTTATTGCTTAATACAGCTAATCTTACCCCAGGTGTAAAGGTTATAATGAACAGTCTGATTTTGAACAAATTTCTTAATTTTGGGGTAAGGGATTTGAAACTAAAACTACTCTATTGGTAAGTATTTAGAAGCAGGAAATTAATGCAGATCAAAGGAGATCTTTTAGGAGGTTCCTGCTGTGTTATCAGAAGCCCAGGAAGCCACAAAATGAGCATCTACTGCAGGGCAGAAGTCCGTATGGTTCACAGAACATCAAAGGTCTTCCAGAACCACATCTGGCAGGGTTTAAACCAAAATACAACATAGAATGTTGAGATCATTAACATTTTTCTAAGTATTAATAGCAAGTTTTTAACCAAAGTGTATTATCTAAGTTTAGAATGGTGAATGTTGAATGTATTGAAAATTGTACTGTCTATGATAATTTCTGAATCAAATGGAAATTGTTTCAATGAAAATGTGTTGTTTAGTATTAGAAAATTGTTCAGGATTTATGTAATAAGGAAAAGATTCAAATCTTTGGAGATGCTGATTGCAGACGAGCAAAACTAGGTTTGTGAAGATAATCTTTCCTTAAATTAAATTACTGAGTTTAGCTTTGTTAAGGAGAAGATAACGGGAGACACTCCGAATTTCACAGGTATTTGTGAAGTCTTGTTTTATGCTTTTATTTGCCCAAATGGCCCTAGAACCCAGAAGACCAGGATGCAGCTGCTTGCTCCATTGTTCTACCAGAGACCAAATGGCTTTTGATCTCTGGCGTAAATTAGGGGAAGTTCTACGTTTTTCTGAGTGTTTAGGGTAGCTTCTGGTTGGTCAACCAGAGGTACGCCTTAATTGAATATATTAACAAGGAAAGAAACACCTCCACTATAAAAGTTCGTGCACAGGAATAATAATTTAGATAGCTGTCTTATTCTGCCTTTTTTGGCATCGGCTTTCTCCAAAGACATGTCTTTGCCTTTTCTTTCTCTGTCTTTGTCCCTTTGTCTTTTAATTCATTGTCTCAGGTAAAGAATGTATGTCTCTGTAACTCTGCAGTTTTCTTGTTAACTCATACGCTTCTTGTGTGGAATTAAACACTGTAACTCTGTGACGTCATCACGCATCGTCGTTCCTGATTGCCACACGCTGCTCGCCGGAAGAACCCGGGAAATCGGAAGAAAGAGAGAGCCAAGCTTTTTTCCAAATTAAGCTAACTTAGTAATTTCTTCCTTAACAGCTGATATTCAACCGGGTCCAACTGGCTCTGCATGAGGAAGGAGACGATACCCGAACCATCCCCCCAATCAATTTCAGCAGAATAGACACTAAATCAAGAGCAAAGACAGAAAGAAAATGTAAACACTGCAAATTGTTCAAATGCTAAAGGAAACATAACTCGTTGCTATGGCGACCGTTGGCTGAGTGTTTACAACTTTGTTGAGTTACATCACCATCACAGCAGCGACTATCAATGGCAGATGGGAAATGGTCCATGTTTTACTGCAGATATGTGGACCTGAAGCTCTGCTGTAAGGACTATAAACATCTTTAAAAGGTTTTAAAACCTTTTGTGGCAAAAATCTATAAAACTGCATCAAAATGAAAGTTTTACAGAATGAATTGATCTTTGAAGATTCTTGAAACATTTTTTAAATTTAGTCCAATCTTGTTCTCGTGAACTCAGAACTGAATTATCTCAAGTTTAAACTGTTGCTGCAACACTGATAACAATGAGGAGAGAGAGCAGATCTGATTCTACCAGACGATCACAAATTATGCTATTAAAAAAATTACTTGCATAAAACATTATCCATAAATCAGTGACAAGTTTTAAGAACAGAAATGTCTTAAAGAACTGTGATGTATAGATCTATGTACAACAGAGAAGCTGCTGACCTCTGACCTTTGACAGAGATCCTGCTGGATGGAGACTCTCCATGACCTCTGATGTTACATTTATAGAGGCCTTCATCAGAGCTGGAAACATGGAGGAGGGTCATGTGACCTGATGATCCATCACCAATGAAGGAGCCATCTTTATAGAAAGCAGCTGGGAGGTTGTGGGTTGGATTCCTTGCTCTGCAGCTCAGAGTGACGTCATCTCCCTCCATCACAGGGAGGACAGGACTCTGCAGGATCACTGATCCACCTCAACACAGAGACAAACTACAGCATTTCATCCATTTCCACACAGCTTCAGCAACACTAACTCCACAGTCTGATCTTACCAGAGACAGAGAGCTGGATGCTGCTGCTGCTGCTGCTGCTGCTGCTGCTGCTGCTGCTGCTGCTGCTGCTGCTGCTGCTGCTGCTGCTGCTGCTGCTGCTGCTGGAGGATCCAGACCTGGACTCACACCAGTACACACCAGTATCATGTTCTCTGATGCTGCTGGTTTTACAGGTAGATCCATCTTTTCTCCACCATCCATCTTTATCACACTCAGTCCTGGTTCCTCTGCTTGTGTTTCTCCACACAGTCCATCCATCAGATCTGTTTTCATCCTCACAGATCAGAGTCACTGATTCATATTCAAAGAACTGAGATCTGCTGGGATTCACAATCAGAGCAGCTGAGCTGCAGATCAGCAGAGAGATCAGAGCTGCAGAGAAATGAGTCTCAGGTCAGCTTGAAGTTTGTCCTCCATGAAGTCAGCAGAGTAAAATGAGTCGTTACTTACAGATCAGCCTCAGTAGAGATGTTTCCTCCATGCTGCTGCTTGATGATTTGAGGTCAGAGAATAAATAAACTGTGTGGCTTCACACTCTCAGTCGTCTCTGCTCTTTGGTTTCCGCTCAGGTGAAACAGAGCTGATCTGAATCAACAAGATGAGAAAAAACAAGAGAAAAAGTTTAAACCTGTCGAACTAAAAGCTGCAGAAGTTTGAGTTGGTTTGACAATCAGGAAACTGAAGTTAAAATTTTTCAGATTGATGACAACAATAAAAGTTAGAGATGTTTTATTAATGTTCAAAATGTTTCAGAATAAAAACTTTGAGGTCGACTAAAAGAAGTCGTAGAGATCCAGGAAGAGGAAGAGGATGTTTTCAGTGAGTGTCAAACTGCTGCTGGTCTCATTGGATCCAGCTGCAGGATGGAGGGAACATCTGTCCACAGGCTGCTGGGTGAGTCCATCTGCTGGATGTTGGTGTGGAAATGTTGAGAGACCATCACTGCTGCTTCCCACAGCAGAGCTGCTGATTAAAGCTCCAACTAACCTGAGACTCATTTCTCTGCAGCTCTGATCTTTCTGCTGAGCCGCTCAACAAACCAAGGTTACAACCTGATTCTATTCACTCTAGATCTACATTGGATCCTGTGGAACTAATGAAAGGATGAATGTTTTATTATTTCAGTTCATCTGACTGTGAGTCCCAGCAGATCTCAGTTCTTTCAATATGAATCAGTGACTCTGATCTGTGAGGATGAGAACAGATCTGATGGATGGACTGTGAGGAGAAACACAAGCAGAGGAACCAGAACTGAGTGTAAAGATGGATGGGGGAAATTAAATGGTTCTGTTTGCAATATGAACTACATGCAGCCATCAGACTCTGGTGTGTACTGGTGTGAGTCCAGGTCTGGATCCTCCAGCAGCAGCAGCATCCAGCTCTCTGTCTCTGGTAAGATCAGACTGTGGAGTTAGTGTTGCTGAAGCTGTGTGGAAATGGATGAAATGCTGTAGTTTGTCTCTGTGTTGAGGTGGATCAGTGATCCTGCAGAGTCCTGTCCTCCCTGTGATGGAGGGAGATGATGTCACTCTAAGCTGCAGAGCAAGGAATCCAACCCACAACCTCCCAGCTGCTTTCTATAAAGATGGCTCCTTCATTGGTGATGGATCATCAGGTCACATGACCCTCCTCCATGTTTCCAGCTCTGATGAAGGCCTCTATAAATGTAACATCAATGTCATGGAGGTCATCTCATCCAGCAGGATCTCTGTCAAAGGTCAGAGGTCAGCAGCTTCAGTTTCAGATCTAAACACTTTCTCTCCAATATTGAACTGATCAGATCCTCTCTGCAGAAAAACCTTCACCTTTAGCTCCGCCCACTTCTCCTCCTCCTGCCTCCCTCCTGGTCAGACTGCTCTGCCACCTGCTGGTCTTCTGTCCGTACTGCATCTCCACTCTCCTCCTGGTGTCTTTATATCGACACAGTGTCAAAGGTAAAACACTGACACTTTCACTGACCTGAAGTCAGAATTTATCCTTATTTTTGAACTTCCTCTGACTGCAGGAAGTGACTCTTCAGTCTCCATGGTGATGACCCCACCCTGCCAGGCTGACCAGGGATTGGACAATGATTATGATGATGTCACCACAGAGCATCACTTGTGAAATGAACAGATTTGATCATAGATGCTCTTTGAGCAGCTCTTCCTCTCTCTGTGACCCAAATGAATCTGATCGCTTCCAGTTGACCACAGAATTAAAAGTCGTTGTTATTTCTCCTTGTTTTATTGAAGCTACCAAATCAAATAAAGATATTGGCAATAACTGCAGAAATATATTCTCCCCTTCTTTCACCTCAGAGTTGGATCAACCCAATTCACTGCAGTAATGTTGCGTTAAATAACCAGAGTTCAGACCAGATTCAGGTTTGAAAACATCAGGTTGTGAGTTTGATGGATGAATCTCCTTGAATGTTGCTCGTCTCAACAGATACTTATTATACAGTAAAATACACTTTTCTGGACAAAAACTGGAAAAATATCCATGAAACTCAAGGAAAATCCATCTTTAAAATATTAATTTCTGCTTATAAATCCACAAAACGGTTAGATTTTTTCCTCACCTGTGTTTCAAGGAGGTTCCTAGTTTTTGTTTCTACTCTTGATCCATTTATGGATCATTTAGCTCAGTTTCATAGTTCATATAATCTGACTAATTAAGTTGCTTCGTCTCTGAGATTTGCTTTAGCAACATTTCCTGTGAATATGTAAAGAAAACAAACTGAAGAGTTAACTCCACATTTTATTCCAAAGTTGAAGATTACAGTTTCAACATGTAAGAAAAAACAAATATTTTTTAGAAAACCTTTAAAGCAGAAAACAAAGAGGAAGAAAACAGCAAGAACAGAGCAGGATGAGACTGTTTGGTTCAGAAGTGATGCTCTGTGGTGACGTCATCATCATCATCATCATCATCATGATCAACATCATCATCATCACCATCATCACCTGGTACCAGCTCAGCCTGGGGGGGCGGAGTCATCTTCACACAAGGTGACGCGTCACTTCCTGTATTTAGAGGAAGTTAAAGAAGAAACACATTTATTACCACTAAAACAACTAATTCAGGAAACTGGATAATAAGAGACATTTATGAAGCAAATTCATAAAAATATAATATCAAAACCAGAATCAGTGAAGAACATCTGTCAGTCAGTGATTGGTTGGATCTTCAGGTCAGTAAATGATTCAGAGTTTTACCTTTTGCTCTGAGTCCAAATGAAAACCCCAAGAGGAAAGAGCAGATGAAGAACAGGAACATCACCACCAGGTGGCAGAGCAGAGTGATGAGGAGGAGAGGGGAAGGTGAGTAAGTGGGCGGGGCTTCATGACTGGGCGGGGCTTCAGGAGTGGGCGGGGCTTCAGGAGTGACTGTGGTTGTTGGTTTTTCTGCAGAGAGAATCCGACCTGATCAATTCAACATTTAGAGATGAAATTGAAAGATTATTACTTGTAATTCACACTGATTATTAGAGTAAAAACAATATATTTATATTTTTTCTTTTTATTTACAGAGAATTAGGAAAACTAAATATCCAAACACAGAGTGGTAGCGATCTACAGGTTACAAAACTAAAGAGAAGTTCCTGACCTCTGACCTTTGACAGAGATCCTGCTGGATGGAGACTCTCCATGACCTCTGATGTTACATTTATAGAGGCCTTCATCAGATTTCTTCACTGAGTTGAGAGTTTTATTGCCAGTAGTTCCATCACCAATGAAGGAGCCATCTTTATAGAAAGCAGCTGGGAGGTTGTGGGTTGGATTCCTTGCTCTGCAGCTCAGAGTGACGTCATCTCCCTCCATCACAGGGAGGACAGGACTCTGCAGGATCACTGATCCACCTCAACACAGAGACAAACTACAGCATTTCATCCATTTCCACACAGCTTCAGCAACACTAACTCCACAGTCTGATCTTACCAGAGACAGAGAGCTGGATGCTGCTGCTGCTGCTGCTGGAGGATCCAGACCTGGACTCACACCAGTACACACCAGTATCATGTTCTCTGATGCTGCTGGTTTTACAGGCAGATCCATCTTTTCTCCACCATCCATCTTTATCACACTCAGTCCTGGTCTCTCCGGTTGTGTTTCTCCTCACAGTCCATCCATCAGATCTGTTTTCATCCTCACAGATCAGAATCACTGATTCATATTGAAAGAACTGAGATCTGCTGGGATTCACAGTCAGATGAACTGAAATAATAAAACATTCATCCTTTCATTAGTTCCACAGCATCAAATGTAGATCTAGAGTGAATAGAATCAGGTTGTAACCTTGGTTTGTTGAGCGGCTCAGCAGAAAGATCAGAGCTGCAGAGAAATGAGTCTCAGGTTAGTTGGAGCTTTAATCAGCAGCTCTGCTGTGGGAAGCAGCAGTGATGGTCTCTCAACATTTCCACACCAACATCCAGCAGATGGACTCACCCAGCAGCCTGTGGACAGATGTTCCCTCCATCCTGCAGCTGGATCCAATGAGACCAGCAGCAGTTTGACACTCACTGAAAACATCCTCTTCCTCTTCCTCTTTATGCAACACTTTGTCTTATCTTAGCTGAACACAAAGTTTTTTTGATAAAGTTTGTTCCTCAACTTAAAACCTTTTAGGTTCAGTTTCCTGATTGTCAAACCAACTCAAACTTCTGCAGCTTTTAGTTCGACTGGTTTAAACTTTTTCTCTTGTTTTTTTCTCATCTTGTTGATTCTGATCAGCTCTGTTTCACCTGAGCGGAAACCAAAGAGCAGAGACGACTGAGAGTGTGAAGCCACACAGTTTATTTATTCTCTGACCTCAAATCATCAAGCAGCAGCATGGAGGAAACATCTCTACTGAGGCTGATCTGTAAGTAACGACTCATTTGACTCTGCTGACTTCATGGAGGACAAACTTCAAGCTGACCTGAGACTCATTTCTCTGCAGCTCTGATCTCTCTGCTGATCTGCAGCTCAGCTGATCTGATTGTGAATCCCAGCAGATCTCAGTTCTTCAGAGGAGAATCAGTGACTCTGATATGTGAGGATGAAAACAGATCTGATGGATGGACTGTGAGGAGAAACACGACCAGAGGAACCAGGACTTGTTGTGGGAAAGGATGGGGAGAACCAGATGGTTCCACCTGCAACATCAGTATGCTGTTGCCATATGATACTGGTGTGTACTGGTGTGAGTCCAGGTCTGGATCCTCCAGCAGCAGCAGCATCCAGCTCTCTGTCTCTGGTAAGATCAGACTGTGGAGTTAGTGTTGCTGAAGCTGTGTGGAAATGGATGAAATGCTGTAGTTTGTCTCTGTGTTGAGGTGGATCAGTGATCCTGCAGAGTCCTGTCCTCCCTGTGATGGAGGGAGATGACGTCACTCTGAGCTGCAGAGCAAGGAATCCAACCCACAACCTCCCAGCTGCTTTCTATAAAGATGGCTCCTTCATTGGTGATGGATCATCAGGTCACATGACCCTCCTCCATGTTTCCAGCTCTGATGAAGGCCTCTATAAATGTAACATCAGAGGTCATGGAGAGTCTCCATCCAGCAGGATCTCTGTCAAAGGTCAGAGGTCAGGAACTTCTCTTTAGTTTTGCAACCTGTAGATCACTACCACTCTGTGTTTGGATATTTAGTTTTATTCCAATAATCTGTGTATGCTAGAAATCAAATAGGGAAAAATAATTTCAAGAATAAAAATTTGAAATGTGCTTAATTCAAGATGATCCTTTTAATGATGGATAGAAATTCATTATGACTGAATCCCACATTCCTGTTGTTGGTGTTTAAACAGATTATAAAATAAATGCTTTCCTAATTCTCTGCAAATAAAAAGAAAAAACATAAATATATTGTTTTTACTCTAATAATCAGTGTGAATTACAAGTAATAATCCATCAAATAATCCGTCAATTTCATCTCTACATGTTGAATTGATCAGATCGGATTCTCTCTGCAGAAAAATCAACAACCACAGTCACTCCTGAAGCCCCGCCCACTCCTGAAGCCCCGCCCACTTACTCACCTTCCCCTCTCCTCCTCGTCACTCTGCTCTGCCACCTGGTGGTGATGTTCCTGTTCTTCATCTGCTCTTTCCTCTTGGGGTTTTCATTTGGACTCAGAGCAAAAGGTAAAACTCTGAATCATTTACTGACCTGAAGATCCAACCAATCACTGACTGACAGATGTTCTTCACTGATTCTGGTTTTGATATTATATTTTTTGAATTTGCTTCATAAATGTCTCTTATTATCCAGTTTCCTGAATTAGTTGTTTTAGTGGTAATAAAAGTGTTTCCTCTTTAACTTCCTCTAAATACAGGAAGTGACGCGTCACCTTGTGTGAAGATGACTCCGCCCCCCCAGGCTGAGCTGGTACCAGGTGATGATGATGATGATGATGATCATGATGATGATGATGATGATGATGACGTCACCACAGAGCATCACTTCTGAACCAAACAGTCTCATCCTGCTCTGTTCCTGCTGTTTTCTTCCTCTTTGTTTTTTGCTTTAAAGGTTTTATAAAAAATATTTGTTTTTTCTTACTTGTTGAAACTGTAATCTTCAACTTTGGAATAAAATGTGGAGTTAACTCTTCAGTTTGTTTTCTTTACATATTCACAGGAAATGTTGCTAAAGCAAATCTCAGAGACGAAGCAACTTGATTAGTCAGATTATATGAACTATGAAACTGAGCTAAATGATCCATAAACTTCATAAACAACCTGATGTGCAGAAAGAAAAGCACAGGTTTAATAAGGAAGCTGAATATTTCGGTAATAAAGTACATAGCAACAATCAGGCTGTTCTCACCTCTGGTACAATTTGTGGTTTCTGGTTTTGATGCACAGAAACGCTCTGAGATCCTCTGACGTAGTTAGTGGCAAACTCAGTCTTCTTTGGGCACAAAGTGAACTTTTGTAAAGGGGACTTCCCAAAGTCTGCCTAATATATATATATATATATATATATATAACTTAAAAGAAATCTGATGTCGTTTCAAAATGCCTTGAAATTGGGCCTCTGTCTCCTTAAGAAGTTCCTGCTATTACTGAAAGTCATCGTCTCCTCTATTAACCCTTTAACTACATGTTTATCAGAGTTTCACTGAGAAGCAGCTTCTGTAATGAGCTCAGAAGATGTCAGAATGTGTTTGAACTGTGCATTATTGTTCAAAGGTGTAGTTTGAACAACAAACTAATCTGGAGGAGCTGAGTGTGGGAGGAGCTACACCTCGGAGACGGAGCTTGGTTCACCTGGGTGTTTTGAACAGTTGAATTGTTGCCATGGAGATTAGAGGGTTTCTCAAGCATGCTTGAAAGAATCAAGGCAACACTCCAGGTATGTTTTTGATGAGCAAATAATTTTATAACATGATGTAGAGTTCAAAAAAGTTGATTTTACATAAAATGTAAGAGATTGGACGGTCTTTGGACTCAGAACCCAAAGCAACTTTTTTCAGCTTTATTCCACATATCAATACACCATCACAGTCATCAGTAGAATCACACACAGAAGGTGTGAAGGTCTCCGATGTGCTGCTAGTCCTCCATCAGAACTTCCTGCAGCTGGTAACAGAAGAAGGGAAACTTTCTAATAGTTCAACTGATTGTTCAGAATTTCATTCAAACATTTTATTATATTTATTTTAAAGTCTGATGCTGCAATAAATCTCTCAAACTGTAAAGAAATTTCTCTCTTGTTTGCTAAAAACAGCTGAAGTCAGGTTCTTTAATTTTTAGTTCAATTATTTAGATGTTTATACCTTTAAAATCAGAACATCAAGATTTCATCAAGATTTGGATTTTCATCCATTTTATTGCAGTAAAACTCAGAGGGTTTTTTATGCAGAACATAAAAAGTATATAGTGCTACAGCTGCAAAACGTTGATGAGCTGTTTATTATGCTCTGCAGCTTAGAGGAGTAAGAGAGAATGACACTGCAGATAAGTTTGCTGAGCAAGCAACACAGACAGCTGCTGTAGCCATTGACATTAAGAAAGAAATCAAAAACACAATTAAGTCAGAAATATCTGATAAAACAAAATTTGAAGCGATCACAAGAAGAAGTACAAAGGAAAAAAGATGTATTTTCTTGTGTTCCTCCAATGCCTCTGCCATCACCGGTTATAAACTCCTGATTCCCCCTCCAGACCAGTAGGTGGCGGTGATGCTCCACATCAGTTAAATACCTTCCAAACAGTTAAATAGCTTCCTAACGATAACCAACTGCTTTGACTCCTTCCTGTCTGGTTTCCGGTCTCTCCACAGCACAGAAACTGCCCTCGTAAAAGTGTTCAATGATATCCATGTAAATACGGATTGTGGGAGAACCACAGTGCTGGTTCTGGTTCTGGCTCTGTTGGACCTCAGTGTTGACCATGACATACTACTGAATCGACTGGAGAGTTGGGTCGGACTCTCCGGTCCAGTGCTTAACTGGTTTGAATCTTACATAAAGAACAGGGATTTCTTTGTTTCAATTGGAAACTTCTCATCAAAGAGGTCAAAGTTCACATGTGGGGTACCCCAAGGTTCAACCCTAGGACCCCTCTTATTCAATATCTATATGCTCCCACTAGCTCAGGTTATAACAGGAAATAATATCAGCTACCATAACTATGCAGATGACACACAGCTCTACATTAGGATGTCACTAGGTGACCTTTGACCCCATCCAATCACTGAACAGATGCTTAGAACAGATAAATGTGTGGATGTGCCAAAACTTCCTCCAGCTGAACAGAAACAAAATTGAAGTTGTTATTTTTGGACCTAAAGAGGAACGATCTATAGTTATAGATCTAGAATTATAGATCTATAGTCATAGATCTAGAGTTATAGATCTAGAGTCAGTGCACAGCTTCAGTTATTACAACTAAAAACCAGCAATCAGGCCGAAACCTGGGAGTAGTGATGGACTCTGACCTGAACCTTCAGAGCCACACAAAGACAGTCACAAAGTCGGCCTTCTATCACCTGAAGAACATTTCCAGGATTAAAGGACTAATGTCTCAGCCAGATCTAGAGAAACTCATCCATGTGTTTATCTTCAGTCGTATTGATTATTGCAGCAGCGTCTTCACAGGTCTGTCCAACAAATCAATCAAACAGCTGCAGCTGATCCAGAATGCTGCTGCTGGAGTTCTGACTAAAACCAGAAAGATAGAACACATAACACCAGTTTTAAAGTCCCTCCACTGGCTCCCTGTAGCTCAAAGAATAGACTTTAAAATACTGTTGTTAGTTTATAAATCACTGAATGGTATAGCACCACAATACATTAAAGATCTGCTGCTGTTGTATCAACCTTCCAGAACCTCTCAGGTTCTGGTTCTGGTTCTGCTCTGCATCCCCAGAACCAGAACCAAACGAGGAGAAGCAGCATTTAGCATCTATGCACCAAAAATCTGGAACAAACTCCCAGAAAACTGTAAAACAGCTGAAACACTGACTTCCTTTAAATCTCAACTAAAAACCCACTTGTTTAGAGTTTTATTAGAAACGTAATCAATTATAAATTTATTGATGGAATCTGACTTGATGTTGTGTTTTTGTGTTTGATTTGATGTAAAGCACTTTGAAATGCCTTGCTGCTGAAATGTGCTATACAAATAAAGTTTGAATGATTGATTGATTGATTGATTGATTGATTGATTGATTGATTGATTGATTGATTGATTGATTGATTGATTGATTGATTGATCGATCGATCAATCATCTGGCTGCCAACCATCTCCCGTTGCTAGGATACAGTACATTCCTCAGTTGCTTAGATAACGGCTGTAACAAGAAGCGTTTAGTGGAAGATAAACAGATTCACACTGCAGTTAGGGGATTATTTTCTGTCTCTAAACGATGAATTTGAAGTCTTCGCTGCGCTTTTACTTGATTACTTTGTGCTTTTAATCGTTAAAAAGCCGATTTACGAGCTGCTGGTAGCGGTTAGCTCCTTTAGCTCGGACTAAAGCTTTGCTAGTTCTGTTAGGTTTGCTTTCAGTTCACCAGGTAACGGTTTGAAGCTGAAGCTGCTGTAACCCAGGTACCACCCGAAACTCCTCAGGCAGCTGTGTCCCATGGAGCGGACTGACCGGGGAAAGGACCCCCAGCTGCTGAGGAACCAACCCTACGACGAGAGTCTGGACGTGGAGGACGGAGAGGAGGTACCGAGTGTCTACAGCCCGACTCCCCGAGGACAGAGACAGGTACCCGGTCACAGCCTGCTGAGCTGCCCCGCTGTTAAATCTGGAAGATGAATTTTATTATTTCCTCTCTAGAAAATTGTGCAAAATAGAAATATTCAGCTTTAACAATATATTTTTAGATTTGTTTTTAAACAGATAAAGTAATAAAATATGTTTGCTCAGTTTTTGGCTACTTGAAATAATTAACAGATTAACAGTTTTTCTAAACATCAATAAAAGGATCGCCCCCAACCCCATCCCTTTTAGATTGTTTTTTTTTTTTACTTCCTGATGGCCTTTCAGCTGATCCTCAGGGGTCAGAGGTCAGACTGCTTCTCTCTGACCTCCATGCTTTCCTCCTGTCAGACCGAGTGGAGCAGCAAGAAGGTTCTTGGCATCATGTCCACCAGCAGCAGCAGGAACCAGCTGGATGAGGAGCACAGACCTGTGAGGGGCAGAGAGCTGGCGGGGCTGAAGCCAGGGCCCGGTCTGACCCAGGAGGAAGAGGAGGAGGAGGAAGAAGAGGAGGACTCCGATGAGGATGAGTCTGATGAAGATGATGATGACGATGAGCCCACTGAAACCCTGGAGGGAGTGTACGACCCTGCAGACTACTCCAACCTGCCTGTTACCACGGAGATCAGAGAGCTGTTCCAGTACATCACCCGGTGAGCAGAGACACACACACACCTCAGTCCTTCAGAACCATGTAGAACCAACAGAACCTTTGGTTCCTATAAGGACCTGAATTCTACTGTAGACGGTTCTGAACATCTGTCCCAGTCACTTAAAGCTGGACGGGTTGGTTCTGATAATATGGACTTAGTCCAATCAGTATGAAAACAATGTTTTATAATCTAAATTAGACAAAATGCTAATAACACCCCACATACTATAGACTATATTTTAGCTAAATTTAGCTTTGTTGTTCAAACATTTAGTTTACAAACATTAATATTCTATAAAAATAGGTTAAAATGCTAAAGTTAATGAATAAAATGCTGTAAGTAGCATGTGAGGTATGGCTAGCATGTTGCTAGTCATATCCCACAAAAACCAGTGTGTAGCAGCTGCCACTATCTATAATAACTCTTTGAAGAATTTTTATTAATGTGAGTAACAACAGCATTAAATTTCCCTTTGGGATAATTAAGTATTTTTGAACTTGAATGAACTAAAAATTAATTAAAATGTGAAAGTTAGCTAAACAGCTTTTATTAGTCACTAGCATGTTGACTAACAGTGACTTACTCTGTTCTGTTTACTGAATATAATTATTATTTAAATTTTAGCTACCAGGCTAACATTAGCATGAGGGCTAATGTTAGCATGTTGACACCAGTAGGATGTGGGTTTTCACTCTGTTCTGTATGAAATGGATCCTGACTTTTCTGACCCAGTAGAATTTGCAGTCGAAGCTCCAGGTTCTGGTTTCTGTTCTCTACAATTGAAAGTGTTTAGTTGGTTCTGATCCGGATGTGATGTGTTACTGTTATATACTGTATGATGGATCAGAACCATCTGGTTCTCCTGGAGCTTCACAGGTTAATGATGTAGAGATGAGAAGGTTCTGGCAGGGAGTCCAGAATCAGTCCAGAACCAGAGTCCTGCAGGTTCTACATGCTCCACTGGGTCAGAACATTTGGATCTGAATATGGGTCAATTTCCTCTCAGGTACTCTCCTCAGAACCAGGAACTGGACCTCTGCCTCAAGCCCTTCATCCCGGACTTCATTCCAGCTGTAGGAGACATCGACGCCTTCCTAAAGGTACCAAACACTGGGAGCCGGGTCAGAACCAGGCCTTCTATTGATAGAACATGTTTTAGAACCATGGTCCAGTGTGTTCTGCACCGGTCCTGGACAGAACCCCAGCTGTTCTCTGTAAACTCTCAGAACTACAGTTGGTTCTGTTTGTTCTGAGGTTGCTGGAAAACGGACCCTGGGTCAGAACTGGGTCCAAATCTAAACTTCAGAACCGTCTCAACCGGGTTGCCCTGATCTGAAACGTGTGTGGTGTGTTCAGGTACCGAGGCCGGATGGGAAACCAGACAACCTGGGCCTACTGGTTCTGGATGAGCCCAGTGTGAAGCAGTCGGACCCGACGGTTCTGTCTCTGTGGCTGTCGGAGGAAACCAAACAGCACGGAACCACAGAGGTACACACACCTGCACACACACACACCTGCAGCCTCCTGGGTCCGGTCCGGTACCATCAGAACCTTCTCTGTCTCCCTGCTGCAGCTGAAGAAGGTTCTGTATGGAAGTAAATATGTGCCATCAGAATTTGAATAAAAAATACCTCTGAAATTTGAATGTTGTATATTAGTGCTTACTTTTTCAGTATTAAAATAAATTCAGAATATATTTTTAACCTAAAAAAAAATTCAATGTCATTATTTTTGCAGTAAAAAAAAATTCGGTGTAATTTTTTTTACATGGTTGCAATTTTCAGTTATTAAAAAAATTCACATTCCTATTTCAAAGTCATCAAATTTTCAATATACATATTTTTCACAGTTTAAATTTTCAGTGTTAAAAAATTCAGCATATAAAAAATTCAACTTTTCAAAATTCAAATGCAATATTTTCGTTGTCCTCCAATTCAACTTGCTCAAATTGCCTCAAATTCAGCGTCTAAAAATTCGCTGTCTCAAATTCAGCGTCTAAAATTCGCTGTAAAATGGCCAAGGTTACTTCAGGTCACAGACATTAGCAATGGATGTCCGATTCCAACATCCACCTAATCACGTGACACAACCGTCATATTGAAGAAATACCAGCATCACCCAGGCTGGCGACCATGGAGGCGACATAAACCCAACGGTGAGTTTAATGCTTTCATATTTCTATAGTATATTTTATTTTGTGCATGAAGTTTGATACATTATCTTAAAGCCTGATTTAAAACACGGGTTGGGCCGTTGTTAATCTTACACCGTGTAGTGCCGGCATATTACATCTTGCTACCTCCTGCACCCCCAGCCCTCCCCGCTGTCCCACGTCCAATTTCCCCAGTTTTATTTCAAAAAGAAATACCACTTGGGTCAAGTCTAGAATCTTTAAAGAGAACTGATGGGTGGCGACATTCTGGGTTGTTTGTATGTTGTCTTAGGTGAGACTGAGACAGGCAGTCTTAGTAAAGTCGTAATTTTTCAGGAGATGCTACCGCTAATATCGCTGCCTTGTGTGCTTCAAAGAGGGCTGTGAACACTTTCCGACATTAATTATAACCACAACCCCATTCTGATCAGCTACCGTATTGTTCAGGTGACTTCATTACAACATCATCCAAAATACTGCTTCTCTTATCTGACAATTGTTGATATACAATATTAATTTACATTCTTTTTACTTTGCCTAAAACCTCGTTCTGTTACCTAGCAACACTATAAACAACCGCCTTTGTTTTTTCAGTTGATTTTAACTCATTTTCAATAAAATATATGCTTGTAAGTACATCTGTTAACTTATTTTAGATTAAATATCATAATTTAATTTAGATTACTGTGACTTCTCAATGCTGACCTACTGATGTCAAAATACTTTTTTATTTTACTGACAATTTTTTAAATGTTTTTTTTCTTTTTTCTCTTTTCAAGGAACTTTTGCTGAATCATATTTTTGATAGACTCCGTGATCGTTTGGAGCAGGAAGAAGCAGTTTTATATCTGGGAAGAGTGTGCACAATCAAAGGTTTGTACAAATGACAAGTTTCAATATGTGATGCTTTTGAATGTCTATAGTAACATTAGCTTTGTGTGGTCTTCAATATGATGAGATTTGAAGGGCAGTTTTTAATCGTTTATTACTCCATAATTGAAGGACTGAGCGACTGTGGAGAGATCTGTGGACGGCTGTAACATGCATCTATTATGACGTGCTACACTACCTTAAAGAAGAGGGATACCTGGACATTTCAAATGAAGCACACCTCTTCTGTTGCCATTATGTCTTCCTGCCATGTCTGCAGGATGATCTGGATACTTTCTGCAGTGGCTGGGACAATCACCCACTTCGAACTGAAGCAACATGACTCCTAACCTGCTCTGGGTTCTTGGTCGTAAACATCATCCAATTCCTGAACCCCACGGTGCCTTGACAGAGGTTATAAAGATTATAACGGAGGCTCAGATGTATTTGCTGAACATTTTATGTTCAGATTTTTATTTAATAACAATAGCTGAATAACGGCAAACGGCTGTTTGTAACCAAGCAACCAAAATCACCAGAAGGCAATCATGTTTTAACAAGATAACTATCACATTTTAATAAGATACATATGACGTTATAACGTGATAGCGCTCAATTTTTTTTCCTGTGACAGCAATACGCTTCCGTGCCAGTTTAAAAATTCACCATTTATGAAATGTAAAGCAAAATGCTGATCATGTTACCACAGAGGTGAATTTTAGTGCTTTTATGGTAGACATGTTAGAGAACAAAAATGTTCTAAATTTGTAATTTGTTTGTTTTTTTCTTTACTCAAAAGGAACCCATTAGGTACATTTGTACATTGTTGTATTGCTTTACATTACTTGAATTATAAGAATCAGAAAAAGTTTTGTCTTATGTTGTTTATTTTCTAATACCTAAAGCATATATGAA
This sequence comes from Gambusia affinis, assembly GCF_019740435.1. NCBI lineage: Eukaryota > Metazoa > Chordata > Actinopteri > Cyprinodontiformes > Poeciliidae > Gambusia > Gambusia affinis. Next base: position 24,327,785 of record NC_057885.1, read on the forward strand.
CTCATCTAAGTACATTCAATAAAATTTTGCATAAAAAAACAATTTCAGTTTCATATTTAAAACTGCCTGTACAAACAGTACTGACTCAGAGAAATGAAATATCTACTCTGAACATTGTGTTATTCTAGTTCCTCTAGTTTTGAATTTGACAAAACTAGAGAAATTAGAGTAACAGCAATGTTGTCGCTCTAATGAGTAATACATATGATCACATTTAAACATATGTATCGAACTTGTGATCTGACAAAATCAGAAAATTGAATTGATTCTACATTTCAACAAAACTGTTTTGTTTTAACAAACTGATTCACAAACAAAGAACTGCTACAACTTAAATGTAGATTGTTTTTTATTTATTTTTTTTAACAGGTCGATCACTCAAAGCAAGCCGAAGCCAGACTGCGTAGAGGAAATGCATGCTACAAAATCCTCACTGAAAGAGTTGTAATTCCAGTAGTGACAAGGAATTCTTAGTGTTTTGTAGTTTCCACGAACAACCTCCACAGACAGACTTGCTGGCAGATTTTCCCATCCAGTCCAGAATTTCATCATGTCTCCTCTTCCTCCACTCTGTGGTCTTTCAGTTAGTAAATTAAGTAAGTGGCTTGCAGATTCAACAATAGCATCCTGACTACCCTGTAGTCACAAAATATATAAAAGACAAAGTAGCAGTTGAAAAAGGATTAGTTAAAAAGAAATTTACACTTCATGAGAATGATCACTTTTACTCAGGAAAGCTCTGTGCTGTAGGGTTCCCACCTTTCAGAAATTAAAATAAGGATCTAGCAGATGGAAAGTGTCATTCTATTTCACTAGAGAAACTAAAACTGCAGTACCATAAGTTTTAAAGAATAAAGAGACAGTATAATTTCTTCAGTTTCCCTCTTAATTTTTTTTACATTTGCTAGCATTCATCCCCACTGTTCAGCCTGGCATGTGTCTTCCCTCTCCTGTATCTTTGCTAGGACATGGTAGAGTATCGGTTGAGGACGTTTTAAAAAGACGCAGGTTGAGAGCGGCTCACCACGACTGCTAACCCTCTTTTGCACCCTAGTGTTTCTAGGCAACCGTGACTTCATCAATGGTCCAAAGCGTTCTGGGGTCCTTACTAGCTCCCGCCACATTAGCTGAGCTTAACATGTCTTGTGTTTTATTTTTGTAATTATTGTTACACTAAATGTTTATATGCATGTGATAGGCGTTACTGTCGGACATACAGAAATACCGAACAAATCGCGTCTCGTTACGGGGCGATTCCGTATTTTACGAAGGGATGGCAATCCTACTGTGCTCTTCTCTCATTAAAATTATGGAAACTATATAAAACACAAATAAATCTACAATTTGTAAGATTAACAACGGCCCAACCGTGTTTTAAATCAGGCTTTAAGATAATGTATCAAACTTCATGCACAAAATAAAATATACTATAGAAATATGAAAGCATTAAACTCACCGTTGGGTTTGCGTTCGCCTCCATGGTCGCCAGCCTGGGTGATGCTGGTATTTCTTCAATATGACGGTTGTGTCACGTGATTAGGTGGATGTTGGAATCGGACATCCATTGCTAATGTCTGTGACCTGAAGTAACCTTGGCCATTTTTACAGCGAATTTTTAGACGCTGAATTTGAGACGGCGAATTTGAGCAAGTTGAATTGGAGGACAACGAAAATATTGCATTTGAATTTTGAAAAGTTGAATTTTTTATATGCTGAATTTTTTAACACTGAAAATTTAAACTGTGAAAAATATGTATATTGAAAATTTGATGACTTTGAAATAGGAATGTGAATTTTTTTAATAACTGAAAATTGCAACCATGTAAAAAAAATTACACCGAATTTTTTTTTACTGCAAAAATAATGACATTGAATTTTTTTTTAGGTTAAAAATATATTCTGAATTTATTTTAATACTGAAAAAGTAAGCACTAATATACAACATTCAAATTTCAGAGGTATTTTTTATTCAAATTCTGATGGCACATATTTACTTCCATAGTTCTGAGCGTGGCGGGCCCGGTGGCCCGGTGGCCCGGTGGCCCGGTGGTCCGTTACATTTCCGGGTTAATAGAATCATCTTGATAAAATACATAAAATCATTAAAGAACCTTCAACATATAACGGTTCTCTGAACCAAATGTAGTAAAAAATCAAGTAAACTAGACGAGGAACTCCAGAGAGCAAAACCCAGACTGAACCCAAAAACTAAATATGAACAAGGATTTTCAGTGTTCGTACAGCAAATATCCTAACAGAGTTGAAATAAGACAAAACTAATTAACGTTTCAGCAGCTTGTTTTAGGTCAGTCAACCCTTAATATAATAAAATACTAGTTCACTTAAAAGTGAAATAATCTGCCAGTAGAATCAGTAGATTTTAAAATCAATACTAAGAAATTATTGACGTAAAACAAGATTCTACATCAGTTTTCAGGCTGAGCATCACTTGATGAATTTACCAAACACTCACAGACCACCGGATTTTAAATGAACCCCCAACAACCCAACATCTTAACACATAAAACCTGAAATGAAGAGTTAGTCTCTGAACTCATTGTTTTTTGTTCCTCCTGATCTGAAGGTGGCGCCGCTTTGTAAATGTGACTGGCCACAAGAAAACCATGAATACGTCGACTCGGGGCGTTTTGAGGTCGTTTCAGATTCTTAATGTGTGGATTCTAAGCTTTCTAATAATAAAAAATACATGGAAATGAAAAACGTTTTTTACTGGAAGTGTCGTGTGTGCATTAAAAACTTGGCTATTTGCACTTTAGAAGGACAATAAAAGAAAACAGATTTGAGATGCTTTGGCAAAACAAACATTTTCTTCAGCCAGTAGAAAGTTTAACATAAATAATTTAGTTCTAGTTGTTACGATGCAGGTTGTCATGTCGCAGCGCAGCCCCACGCCAAGACCTGCATGTCTGTGTCAAGCTTTGTATCCTAAAAAAGTACAAAAGTTCTGCATTTCACCCTGAGAAGGTTTCCAGCGATTTCTTCAGGCTTTATTTTGGTCTTTAGCCATTTATCCATTATTATTTTTAAACACAACCCTTTGGTAAGCTAGCTGTAGAGTTGGACTTTGTGCTGAAATAACGGCAAATAATTGTTTGTTTACGTGCTGAACCTCACGGACCTCGACGGGGCGCCAACAGACCACCAGGGGTCCGGGAGCCACAGTTTGAGAAACACTGATCTAGATTTACCTCAAAAGTTGCATAGCACTTTATAGGAAGGGTGTGAATAAGAGTGACTGACATAAGACTCGTTATGAACATGAAGAAGTCTTTATGAATGTTGTCATGAAGAGTCAGATTTGATGGAAAATTGCTTTTAAAGTCCATTAAATGTGTCAACGTTGCTTTACGAGTGTCATAAATGAAAACTCCTTCATGTTTTATGATCATGTCCTGTCAGTCTTATTCAGATGAAGTTGTTAAGTTATCTTAGTCTTATTTCAGGTGTTCATAGAGAAACTGGACTAAAAACACTTGGTAATATCTGGAGTTTCTGCGTTCCACTCCACAGCCAACAGGAAGTTGTCAGTAGCATTTCCTGCTGGTTCTTGGTCCCTCGGGTCACTTGGAGACGGGTTTGTAGCTCATCATCGGAAAAGATCTGAATAACTTGCATGTGGTCAGCGCCAGCAGAGGAACCGTCACGGCGCCGACCAGCAGCAGGAAGGCCAGATACTGCTGGACCTCGTCATCATCATCATCGCCATCTTCGTCCTGGTTTCTCCTGCGGTCCAGCCAGGCGGCGCCGGCGGCGGCAGCAGCAGCAGCGGCGCCATCGTCGTCGTGGATTTGATCTGCAGATCAGAGTCAGCAGTGAAAATAAAGCCGCAGGCATCAGATGTGAGGCGTTCGGCCCAGACTCACATTCTGGACTGACTCTCAGCTTGATGACCATGTTGGGCTCAGCGATCAGAACCGATCTCTTCTGGCGGTTCCTCACCGCCTGCACCACCCGGCACTCGTACACGCCGCTGTCGGCCGCCGAGGTGTTCCTCAGAACCAGAGACACCTGGCCCTCCTTCATCTCCTTGTCCAGCAGGTCGGCTCGGTCCCGGAAGGCCCGGTCCTGGAAGTCCGGGTAGAAGTTCGGGTCTCGGTACAGGATGATGTAGGACATCTTCTGGTCGGGTCGGCTCCACTCCAGGTATTTGATGGGGTCCACCATGTTGGGAGCGCGGCACGGCAGAGTGACGGCCTGACCTTCAACCACCCGGATGTGGATCTCAACTACAGAAGACAGAAACAATGCATGCTGGGTAAACAACAATCAGTTAGTCATTCAGTCACTGAACAGATGAAAACAAACTCAATCATTTCCGTTTTCATGATTTACTGTTGTTCTCTGGTTGATAAAAGTCTAAATTTGGTGTTTTAGTCTCAACTAGACAATTTTTTTAAGCACAATTTTGTTTTTAGAGATTTCATAATTCATTTTATTTATTGTTTCTGTTGTTTTATTTATTTATTTTGGATATTTGAAATGTCTTTCAGTTCTTGTGTTAAATGTTCAGTAGTTTTAAAATGTTTATTGATCTTTTAGAAAGTGTTCTTGCATTATTATGTCATTAACATTATATTACTGTAGATGGTCTCTAAACAACATTATCGTTTATAATAATCGGTGCTAAATGCAACTTGTATTTTCTCACTTAATAGTTATGAATTATTCAGTACAGTAACTTTTTAATATTCTACTGAGAGAAAAAATGATCCAGAATTGAAAAACATTTGAGTTTACTTTTAAAGGGAAAGTTTTATGTGCAACAATCACTAACTATGCTAACATCAGTTATTATAAAAATGCTATAGATATGAAATATGACTTTGTAATTTAACGAGTTGAAATTGGACTACTGTCTCTTTAAAAACTCCTGCTTGTTCTTTAACTCCGCCTTCAGGAATTCATCACAACATGGCTCCTCTGTTAACCCTTTAACAACCGTTTCACCAGAGAAGCAGCTGCCATGATGAGCTCAGCAGCTCCACCAGGTGTTTGCTAATTGCTGCTGGCTAGTCTGAAGGGGCTGAGTGTGGAAGGGGAGGGCTGCTCTGTGAAGCCCAGAAGCCCAACAGGGGGAGCTGCAGATTATTGACCGAGAGGGGAGTGAACAAAAATCTACGCCACACTTTTCAGTTCACATTGCAAACCGTTTTGTAAACAACCATATGAGGTTTTAGCTGCAGATTACCAGACTTTTTTTTTTCTCCTGAAACATCCTTGAACTTTAACCCTGGTTACAGCTGGAAGTGAGACTCAGAAAGCCAATCTGTGGAGGAATCGGCCTCCAGAAACACGGAGCGGCGATGGGTTTCTAAGAAACGCTGGACGGGAACAACCAGCATGCAGGAGAGAGACGATAAAATGTGTCTAACAGGAAGGTTCATCAACATGCACAAGCAGAAAAAGGAAGAGGAAGAAGGAGCTTTAATGGGTCTGAACCAGTTCAGGTTCAGACTGATGGAAATGTTTTGATCTTCCAGATAAATGTCAGGGAATATTGCAGGTTTAATATCAGAAGGTTGAAGCTTTAATCATTAAAAATCTATATTTTTCCTGCAAATTTTAAAGTTTTGGTTTTTTGTTTTTTTTTTTGCAAATATGTGAAATTAATCTAGCAACCTTCTCTCTGGTGTTCAGTGTGAACACCAGAGAGAAAACAGTTCACACTGTTTACTTTGATAAAATAAACAGTGTGAACTGTTTACTTTGTCAAAGTAAATGAACTCATCTGTCCCTGCAAAGACATGTAACGTTCCACAGTAAAACAATAAAAATAAAATAAAAAATAATCTATGCAATAAAAAAATAACCTTTTCATAACTTTTTAATATTCTGTCAAATTTTAACTTAAATATGTTTTGATGTAAACAGACTTCAGAAAATTACAATTTATTACATGATACTTCAGTTATTTTAAAAAATTGATATTTTTGATATAAAACTCATAAGTGAGAGAAATTTGTCTTTTGCTGAAATGCACATCTTTAAAAAACTCTTGGAAAAACTGTATTATTATTTATATAAAATAAAGAAAAAAATAAAAACTTTTAGATACTTGATTATCAAAAATGATTATTTTTTAAAATATTTCATGTTGTGTTATAAACGTGGATTGAATGTAATGAAGAAACATTACAACAAAAAATTATTATTTTATTTTACAGACGGTGCAGCAGCTGCGTCTCCGGTGTAGTTACACGTTCTGACCAGTAGGGGCAGCAGTGACGTTCTCCTCTGATTAAACATTCAGTTTCTGATTCAAACTTCGTGATATTTACGTAGAATAAGAAAGAGTTGGAGACTCACAGACTAAAGCTCCAGCCAGCTGGGATCCTGTCCAAACCAGGAGGAGGAAAAGCGCGAAGCGATGCATCCTGAGGAAACACACACACACACACACACACACACACACACACACACGTCAGACAGGTGGCTTCTCGCTCCTGAACGCATCAGCTCAGATCTAACGACAATAAAGCTTTAAAAGTTAAAAACAATGGTTGTTTTCAGTCAAACTTACCTTTCTGTAACTATTTGTCTCCGCCGGATGAAACAAGCCAGACAAGGCGTAAAGTACACCTGCCGAGGGGGCGGAGCTTCTGCTGCGTTCACTGTTTACACCGTAAAAAGTATTTCACGTCCACAATGACTGAGATAACAGAAATAAAGTCAGTAATGAATAAAAGACAAATTTTTAAAATAATTTTTCACAGTTTAACTCTTTAAATAGAAGAAAATACTATTAACTCCCTGATAAACTTATGCATTTCAATTTAATGACTCACCAGACCGTAAATAATCTTTTCTTTGTTCGCTGAATGGTGAAAACCTCAATATAATCGATTTCTCTACATTTCCTCTCCTTTAGGCTCCTGAAGGAGGAACTTAAAAAGGACGGACTGGTTTCTCCGTGGTTCAGTGAAGGCAGCATGGTGTGTGTGGGTGTGTGTGGGTGTGTGTGTGTAACAGCTGTGGTTACACACACATAAATAAACTGGCTATTGCCGAAACAGCCCAACAGTTTTCAGGGCTTGACAGAAGCCGCACCCACAGGTGGAGGCTTGTTTACCTGAGCGATGACGTCAGCACTGCGGACTGTGTTTTTATCTCAGGTGAAAACAGGGAAGCTAAACATTCCCTTCATAAGATCATCAATCTAATCGGTGAATTCCTGCTTGGGTTTATTTTTATTTTTGTTTGACTTTATTTTATTTTAACAGAGCGGTTTAGAGTTGTTGTTTCCATAAGTGACCCGCAGAGGGCGCTGCAGAGCTACTGCAGCCGGTGAATCAAGCTTGATTTTTCTTCTTCCAGCTGCGTCTCAGGCCAGAAACTTCATTTCGGTTGGACTAAATATGAAACATATTTATTCATTTGAGAGTTTTTAGTAAATTATGAACAGAACTGATGGGAGAAAACATGCATTTAAAACCACATATTAAAAACAAAAGGGAAAAAAGTCTTATAGACTGAAAAAATACCACAGTAGAATTAATTTATCATTTTCTTGAAGCTCTTCATCCAGCAGGTTTTATTCTATTGTGTTCCTGTAGTTTTAGGTGTTTGAGCAGAGAAGCAGCTAAATAAAAATAAAAAAAAATAAAGTTTGATTGATGCGCCACTGGTTCTCTCAGCTGTGGTTCTTTTTTATTCCTATTATATTTTATTTTTTCATTCTTGTGGTGCTGAACATGAAATAAAACAAACAGGATCTGAAAAATCTCTAACTTTTTCATCTTAAGAGAAAGTAAAGCAAAAGTAAAGAAAAGAATATTTAAATGAAAATGTTTTTGCTGTTTGAAAAGTTTTAGAATCGCTGAATTAAACTCATGAATCCACATCACAGAAACTGGTGTGTGTATTTCAGGAATCTTCAGCTAAAACTTCACCAGTATTTCCAGTCAGTTGAGTGCAATGTTTAAAAATAATATATTAATTACCATTTAATATTTTTAGTGTGATGAATTTATAAAATCTGCTTCATAACTACATATTTATTTACAATGCATAAAAACAAACTGAACTGTGTTTTTGTTTTTATCTCTGCCTGTCAATAAACTGGACTAAACTTTTTTTGTTTCAGGTTTCTGCCATAAATAGCAAACAGTTTTCTTTAAATTCAGGTTTCTGTGATTTAACTTCCTGTCAGAGCATCATTTCAGCTCCACAAACATCCTGAGGCTGAGATCAGGTTTTCACTCCAAAACCTTGAACTCTCTGTTCCTGAGCCACAGTTTGTCCATCTGAAGACTCCTTCATTTCCACAAAACGCTCTTTCATGATGATCTACTTTCTTTAGTGCAGCAATAACATGATGCTGCCGTTTTCCTGTAAACGTATCAACAGTTCCTTCAGTCAAATCATTTCATCAGTCCACCCTGTTTGCAGTTTAGTATTCAAGGATTCATCTGCTTATGGATTTTCTGTGAAGTTATTCACAAAAAAACGTTTTTAATTATTATTAATGGTTGTTAAAGGGTTATAATTTACTGATTATTTCATAGAATTTATCTAAAATATTTTAAAGAAAATGCATCTTTGGAAGCTGATCGAGAAAACAAGCTGTCTGGAAAAATATGAAAGTATGAATAGTTCTGGCCTTAGAGGTCCAAAGTTTTTATTTTCTCTGCTAAAATGTTCTCAACCATCATCTGCACAACTTACTATCTTTGTTTCTTTATTTTTCTGTAAAGCAGCTTGAATTATGTTAAGTATGAATGGAGCTAGACAAAAAAAATAAAAAATCAAGTTTATTTGTGCAGCACATTTCAGCAAGAAGGCAGATAAAATGATTTCCATCAGAAAAACAAACAAACAGCCGACAACTGGAGCGTTACATTTAGCCAAACATTGTTGATGTTTTATTAATAATGTTTCTGTAAGCAGGCGGGTTTTACTCCAGATTTAAAGGAACTCAGATTTCCTGAAGTTTGTTCCAGATTTGTGGTGTCTAGAAGCTGAATGCTGATTCTACGCTCCACCAGGGTCGTCTTGCTTTACAAGATGCTCAATCACTCCAGATAAAGACCAGTGGATCCAGAACCATAAAGTTTATCTGCTTCCTGGTTCTTACTGGAACTTTAAGACACAATCACTGTTTAAATCTTTTATTGAGCTGCATCAAAACCCAACATTAAAATTCTGATTCTACAGATTTTCATAGTCAAAATCATTTTGATCTGTATATAAAAATGATTGTCTTGATTCTGATATTTCACCCATAATCTAAAGATAGGAATTCATAAACTGAACATCATGTTTTAGTTTCAGAAGATAATCTCTTGTCCAAGCATTTACCTGTAAGGAGTAAAATCAGTTTTGTTGTTGCTGAGCAAAAAAATCTAATTTTCTGTGATGCATTTATATTTTCAGACATCCATATTATTTTGTCTGCTCATTTTTTAAAATCCTATCTTATTTCCATAAAATAATCCATCATCCATGTTTCAGGAGACACATATTGTGGATATTCAAACTGTGAGTGATTCCACAAAACTCAGCATCTCAACACGTTGGCACATTTACAACAAAACAAACAAAAAGAAAGGAAAAGTAAGGAATGTATAAAAACATCACAAACTTTCTCAGTAGGTTCTGAAATCCAACTTATTTTCCCGTCTTTGCTGACTGGAACGTTTTTCCTCTGCAGCTCAAAATGTGATTTGAAAAATGCTTTTGTTTTTATCTAAACTCATTAAAATTATAAATGTGTTTTAATTTTTCTTGATCCTGTTTAAAGTATTTTTTGTGTAGTGGTGAAAAAAAAGCAATAAATCCTTAAAAACTTTTAACAAATTTTAATGTTTATTTGCTGATTAAAACATGAATTACAACTTTAATCACCTTCATCCAAAGACGTTTACAGGATTATTATGAAAATAAAAATGTTTGATTAATAATCATTATTGCACACTTTAATATTTTAGTGATTAGAAATCAAAAGTGCTGATCTTTACGTCTCTGCTGCACATCAGATGTCCAACATGAAACCAAACAGAAAACAACAACAATCCATTCAAAGACTGAAGAAAAACTACAAAAGGACGAAAGCAGAATGTAAAAAATAATCATTTATTTTTGACCTCAAATGGTTTTTATTCTGTCTAAACTCAGAAGAATTAAATCAAAATGACCAGTTAAAGCTCGAATGTAATACAAATTGTAGCCACTAGAGGGGGAAGTGCTCCAGCTTTACATTTGTAAGAGTTAAAACTCTGCTGTAACTTTGTGAATTAATAATTTTATAGATGTTAAAAAGTGACACCGACCTACAAACTGGAGTTTCTGTAAATTCCAGCTGCAGAAGAAGAAAAGCGGTTCAGTAACAGCCACCAATCGCTGCTGAACCTTTACTGATCATTTAGACTAGAATGAAACCAAGTTCCTCCTCCTGATTGTAGAGCTGACTGAAACATTACAGCTCACTGTGAACCACTGCAGCCTCGTTCTGCTCTCTGTTTGCTGCTGTGCATTATGGGATGTTTCACCTCTACAGTGTGTTGAGCTCAGACAAGGTGAGAATCAAAAAGCTTCTTTCATTGAAGACCAACATTAAACTCTGATTGTTTTAGTGTTTCCCTCTCTTCCCTTCACCACATTTGATTAAAACAAAGAAACTCTCAGCAGTAGAACCGCTTTGGGTCAGAGATTTCCTCATCACCCCCAGGGTCTGGATCAGAACCGGTCCACAGACTGGGATCTTCATGGACTCTGAGCTCCTTCACCTGAAAAGACAACAGGAGCAAAGTTTGAACCCAAACTTCACAAACTGCTGTGACATCAGCTTTACAAGATGTTGAAAAGTATTTCCCCTCATGTTTCTAATAACTCAAACTTTGTGTGCAAAACTCAGGAAATCTTCCTTTAAAAAGCTCAACAGCAACATTTTGTCCCAAAAACAAACCCTGTCAAAAGTTCCAGTTGGTCTCTCTTCCCATCCATCAGGAACTTTGTCCATTTCTGTTTCTGTTTCCATTGAAGTGACGACTATCAGAGTTTTAGGTTTGAATTTTCATCTTCCTGCAGCCGTGTCTAAAAATCCAGCCGTGTTACCGTAAACCAGAGCACAAGTTACAACCCCTAGTGGAGAGTTGGAGCTACTGACCCACTGACCCCATCTGAGATCAACACTAGAGGATGGATGGGAATGAACAATTATAAATCTGAATCATAACATGTCAGAATAACTGACAGTCTTACCTAGGCAGTCCAGGCCATGCTGATGAAGGCAGCTGCTTCATCTCTGGACCTGACAAATCTACGTCTCCGACCTCCATCACACGTCTAGAAGAGAAGGAAGTCTGCATTTCAACGACTGTCAAAGCTGGGAGCTGAGCTTTGTCTCTCATAGTGTGTTAGCATCAAGCATCCTGAGGTGAGTGAGATTCAGAGAAGCTGCACCTTGACGCAGGTGTTCTCCTGTTTGATGCAGAGCTGCAGTTTGCAGTGCAGGTAGAGCTGAGCAGAACTGCCAGAGAACTGGAACATGTTGAAGGAGAAGGAGTTGGAGGTTCCCCCTCCGTTTCCCTCCACGCTCACCGTCTGGTCCTCAGGGATTGGACAACTGCTCACAAGCATCAAATCAAACGTTGGTGGTCGGATCAGAGAGGTCAGAAAGGTCAGAGAGGTCAGAAAGGTCAGAGAGGTCAAAGAGGTCAGAAAGGTCATGAAGGCTGAACATGGGGAGCCGTCTCACCCGTTCTTGATCAGGTAATATTTACGGCTAGCGCCGGGCCATTCCTGGTCTGTCGCCCAGCAGGAGTCCGTCACCATGGCAACGAGGTTTTCATCCAGGCCGTCGGCGTCCAGCTCCACCCAGATCTTCTGGTTCAGGTGAACTTCGGTGTTTGAGGTCACAGCTTGAGTTCGGTCGGCGTCGGTGTAGGACTTCATGGTCAGAGAGTATTTCCAAGGTCCGGATGAGACGAACTGAACCACAGAGCTGCAGAGGACACACACACACACACACACACACACACACACACACACACACGCGCGCGCACACACAGCTGCTTCTACTTCTGACGGCTCAAAGATTTTACTTTCCTCTCTGCGTCCAGCAGGTTTTTCCTGTTATGTGGAGCCGTGCTAGCCGTGTCCTATCATATATCTATGATAGGACAGCGTAGCTGCATCTAATATTTCATAGAGTGTTTAAGCTGTAAAATCTGTAAAATCACATTGACCTGAATCATAGAGCGAAAGGATTGGACTCTGTTGGATCAATCTATTCCTGCTTCTCGTTTGGAGGACAGAAAACTGACCAAACTATTCTGGAATGTTTTACTGAATCTTTTTCATCTGATTCTGAAACTAAAGCCACAAGTTTACCTGATGGGATCAACACCCACCTGTCTTTGACCCTGAAAGCCACCGTCTGTATGTCCGGCTGAGTCTCAACGCAGGAAAACCCAATGTTGACCTGGTCTTGGCGAGTGATTCCTCCAGAGGAGAGGTTCTGTGTCATGATGACGTTCTTGTAGATGGTTTGGCTGTTGTTGGTCTGCAAACAGAAACATTGACTCCGTACCAAAACCTGACCTGTGAAAGTTTCTTCCACATCCAGATCCAGAAGCAGAGCGCCAACCCACCGTGACCTCAGTCCCACAGAGGTTGGTGCTGTTGAAGCTGAAGGTCACCATGTGGGTCTGCTGGTCCATCTGACCTCTGCAGGTCGGTTCTTTGAGCTGTAAGACAGAGTAGTCGATGCCTTTGTCCTCCAGGAGACACCCGACCAGAGAGAGAGAAGCAGAGCTCTGCCTGCAGACCGGAGGATCACCTGGAGGTTACAGCGTTGGTGAGGAGAGGCAGTCAGAGGGTTTCTCCAAACATTCAGGCCTGTTCTCAGGTCACAGCTGTCCTACCCAAAGAGTTCGTCTCTCTGTACTTGGAGGCAAAAACGGCCCGACAGAAGCAGCGAGTTTCTCCTCCAGCTGTCTTCTCTCCACAGAACTCGTGATCGCTGCAGGTCCTGTCCTGACAGACGGCCCCAGGGGGCGCTGCAGAGCAGATGCATTACTGTGAAAAGCAGCAGCAGATGGATGGAGCAGATGGAGGGCAGCAGGTCTTACAGCACTGAGCCTTGGACCTCCAGTCCTCCGCTGCGGCGCTGCTCTGCAGGCTGCAGGCTCTGGCGTAGGCCTCCAGGAACCGACAGCTGAGGCCGTCCAGATCCGGATAGCGGCACAAAGTGTCTGTGCAGGCGGCCACGTAGGGCTCCGGGTTCACGGCGCAGGAGGAGAAGGGCGCCTCCTTCAGGAGGCTACAGCTGCTCCACATGGAGACAATCAATGATCAATAAACGGATTCATCTCCCATCAGAGCTGACGTCACGAGGCATCAAACACGATGAAACAAGAAGTTTCATCAGAGAGAAACTCAGAGGAAAGTTTCTGGATCAATGTGCTCACCGTTCAGCCATCTTGGTGCAGTTGATGGTAGAGTCATTAGCGTCGCTGTACTGCGCCTCACAGCTAGGGGGCGACACACAACAAGGTCAGGACCGATTCCTGAGTTTACCTGCAGTCCGTCCGTCCAGCAGCAGTCGGTCTGACCTGGTGGAGCCGTCCTCAGAGAGCCGCTCTTCACTCAGAGACCTGCTGGCGTTTCCACACAGACCCTGCAGAGCCAGTCCATCAGAACCTGGACGGGTTCAGGACGCAGCGAGAGACAATCAGCGTCAGACTGCAGGACAGCAGCGTTCCTCATGTAACCTCAATAATTGTAATCGCGTACTTCGATCGGGTCTGCGTTGTGTTAATAATGAGCCAGGAGACAGGATGAGATGGAATGCTGTTTATCCCTCTGTGTGGAACAGAATAGAAACTGATCAGGGATCAGGATAATCACCGCGGGTACAGCACCTCGCGCCCATTTCTCATAAACTGGCCAACGGCCGTATTTAATACATTAATATTAAAAGAAATAAAACAATATGTACCTGTGTGGAACAGAATAGAAACTGATCAGGGATCAGGATAATCACCGCGGGTACAGCACCTTACAAAGAATAGCATTTTGTTAGCATCAAGCTAACATAACATTTCACTAGAGCGTTAAGTCAGTGAACCTACCTCGCGCCCATTTCTCATAAACTGGCAACGAGCTGTCTGTGTCCACTACATTTAACGCTACCAACCACCAGAAGGGGGTGCTGTTTCGCCCATTACACATGAACCTAAACTTGGGAGTAATGACAAGTGGAATTCTCTACTACAACATTAACTATGTTACACTCCCTCCTGCCGAATTCCACTTGCCCCATTACAACAAGCAAAACAAAACAACAATTGAAAAAGCAAGATAAAGAAAGAAGAAGAAAAGAAAAAAAGTATAGTAACATCACAGGTACAAATGCACAAAATGGAGTAAGACCACTATTCAAATGCACAGGAAACCAATGCACAGCTACCGTTTCCAAAGTCGCTTGTGAGGTACAATCACATTAAATTCACAGTTACAAATACCCAGTCACTTAGACTATCCCATGAGGATCAGTATGAGAAAAGGTTGGCCAGACCCCACCTACATACATCGGGGGGAAAAAAAATATGCCCATTTACATATTTTGTTAACATGTAACTGCAAACTCACCTCTCAAATAGCAAAACAAACATGAAATATCAAAATTGTTACAAAACCTCACGGTCAAAATAGAAACAAATAAAACTGTAGTTTTATAATTAAGAACTGATCAAACCAATGCCGTTCTATGGTGCATCATTTCAATAAGTCTAGTCACTGGTCTTAACAGTCGCCCAGCTCTAGATCTAGGGGCAGTCGCACCATCAACTACTGTCACTGTAGCAGTACTAGTAGCAGGTACATCATTGAAAGTGACAGTAACAGGAGCCGTAAAGGCCTCTGGGCAAGCCATTAGGACTGCTGAGCAACCAGAGTCTGCTGAACTGCTGTCCATCAAAGCAGCTCCATCAGGGGGTTGCAATTGATCAGGGACTGGGTGGGCTAGAGGCAACACCCTGCCCTCTGATAGGGCATTAGTAGGTTCTGTGGCTCCCTCCAGCACGGTGCCGTCCACCTGCTCAGCATCTTCTGCGTCTGTCTCACTGCCTGCTCCCAAAGGTAGGTCAGATACCCACACTCTTGTTCTAAACTCTGCTGAGTCAGAAATAACATCACTGATTGCTGACTTCTCAACACTGAGGTCAAGGGAACTTGATGTTGGAGACAGAACAACCTCCTCCTGGTCATCCTGAGGCAACGGCAGAAAGTTTATCGACATTATCAGATTGCGGTGGACCACTTTTACTTGACCTGTAGTGGGGTTCTGGATCCTGAAGGTGTGATTCTCATCATCCTTTCCAACCACCACATACACTGTGCTGTCCCAGTGGTCAGCAAGCTTCCTTTTTCCACGTTCTCCTTTGTTGGCCAGCAGCACTCTGTCGTTCACTTCCACTGGTACACCACGTACTCTACGGTTGTATAGCTCGGTGTGACGCTGGAGCTGCTTAGTTGCAGTTGACTGGGCTATAGCCATAGCTTCTCTCATGTCCTTTCGCAGGGACTCAACGTAGCGATCATAGTCCACCACCTCCGGATCACTGAGCACTGAACCAAAGATGACATCCACTGGAAGACGTGGCACCCTCCCGAACATGAGCAGAAACGGTGCATATCCTGTCGTCTCATGCACTGTACAATTGTAGGCGAATGTCAGAGATTTCAGGGCCTCAGGCCAACGATGTTTAGCTCTTGGTGGCAGTGCTCGAATCATGTTGCCTAAAGTCCGGTTCATTCTCTCACACGAGCCATTACCCATAGGGTGATAAGGCGTAGTGTGGGACTTTTGCACGCCCGCCACATTCAGCAACTCTGCAATGAGCGAACTCTCAAAACTGGCCCCCTGGTCGGAATGTAGTCGCTTGGGAAACCCATAGATGCAGAAATAGTTGTTCCACAGCTGGTGTGCGACAGCTTTAGCTGACTGATTGGGGCACAAGAAAGCGTGCGCCATCTTTGTGAAGTGGTCAGTAGCCACATTCAGTGAATTGTTTGAACAATCCTCAGCAGTCCAGAAATCAATACTGACAAGTTCCAGAGGTTCAGAGGTCCTTATGTTTTTCAAAGGAGCTCTGGCTTCCGGCTCTGGTGACTTGCTGACAACACACCGTCTGCAGTGTTGTACATACTCAGTAACATCATGCACTAGGCCAATCCAATAAAACCTCTGTCTTGTCAGGTACAGGGTCCGTTGCTGACCCTGGTGACCAGCCTCATCGTGAACACCTTGTAAGACCTTCTGGCGCAGTGAGTGGGGGACAATATAAAGGTAGGACTTTTTCTTTGTGACAGGGTTTTTAGCTACCCGGTACAGAACTCCATCTCTCAATGTAAGCTTTTCCCAGCCTTTCAAAAGCTTGAGAACTTCTGATGACTCCTTGACACGTTCCCTCCTGGAAGGTCTCCACTTTCTCTCCACAAAGAAGATCACCCTACTTAGAACTGGGTCATTTCTCTGCCTCTCCTGCAACACTTCAAGTGAGAGCACCTCAGAGTTGACCTTTGGTGTTGTTAGAACAGTCTGTGAGAACTGTGGCAGGAGAAGAGCATGTGGACACACCGCAGGGCCACTTTCACTGCATCCCTGGAGTACAGCAGCAACCTCCAGTGATGATACTGCTCCTGTCTTAACAACAGCCACACCCTGAGATAGTTGTAGGTCACACTCAAATACTTCAGGTGGGTTGGCCGACCAGCGAAACACCTCCTGGATCCCATTAGCACCAACCCCTGCAGCCTCTGCCAGCAGCTTGTCATAAGGCACTCTTGTCAATCGGTGGGACGTACTAGACTGTACGAAGCGCTCTCTGCTAAGGGCGTCAGCCACCACATTCTTTGATCCAGGGATGTACTTGATGTCGAACTGGAATGGCGCCAACCTAGCGATCCACCTCTGCTCACACGCATCAAGCCGAGCCTTGGACAGGATGTAAGTTAGTGGATTATTGTCCGTCCACACGGTGAATTGGTGACCTCTCAACCAGTGATGGAACTTGTCACACACCGCCCATTTTAAGGCGAAGAATTCCAATCGGTGCGCTGGATATTTAGATTGGGCATAGCTTAGCGATTTGCTTGCAAAAGCAATCGGTCTGGCTGTTGCACCACCAGCAGGCACTTGTGACAGGACTGCACCAAGTCCATCGGTGGAAGCATCCACAGACAGGAGAAAAGGCTCACTGAAGTTTGGGTGGGCGAGCACCACACGGTCTAGCAAAGCCTGCTTCAGTTGAAGGAAAGCCTGCTGACAATCTGCCGTCCAATCCTCAGCACGGAGCTGTTTGCGGATTTGGCGGCGTTAAATCCCACCTCCACGCGGACCTTTAGCGCATGAGATCAGCCGAAACAATGGTTTGGCCATAGCAGAACACCCCTCAATAAACTGCTGGTAGTAGACTACCATGCCAAGGAAGGAGCGGACCTTCCTCTGTGAGGGAATATTTGTGCCAACCTCCATAAGGTCTGACTCAGTAATGTCGGCTATAGCAGTCACTTTATCAGGGTCAGACTGGATCCCATCTATACTGATGATATGACCGAGAAACTTCACTGACCTCCTCAGAAAGTGGCATTTCTTTGGAGCGAGCTTGAGGTTATGGTTCTGGAGTCTCTGGAAGACCATGTGCAGACGCTCAAGCGCTAGGTCTTCTGTTGGAGCAAACACCAGGACATCATCCAGATAGCACAACAAGCTCATGAAGTTCTGGTCACCGAAGATATTTAGCATCATTCTCATAAATGTCGCCGGACTATTACATAGTCCCTGAGGCATCCGATTATACTCGTACAATCCAAACGGCGATGTAAAGGCAGTGTATTTTCGGTCAGCCTCATGCACTTCCACATTGTAATAGCCGGAAGTCAAATCCATAGTTGAGAAAAAGGCATTGCCCCCCAAGGCTGCTAGAGCATCAGCTGGATGAGGGAGTGGATGGGCATCCTTGACAGTGCGTGCATTGATCCATCGAAAATCATTACAGATCCGTAAGTCACCCGACTTCTTCCACACGATTACCAGTGGAGATGCAAACTCACTGCTAGACTTTCGTATGATTTCACGCTCCTCCATCTCATCCAGTGCCTCTCTCAATTTTTCATACTGGGTTGGTGGTATGCGCCGACATGGCAATCTGAATGGTTTCTCATCCATGACTCTGATGCGATGTAGAAAACCAGTGGCTTTACCACAATCCAGTTTGTCCCTTGAGAAGATCGACTGGTATTGAACAATGAGCTCAGCCAGTTTAGCTTTATATTCCGGGGCAATGTCACATGACTCAATGTCTACATCCGAAAGTCCCAGTTCTCTTAGCATTGCCTGAGGGGTGTCAACTGTGCACGGTGTCACAAGGTGAGGACTATCTGGCAAGGTGGAGTCCTCTGAGACGAGGCTGTGTCTCGTACTGTCGTCCAGCGGCACTTGTATGTGTTGATGAACGCCAAGGTGGGAATCAGCAAACATCTCCACTGAACAACAAGTACACACATCAGCCAACTTAGCATTACGTCTCAAGGTAACCGGCTTGTCTGATGGATTAATGACCTTTAATGGGAGCCACCCATCTGCTCTTAGAATTGACACCGACCTCCCCACTAAAACTGTTCTCGGTTTAGATCTCGCTGTTGTTGGCTCCACCACAACAGTACATCCAGCCAACAGATCATTCACCTGAGGCAACTTGCCCCAAATCAGATGCTCTGTCATTGGTTCAAGAGTAACTGCTCGCTTGATTTTGACAGTTCCAACTGCATTATGGACGTCTTCATCAGCAGCTTCCACCCTTGCCAACAAGCCTAGCATTTTCTGCTCTGCTGCACTTCTGCCACAGAGTGCTGTGGGGCCCTGGTCTGGGAGATCTTGCCTCAACTTAAACCTGTTAATGACGTATCTCAACAGGTTACTGCCTACAATCAGTTCTTCATTCTGGTTCTCAACAATCAGTGTCGGGACAATCACTTTGCAGTCATAAAGACTCATCTCCAGATCACACATACCAGAAGGTAAGGTCCTGGACCCCCCGCACCCAATCAACACAGTGGTTGTTGGCTCAAGGGTGGGGCTCCTTAAAACATCCCTATGTAACAGCTGAGGTATTACTTTAGAGCTCAGTGTGCACGCCATCGACCCACTATCTAGCAAGGCTCTGACCGTAACCACTCCTCCCAGTGTCACATCTTCATAAAACAAGTTGTCATGCTGTTTGAGTCTCTGAATGTTTTGGAATATTGGTGTATATCCCATATCTCTCACTTCATATGCACTTTGACATATGGACTCCATGTCATCTTCAACATTTGGAACAGGGGGATCACTTTTAGGCCCAACACTTTCCCCCACCACGTGCAGGCCAGTCAGTTTTCCTGAGACTGCACCACCTGCTTATTGCTCCCAGGCTTCCTCACCCCATTCCCTGGACACTCTGTTCGGATATGGTCAGGTGCAAAACAGCTAAAGCACAGATGGTTGGATCTGCAGTGGTACTGAGTAGTGTGTCCACCATCGCTGCACACAGCACAAGGTACGGCAGGCTTTACTTTTGTCGGCTGGTCCCTCTGGCTGTGTACCTTGAACCTACTCTGAAACTTGTGCTGTTGTGGCTGCTCTTCCAGAACACGTTCGAGCAGAGCAATGACCCGGTCCAGGCGGTCCGGCGAGTTCTCAGCTGTCTTCCCAACAGGTGGTGCAACAACTGGAGCTGGAGGTAGTACTTCAGTATTGAGTGTTGCACTTTGCACCGAGGAGGTGACTTCCTGGTGCTGGGAAGACAGGACACTTGGCATTGTGTGCTTGGTTAATCGCTTGCGATTTCTGCAGTGCTCAACAAGCTTCTCATGAATGTCAGCCACT
This sequence comes from Gambusia affinis, assembly GCF_019740435.1. Classification (NCBI taxonomy): domain Eukaryota; kingdom Metazoa; phylum Chordata; class Actinopteri; order Cyprinodontiformes; family Poeciliidae; genus Gambusia; species Gambusia affinis. The sequence continues at coordinate 24,347,676 of NC_057885.1, forward strand.
GTCCAGTCCTTCAGCTGCCTACATTTGAATATGAGCGAGAGTTCAGGATCAGGGCAGTTCTGGATAAACATGGCAGCTAGATCACAGGCCAGAGAGTCAAAAGCCTTATTTTGTCTCTTTAAAGAGTCCTCTGTCACATCCAAAGCTCTGTTGAGTCTCAGCCAATAGTCAAAGGGATGTTCGTTGGGGTGGGGCACAGTAGCATAAAAGTCCGCTAAGGGCAAGCTAGAGGACATAGTGTCGCTGAAGTGCTGCTTCAGTATCTCAAAAATGGGTTCAGGTCCTGTAGTCAGATTTAAAACTGGCTTACTGCGTATGCCAACTTTAACTACTTCATGTGCCCTCCCCACCAGCTTAGACATGACCTCATCAGCCTGTTCAGCCACAGGGATGCTTTTCTTTCTCATATAAGACAACATCATAACCTCCCACTCTTGGACTGAACATGAATCATGATCCCCTTTAAAACTCACAGGTTCTTTCACATCAGGGCGAACAATGACATTTAACATGGCAGACTCGTTAGCTGTAGCTCCAACCACCCCTGGACCCATTGTATTACTCAAACGGGTCTCAATGCAAGATGCAATACTTTCACCGATAGAAACTCCAATTGAAGCTATGTCATTCAAAAGTCTGCCATCAACATCATACTGTGGAGCATCAACAGTGTCGTTAACTCTTTCACCCAAATAAACAAAATTTGATTTTGGTGTGGATGCTCCTGGGGTATTCAAAAACAAACCCCTACCTCTAGCAACTGTAGGCATAGGAGTAAACATGCTAAATCCCCTCCCCCTACCAAAAGAGTTGTTGTTTGCCATAACTCAGCACAAAACTTTTTTTTTTTTTTTTTTTTTGAGCACTTACAAATTAAACACAGCGGCAAAAGTGCACCTTCAACAAATAAAACCCGAGTGAAAAGGCTGTAAAAACACTCAAACTAATTTTGTCTCAAAGTGCCCCTCCTTAATAATCACAGCCCAGCTATACATTAGCTCTGCGCAACAAAACAAAACAGTGAAAATAATAACAAAAAAAAACAATAACTCCACACTTTCAAGACTGACTACCGAAGCAGTGAAGAGTCCAAACAGAGCACCGTGTCTGATAACCGATGCGCCGCTCACGATCCGCTGAGGCGCCAGGAAGTAGACGCATCCGCCCGCGCTGGCGTAGTTGAAGACGGGTCACAGGCACCAATGTAACCTCAATAATTGTAATCGCGTACTTCGATCGGGTCTGCGTTGTGTTAATAATGAGCCAGGAGACAGGATGAGATGGAATGCTGTTTATCCCTCTGTGTGGAACAGAATAGAAACTGATCAGGGATCAGGATAATCACCGCGGGTACAGCACCTCGCGCCCATTTCTCATAAACTGGCCAACGGCCGTATTTAATACATTAATATTAAAAGAAATAAAACAATATGTACCTGTGTGGAACAGAATAGAAACTGATCAGGGATCAGGATAATCACCGCGGGTACAGCACCTTACAAAGAATAGCATTTTGTTAGCATCAAGCTAACATAACATTTCACTAGAGCGTTAAGTCAGTGAACCTACCTCGCGCCCATTTCTCATAAACTGGCAACGAGCTGTCTGTGTCCACTACATTTAACGCTACCAACCACCAGAAGGGGGTGCTGTTTCGCCCATTACACATGAACCTAAACTTGGGAGTAATGACAAGTGGAATTCTCTACTACAACATTAACTATGTTACACTCAGGAACCAAACTCATCTGATGCTCTGTACCTTCCAGGTGGATCTGAGCCGTGGAGCCGTCAAAGAAGACAGAAGCAGAGAAGTTGGACAGGGACGCCTGGACAGTGACTCCAGTTTGGTCCTTGGAGAGCTTCACACCGAGACCCGTCTGAACCGAGCCGTTGAGGGCCAGCGGCGAGCCGTTCAGCTGCGACCACAGAGACACAGCGGACTGTCAGAAACCTGGAGGTCTGTCTGGGGAAAGGAGCTGCAGGCGAGTCTGGAGGGGCTTCAGAAGGAGGCGCCCCCTGCTGGTGAAGCAGCAGAGAGACGCTGCTTCACCTACAAACTTCAGAATACAGCGGACCTGTGACTGAACAGCTCTGGAATGGTTCTGTAGCATGAGGACAGCTTTAACACACACACACACACAAACACACACACACACACACACACACACACACACACACACACACACACACACACACACACTGAATGGCTGAAATGAATTTTGAACCAAGTGAAAAAGTTAAATCAAACTGAATCTGACTTTTGTTTTCAGCTAAAACTCAGAAAATATTTTTTATAAATTATCTTTATTATCAAAGCTGATAGAAAAAAAAAAGTCCAAAACTGTTTCAGTTATTTTGGGTTTAGGAGATAAAAAACCACAAAAACTATAAAATCGAAGATTTTTTTATTCCAAACTTTTAAATTAGGAAATTTAATCTTCAAATTCATTGCTGGTGTTTTTCCAGCTGTGAACATTTAAAATGATTTTGTTTTAATTCATGTCCGTCTCTTATAAGTATCAGTTTGCTCTTTAGCAGCAGAAACAGTTGCATGTGTTTCATGCAACTGTTTCCCCCAGGACCCCAGGACCCCAGGATCCAGATTACGGCCCTGCTGGAAGCCATGAAGTTTCTGCAGCGGCTCACCAGAACTCTGCCTCCTTGTTCCAGCTGGATGTGAACGGCCGACCCGTTCAGTCGCAGCGTCACGCCGTCCAGGAAGCTCACGTCTTTACGGCGCCGCTCCTGGAAGCGGGCCAGAACCTGGAAGTCTGGGCCCGATGGGAACCTCAGCAGAGAGTACCAACACCGGTCCTTCACAGAGTTCTGCTGGCCCTGGAAGTCCACCACAGCCGGACCCGTCACCGTGCAGACGGAGCCCAACGAGGAGATGGAGGAGCAGCTGGTGGAGGCAGAAACAAACATCAAGACCTGCTGCTGAGGGCCACAGCCACCGGGGGGCGCTCTACTCCTCCAGCTCTCTGGATCAGTAGTCAGTATGTTACTGAGGTCTGACTGATGTGGAGAACTTTAGACCAACTGCTGGGCAGAAAGACTCATTTCAGCCTCACTTCCTGCTGCTCCTTCACAATAAAAGCTCATTTAACAATTCCTGCTGCTCCTTCACAATAAAAGCTCATTTAACAATTCCTTCTGCTCCTTCACAATAAAAGCTCATTTAACACTTCCTTCTGCTCCTTCACAATAAAAGCTCATTTAACACTTCCTGCTGCTCCTTCACAATAAAAGCTCATTTAACACTTCCTTCTGCTCCTTCACAATAAAAGCTCATTTAACACTTCCTGCTGCTCCTTCACAATAAAAGCTCATTTAACACTTACTGCTGCTCCTTCACAATAAAAGCTCATTTAACACTTCCTTCTGCTCCTTCACAATAAAAGCTAATTTAACACATCCTTCTGCTCCTTCACAATAAAAGCTCATTCAACTCTTCCTGCTGCTCCTTCACAATAAAAGCTCATTTAACACATCCTTCTGCTCCTTCACAATAAAAGCACATTTAACACTTTCTGCTACTCCTTCACAATAAAAGCTCATTTAATACTTCCTTCTGCTCCTTCACAATAAAAGCTCAATTATCACTTCCTGCTGCTCCTTTAAACTTGATGCTTGCTGTGAAACAGATGACAGCTCCACTGTAATGTAACTTCATGAGTCAAATATTAAAACACATTTTTCTCCCTCTCACTTTTCAAATACAAAATCAATCAATCAATTTTATTTATAAAACACCTTCATGCAGCTCAAAGTGCTGCTGTTAGTAGCAGGACTTTGAGCGTGTAAATAAGTAAAAATGACCATATTTACACGCCGTTGCCTTGACAACGCTCCGTGGGCCCACAGGTGGTTTCCTGGAGGACTGCTCTCTGAGAACAGGTGAGAGTCCTGCAGGTTTGTGGATCAGAGCTGACAACGTCTCCAGGTCTGAACAGAACGCCTGAGAAACGAAGGAAGAGACAGAAAACTCTCAAAAATTCAGTTTATCTGAGGAAAAACTGTTTCACAGAATCTCAAAGTTCAGGTTTGGATCCAGAGGTTCACTGACCTGATGACCTGCAGCCACTCAGATCTGCGAATACGTAGAAGTTTGTAACATTCAGAGTGAAAACTTTGTTTCCGTTCACCAGAAAATCAGGGAACTGCAGAACAACAGAGTCAGAACCACAGAGATTCAACACAGAATAAAACTGATTTCTTTAAAAATGTCTTGATAAAAACTGAAAATAATCAGGAATATTTTCAGGGAGACGTTTAGATCTGACAATGTTTAATTATTAACTCAAAGATTTTCTTGTATTTTGTAAAATATGTAAAGACTCACCTGTGATTGAGTTGAATCCCCAAAAACAGCTTGTGATCCGAAGTTTACTAGAATAATATAGTACTAAAAACATACAATAAAACAGTCAGCAGGTTTGACCCAGTCAAAGGATTTACACAAAATGTCTTTGCATGAAACTTAATTACATTATAGATGATATAAACAATGAATAAAATATAAGAACTAAATGTAAACAGCTGCAGATTCACAAACTCATACAGTTCTATCAGTTCATTCATTTTCTTCCATCGATGTTTTGTGTTTAAGTTATTTCTAAAACCAGAAAACAGATTTAAATCTCTGAACAGAACTTACTGCAGAGATTCTAAACCTATTGTAGCACGTCCCATTGTTGTTAATGGATGGCAGATTCTTGCGGATGTCCTGTTCAGAACTGTAATCCAAGCTATAAATTTCAAACAATGCATTCCCTGTTTGAGGCGCCACCAAACAGTCTCCTCTGCTCTGAGGGTCATAAAAGCCGTTGAAACAGAGAACAAAGTTCTTACTGGTGAAGTTCACCTGAAAAAACAGAAACACAAAAAGTCAAAGAAAAATCGACCCACAAAGATTCATCAGGAAGAAATTCATTGAAGAAAAGAGTCTGGAAGTCCTGAGGAATAAAACTCTACAGATCAGTTTCTGATTAAATGAACAGGAATCCTCTGGACTCCTACTTCCTGTGTTTGCTTCAAAATAAAAGCATGCAGACTCAGAGATCAGAATCTGCAGAGGAAACAAAGATTAAAACCAAAGAAAAGAAAAGAAGAGAAAAACAGCAGAGAGACCTTCATCATCATCATCATCATCATCATCACCATCACCATCATCATCATCATCATCATCATCACCATCACCATCACCATCATCATCATCATCATCATCATCATCATCATCACCATCATCACCATTATCATCATCATCATCACCATCATCACCATTATCATCATCATCACCTTCATCATCATTATCATCATCATCATCATCACCTTCATCACCATTATCATCATCATCATCATCACCATCATCACCATTATCATCATCATCATCACCATCATCACCATTATCATCATCATCACCTTCATCATCATCATCATCATCATCATCATCACCATCATCACCATTATCATCATCATCATCACCATCATCACCATAATCATCATCATCACCATCATCATCACCATCATCATCATCATCATCACCATCATCATCATCACCATCATCATCATCATCATCATCATCATCATCACCATCACCATCATCATCATCATCATCACCATCACCATCATCATCATCACCATCATCACCATCATCACCATTATCATCATCATCACCACCACCATCATCATCATCATCACCATCATCATCATCACCATCATCATCATCATCATCATCATCATCATCACCATCACCATCACCATCATCATCATCATCATCATCATCATCATCATCATCACCATCACCATCATCATCATCACCATCATCATCATCATCATCATCATCATCATCATCATCACCATCATCATCATCATCATCATCATCATCACCATCATCACCATCATCATCATCACCACCACCATCATCATCATCATCATCATCATCATCATCTTCATCATCATCATAAGTCTTCATCAGCTCTATCAAACGTGCTGACTGAGCAATAACCAGTAGAGTTTCATCCAGTCGTTTTACTCACATAAACTTGTTCGTATTTCTGTCCAAAGTACGTGATGGGGCATGAACTGATGTTCAGCTCTGTGTTATTACTTAATACTGTAATCTGTCCAGCAGCTCCTGAAACATGGAGACACATGAGATGAGAACCAGAGTCTGGCAGCAACACGACAATCTGTAGATGATAAACCAGCATCAGTTGGTCTGTTTGGAGACAAAGATGGCAGCAGGAGCTCCGTTCCTCCAGCATCACTGACTCAGCAGAAACTGCTTCTAACTGCAGGAACTCACCTGGCAGCCAAATGGCAGCAGAGAGGAAGAGGAGCAGGAGGCGGAGCATGTTGGAGGCGACCAATCAGAGAGCTGGAAATCAGAACATCACATGAATCATAAATCAGTTTTTACTTTCTGCTGAGTTTATTGTTGAAGTTTGAACGTCTCGTTTTATTTCAGTCATGAATGTATAATTTTGAGGCAGAATCTGTGGCTGGGTTTGTCTTCCCTGCAGGTGGGGAAGGAACCTGGGGCAGGGGGCCACAGGGACACCTGCAGGGGCCACATATGTCCCCTCCACAAACACAGGCTGTAAAGTTACTGACAACAAGGCAGATGAATCAGCAGCAGAACCTCAATGATGATCTTTGTTTCTCCCAGAAATGTTAACATTTTTAATGTTAAACCAAAAGTTGAGGTGGATTAATGGCAACATCTGGCAACTTCCAACTCTTTGTGATGTTAACAAACAGCCTGACACCAAACAGACGCAGCAGATAAACTCTGGTTGGAAACGACGTCCAACAGGAAGCAGCTGCTTTCAGAGCTCAGCCTGAATGGCAACACAAACAGCTGGAGGCTGCATGTCTTCTTCTGTGGTTTAATTTTACATTCCTAAGAAACACACCCTGGAAGGTTTTATGACATGGCAACAATCAATCAATCAATCAAATCAAATTTTATTTGAATAGCACCTTTCAGCAACAAGGCATTTCACAGATCTTTACATCATAAAAACATCAAAATATAAAGACAAAAAAAAACACAGTCAACAGTTTTACATTTTGCACATCAGATTATTGATTAATGTTTCATGATTATGTTTCAAAATCAGATCTAAACTGCTGAGTTTTTAGTTTGGATTCAAAGGAACTCAGTGTTCCAGCTGTTCTGCAGTTTTCTGCTCGTTTGTTACAGATTTATGAGATGAATAAAAATAAATTAATGAAGGCAATAATAATAATTCCACCTGGTGATTAACAGCTGGAGCTCCAAGGAACAGTTTGTGACTCACAGTTTGTTGTTTGGTAACATTTCAAACTGATGATGAACTAAAATAACCTCAGTAAGTTTTTATAAGGTCACTTCAGTTTCCCAATTATTACGTCAAATGTTTCTTCTGTCCCCAGTTTAAAATCCAGTCTCTACCAGCAACCCACTGCCATACTGGGCTAACTGGGAACGTCCCAGTGGCCCCTCCGTTCCTGGGCCAAAAGGACGCAGCATGCAGCATCCTCGGTTAGCGGAGTCTCAAACTGCGTCTTATCAAAGGCCTTGGTGACCTCACTTCCTCCCAGTCAGGCGGATTCCAGGACCGCCGGCTGACCTTAAAGAGCAGAGGTCAGAAAAACTCGTCCCATAAAACCGGGCCGAACAGAAAACAGCCTCTGAGGCGATTATTACAAACTCAACGACGGTCATGAGACAGAAAAGCCTCGTCTTGCGGTCAGTTCATCAAATAAATATCCATATTTCTCTCTCCAGCAGAGAAGCCCGGTCTGCAGAACCAACTGAAGTTGGTTTCCGATTCGGGAAACGGCTAAAGGGCGATTCCAACTAATTTTTCAACGTCCTTCTGCATCTTTAAACGATTCTAGTTTAAAAACTATGAAACTTATACTCTTCAAACCTGGACTAGATTATTCTTAACTAATACCAGAATGTTTAGAACCATGTTAAGGATTCGTAAAACTTTTATTTGATTTATGAAACTTCAAAATAGGGCAATTTCACCACATTTTGATTTATATTGGTCACACAAGACCTGCTCTAATTCCAGAACTACAACACCTAGACTCTTCAAACCTGGACTAGATTATTCTAATAGAAGAATATTTAGAGCCATGTTTATGATTCTGTTTCAAAATCAGATCTAAACTGCTGAGTTTTTAGTCTGGATTCAAAGTTAACTCAGTGTTCCAGCTGTTCTGCAGTTTTCTGCTCGTTTGTTCCAGATTTATGGTGCATAGAAGCTCAGAGAATAAAAGTCGACGTCTGAGTCTGTGAAGCTCTCAGGGAAACTTTACAGCCACAAATTTTACTCAAGTTAGAGAAGCTAACTTGAGTAGCTTCTCTAACTACTCAACAATAGTTCAACAATATGTTGAACTATTGTTCAACATAGTTTACTCAAGTAGCCATCCAGGAAACGACTCAATTAAGAGCAGAAAAGCATTTGGTAAAAAGTAACTGATCAAAACATGAATCATATTTTAATAATTCATCATCAGATGCACCAAAATGTAAAGTTATGTGGAAATTTTGGACCGCTTTAAACGTTTGCTGTGCTCGTGATTTTGCTAATAGCTGGTAATAATTTTCCCGTGTTTTTCTAGTGGCTCTGTTGCTGTGAGTGTTTCCTCTTTCCCCCTCAGAGAATTTGGGTTTCTGTGAGAAACGTCTCCATGGACGAGCAGAAGAGAGTCCAGCGGGTCTTACCCTCTACAGGAGGATGATGAAGGTGGCTCTCTGCTGACCGGAGCTGCTGGGCCGATTGGGCGTCTCTGTCCGGAGGATGCTGCTGCTTCTGTTGGTCTCTGCTGGCGTCTCTGGATTAAATCTACCTGGAGACGAGGAGGCGACAGTGATGATTGGCCAAACACCTGGGAAAGGTATTTGCTCTGGGCTCATTCTGTTCTTAGGACGACCATCAATCATTTATACTGATGGTTAGACAGAAACTCCAGGAATGTCACTGAACCAGAAAACCGGGCACAGCTGCAACCATGTAATAAACAAATGAGATGAAACTGAGCCAATGAAACTCGGTGACGTCTCACAACATGAAACCAGAGGACATTTACAGAGGATTGACCAGTAATGTGTTATAAAACCACTGATGGCATAGTTACTTTGAAAAAGTAACTTTAACCGGATTACTGATTACTTGATTTGGAAAGTAACTGAGTTACATTAAAAGTAACTTTTTTAGTTACTTTCAACAGCTGCTAACAACAACACTGTGAAAATCACATTGATCTTTGCCAATATTTAATTATAATGGTAACATCAACAATGTGTTTCCACTGATAAGGCTGAACTGAAGAGGAGATTGTACAAAAAAAATAAAACCGTGAATAATTTGTGTGGTCCACTGTTGTCTGGAAAACTCTAAGAAGGATTTTAAAGCCCCCCTCTGCCCACGGCCTCCCGGTTCTGCGTTACGGCCCTGCTTGGTGTCAGAGCTCCTCCTCAGATGGCTGCACAGATTTGTGACACTTATCTTAATATTAATAATTAGAATGGCGTTAAGTTTCCATTATAATTATTGCCAACTACGGACACGTTTATTCGTGGCTGTTTTCACGTTTATTGCGCTGTTCATGTTGGTCTCGATGTTTGCAGTTTTCTGGAGCGCAACGTGAAGCTCGACATCATTCAGAGGTAATATATTAACTTGACATTAAAAACACAGCGGGACGGATCATCCGGGAAATGATGGACAGGGAGAGACTGAGTAAAACTACCTTAATGACGGACAAATTCTGGGATTTATTATGAGTCTCTGATTATTTCCAAACCCAAACGAGCAACTTCACGTTCAAAAACGAGCCCAAAAAGGCGCAACCAGCCACTCATTAAATTTGCAAGCGACTTTAAAAAAAATGAAGCCCAAAGCCGTTTATAATAATCGGACTTGGCGGCAGAATCTCAAAATAGTTCCAGTTTTTCCACCAACAAAATGCGCATCTTCCTCCACTATTTACATTAGAGACGTCGGTCCCTCGACAAGAGGAAATACGATTAAATAACAAAAGAAGATAGTAACGCAAAGTGATTTCGATAAGTAACTGTAGTCTGACTACTGGATTTGAAATAGCAACGCGTTAGATTACTGGTTACTGAAAAAAGTGGTCCGACGTCACTGGTTATAAAACCAGTGAACCCTAAAACGCATCATTGCCTCATATTTACACCGTAGATATGAGGAAGAAGAGCAATAAAAATAAATGAATGAAGGCAGTTATAATAATTACACCTGGTGATTAACAGGTGGAGTTCCAAGGAACAGTTTGTGACTCACAGTTTGTTGTTTGGTAACATTTCAAACTGATGATGAATTAAAATAACCTCAGTATGTTTTTATAAAGTCACTTCAGTTTCCCAATTATCAGCCTTACTGGGCGGCTGGATCTGTAAAAAAAAAAGGGCAATTTCACCACATTTTGATTTATATTGGTCACACAAGATCTGCTGTAATTCCAGAACTACAACACCTAGATTCTTCAAACCTAAACTAAATTACTCTGCTCTTCCAGCAGAATAATTTAATCCATGTTTGGGATTTGTGAAACCTTTGCATGATTTTTGAAACTTCACTAAATCTTAGATTACTATGGGAAATGAAATGTTGATGTGACTCATTAATTCTTCAGAGTTCAAAGGTCAACGCCCGACCATGGCGCCAGGCCTGATGTGGCTCCAGCTCTCATGCAGGGCCGGCCCAACGTTGTATGGGGCCCAAGGCAGAATCTGCTGTAGGGGCCCCTCATCCTACTGAGAACCTCAGCATCACATTTAAATATAGATCTGATGAAACCTGGGAGACGGAGCAGCTTGACTGGTCGAGCTAAAACAACAATCACTGATAATTAGGTTTAATTTGCTGATGCATTTGTGAACAAACTCAGCTCAAACACAAAGATTACTCACAGCATCAGATGGTAGCCATGGTAACGACAATAAAGTATGAAGATGGTTCTTTGCTCTTTCACTTCTCAATAAATCCTAAATGTAAAACTCAGTATTAAGTTAGTGGTTGGTATTTTGATGAAATGTTTATAAAACGAGTTTCAGGTGATAAATGAAGTTTATCATTAAATAATTACAGGTAAACAGCCAGTGGTCACAAAGTACAACATATTTTTTAAACATTAAAAAATGTGTGAATTCAGAATCATTTCAAAGCCACAACATACTGAAGGTCCTGCTCCGATTTTATTACTGAAAACAATATTTCAGAGTCTTTCAGCTCTTCAGCTCTCGCCTTCATGTTTGCTGCTTTGAGTCGTCTCTCTTTCTATTTTCAGTGGCATCCTCGACTTCCTGGGTTTCTTCTTCTGTGGTAAGGACTGATTCTCCTGCCACCACTGCTGACCAGTCTGCAGGTCGGTAAGTGAAGACGGGAAGGCCCCTGAGGGCCAGATGCCCCCTGAGGGCGGAGCTGGAGGGACGAGAGGCGGAGCAGGGGAGGCGGCTTCCTGAGGCGGGCTGTGATTCCTCTCACACTGTTTCTCTCCGTGTCTCTGCGTTGCCGCGTGGACGCCGCTCTGTCCACACGGCGTGTTTCGGTTCTGCTGAGCGTCTCGGCTGCCGGCCGTGTGCAGCCGCGGGTTCGGGTTGGCGCTGTGCCGGTTGCGGCTGCGCAGGGAGCTGAACACCATGGAGCAGCCCAGGACGGTGCAGCGGTGTTTGATCTTCAGGTGGACGGCGTTGTAGTGGATCTTCAGGGTTCCTGTCCAAACACGGCAAACGAAACACTGTTAGCATCGATCATTTTATTTAGCTTAGCATAACAACGTCAGGATGTTTTATTTAGTTTGGCCTGTTCTGCTAAATATTCACAGAACTTTTGTTTTATTATCTAATTTGTTAAAACTGTTGCCTTGTTGTGACAGTTTGATATGAGACAAAAAATTAGAAAAAATTTAACTCCTCTGCTGTCAATCATCCTATGTCTGGCGCTTCTCATCCTTCACCCCTCTATTTATGCAGCTAACACAGTCTGTCGGGAATGCTATGCTAGTTAGTAGGATCATCACTTTTAGTAGCTAGTACATGTGGATGATTGACAGCACTAAGCCCCGCCTCCTGGCTCTGATTGGTTGTTTTTGGTGTCTTTCTTCAGACTCAGTAGCAGCTCAGGGAGGTGAAAGAGTTTAATGTTTTCACAGATTATCTGTCTCATAACAAACTCTCACAACGTTTAACAAAAATAAATATATATTTTTATAAAAGCAGCTTTAAACATCTTTCCTCGACCAATAACCAGGACTTCAGAGAGTTCTTTAAATGTTTGTCACAGAATCAACAGTTTTATTGCCTTTTTTTAATTATTCTGTTAAATAATCTCGTGGTCATTTTAAAGATTTCATGTTGAGTTTTTGGATTTTTCTAATGACATTTGTTACCAGTGAAACTTCATTTCTATCAATGTGCACCATGAACTTTGACCTCATTCTGTCTGCTGTTTATGACTCTGTTCCCAGTTTCCAGCTCATGTTTGTTTGCTCACCTTTGTCATAGAAGCTTTTCCCACAGACGCCACAGCTGACCCTGCCCTTCCGGCCCCCAGCAGCCAGGAGGGAAGGGAAGGAGGAAAGGGAAGACGGGAGAGGATGGAGGGACGAACACGGCGACGAAACAGGGAGGAGAAGAGAAGAAAAGGAGCGAAGAGGTCTTAGGAAAGAGGAGGAGAAGGAGGGAAGCGTTTGGGGATGTTGTAGGCGAGAGGAGGAAGACGAGGAAGAGGAGGGGAGTGGAGAACACACCAGGGAGGAAGGAGGAAGTGAGAAGTTGAAGGAAGAGGAAAAGGAAGCAGCTTTCTCCTGGATCAGTCTCTTCTGGAGGAAAACCCGGTCCTGGTGGAGGATGGGGTTCTGTTGCCACGGTGACGGATTTGACTTGTCCGGGTCGGTTTTTATGGACAAGGCCGGTTCCGATCTCTGCCGTTCAGAGTCGTCGACTTCCCCACGTGGATGTCTGTCGTGTTTCTGAACCAGTTGGTTCTTCCAGAAATCCTGCAGGACGTTTTGCAGCTCAGTGGAGCAAAACCTGAAATATTCTCTGGGTCATAAAAATACACGAAGGAACACGAAGCATCACCTCAGCTGGACGGCAGACGTCTGACTGTGGGAAATGGAAAGGCAGGAGCACGGACTGTCCCGCTGGGCCGTAGCTCTCCGCCAGCCGGCCGTCTCTCCAACCGGACCCTCCTGTATTCGAACCCAACTGGATGTTTTTCAGCGCAGCGTTTGGCTGCAGCGCTTCGCCCTCCAGCTGCTGCAGGATCATCACCTCCACTATGGGCCGAGTCTCTCCGAAGCGCAGGAACTGTCTGAGGAGCAGCAGCTGCTCCGGAGGCGTGGCCGCGTCCCAGCGCTCCAGCACGCCCCCATCAGGACGCTGCAGGAAGAACAGCTCAGATTCAACTGGAAATGAAACCTGTCACTTTAAATGATGGACATGATCTCGTAAATAGTGGGTCAGTCGTTACTTTGAGGATGAATAAAGTTTACTGCTTTAATGGCTTTATTTACACAATTAGCCAATATTTATTTTGGCATCTGGAAGTGGGACCCTGAAGCTCAGACAATGATTTAGATTTTATTTTTAATTATATAACAGTAAGATATGATTCACCTTAAACTTCACCTGCATAAATATAAACAAAATGAAGAAATCAGATTTCTGAGCAGTAAGTTATTGATCTGAAACATAACATCTGGTTTGCCTTATTTATAAAAAATACCTGCAGGAGGCTCCTAAATGTTGATGTTTTTATTATTTTATGGGTCGCTGGTCCTCCAGAACTGGTTTCATTTAGTTTACGAAGCGGATCAACCAAAGTCTCTGGACGTTTTAAACAACGTTTGATAAAAGGTGAGAACTTTGAGTCCATTTTCAGAACATTCAACTGGACTATTGGGTTTACCTGCAGCATGTATCCTCGGACGTAATCACCCAAACTCCAGCCCAGACTGTTCAGAATCTGACCCACCTGAGGGGCAAAACAAACCGATGAAACCCGGCCGGCACCGACCCACAGCGGCTGACCCGTGTAAACGGCGGCGGACCTGCTCTGGCGGCAGGACGCTGTAGAGTCGGTCCAGTAAGATCTTCAGCTGGACGGGGACGGCCTGCGCTCCGAACAGAACCAGGGAGCTCAGGTCAAACACCGGCCCAGGCAGGGCCACCTCCACCGGGCCGGAGCCGGACGCCGGCCGGGCCTGGACCTTCTCCAGAGCTGAGAGGAGAAACGAATCACAGTGAGTCAAAGATCTGGAGCGAAGCGGCTGGAGATCGTCTGAGGGAACATGGAGGACTGGAGCAGATCCACAGCCGGCGCCGGTGATGAACCTGACAACACCTGATCCGTGTTCGCAGGACCGCAGATGTTCCATCCAGATGTTCCTGCCGACACGATGACAGCAACACCTGACTCCACGTCACCTCAGAGTCTGAAGCAGCTGCAGGCTGCTGGGACTAACGAAGGACAGGTCCGATCAGAACCCCACGAAACAGAACCGCCACAGAACATCCAGAAGGTTCTGCTCAGGTTTCAGAAACACATCCAGGAGGTTTTTACTCTCCTCTGACATGCTGAGTGTTCCTGCATTAGTTCATCATCAGAGTTATAAAGTAGAAACATGTTAAGATTCTCCAGACTAATAAAATATGGAGACAGCAAAGGCTTTTAGAAACAATTTAAAATGAAAAAACTCCATTAATCTGTTTTTATTGTATGTATTTATATTGATATTTTCTATTTTTAGTTATTTATTATTATTGGAGCCTCTCAACAACATTTTGCTCAGTATGTTTATTTTAAAAGTGCAGCTGAATAACAATAAAATAATCGACAGAACAGAGCGATCCACAACGGCCTAATTAAAGTTCTCCAATAAAATAATCTGCAAGTTTTATAATCCACCATAATCCGCCTCTGAAAACCTTCAGATGAGAATATTTTTCATCATAACTCCCATCATCTTGTTCTGGGTAAATATTGCAGGATTTTTTAACTCAACCATAAAATCAGCAGGAAGTAAAAACTGAATCAGATCGAATGAATTCAACCGAAACGTCTAAGATTCTGAACAAACATTTAAACTGAACGGCGTCGTTCCTTCTTGCATTATGAGCTGATGAGGTTTGCGTGTTTTTACCGTGCTCCACCCAGCCGTGTCCACAGCGATCACATGACCTGAGCTTGACCTTTCCGGGTTTAAACCCGGCGCAGCTGCAGGACGACGCGCCGCACCTGACGGACTGACGGACACACAGGTCAGGGTTCCTAACTTCAGGTTACCTTTAGTAGAAGGTATCTGTGCAGCGTTTACCTCCTGAGCGTCTGGAGTCATCCTCATTCCTTCAAAATAAAATGATTAAACCTCAGCAGGGATGAAATTCACCTTTCAGAGCAGAAAACTAGAAAACGGATCATAAATGTGGATAAATTAGTGACGTTTTCTAACATCTAGAAGCATCGATTTAGGAAAATATGAAGCAAATTTTTATTTAACCAAAGATTAAAAGATTTAAACTAAAGTAACATTAAAAGTAAAGGTTCTATAAAATGTAACAAAATAAATTAAAGTATTTTAAATTTCCTGTTTCTGCACATTTACTTTCAGTATAAAACAAATCTAATGATTATTGTAACATTTTTATTTATTTATTCGTTTTACTAGAAAAAGTGAAAATGATAAAAAATCCAACTTTCATTTTTAAATCACTTAAATTTCTTTTTAACCTCATATTTTTTCATGCAGGACAAAAGTTCAGTTAGTTTATAAATAAATGTAGAAAATGTTCTGCAAACTGTTAAAATGAGCTGAAAGTAAAATTGTTCAGTTTTAAGGTTTTAAAAATAGTATCTTTTAGAAACTTCTTACCTTTTCTGTGCTGATAAAAGAAGAACTGCCTGCTTCTAATTCTTGTTAAATAAAATATTTTCCAGTTCTTCTTTCGCTTCCTGATCACTCTGCAGTTCTTTAACGTCTCTTCTTCTCTCCTCCTCTTCCTCTCCAGACCGTCCCTCCCTCCTCTTCCTCCTCTCCATCTCTGGACTCTTCCTCATCTGAGCTTTGTACATGTTCTGGGTTTTATTTTGCTTCCTCTCCTCCCTGCAGCTGAATGTGATTGGACGAAGATGAAAACATAATTGGACTCATTTATTTGATTTGACTGCAGATGAAAATATTGATTCACATTCAAGCATTAAAAAAGATGAAAAAACTGAATCAGAAGCTCCAGATTTCAGATCAACAACAGAAAAAGTTGATTTATTTGAGATCAACAGTCAGAGGAAAGTAGAAATCCTTGTTTTAAATGTGAGGCTGAGATGTTATTAGATATAATTTAATCCCAGTTATGAAGGTGAAGAACTCATCCTGTTGTGATCCGGTCAGATGAAAACATCTGGATTAGAAACGTCAGGCGTCACTACTGGCTTTAGAAAATCACAGTTTTTCATGTTTTTAAAGAAAATTCTGCAGCTTAATGTCTCTTAATGCCTCAGCTCAAATCAGTGCTTGTAGTTTAAAACGTTTTCTCCAGAACCAAACAGGAAGTCGCTCTTCACGGTGCAGCAGCTCCGTCCAGTTTTTAACCCGATCTCGTTCTTTATCCGGAGTTCTGGCTCAGCTTTGGGTCATTATGAACATTAAAAACGTCTGGCTTTAACTCTATTGATACGTAATCTGTGAAAAGATCGATCTTCCTTCCCTGAGCTGCTATTTCCATCTGAAGAAATGCTCCAAAACCAACCAATCAGAGGCAGGAGGAGGGTCTCAGCGCTGTCAATCATCCTTGTGTACTCACTACTAAATGTACTAACGGCGGAGAAACAACTCATCATTACAGGAAACTCATTTATGCAGCATCATCAGTGGTTTCGCTAACTAGCCTAGCATTCACAGCAGGATCTGCTGATGGGAAAAATCTGGCAGCGCCATGCGAGATGGTGACTGACAGCGCTAAGACCCGCCCCCACGCTCTGATTGGTTGTTTCCAGTTAGCGCTGGGAGAAGACAGAGGACTCAGATTATCTCATAAACTGTCACAACGTGATGAGAGTTTCATCAAACATGTTTTCACTCAAAGTTTCATATTTAAGCTTTAACTATAAACATTTCGATCCATCTACATCAGGGGGTCCAGAGTCGGTTCTGGAGGTTCTGGAGGTCCGGCATCCTGCAGGTTCTAGTCTCTCCCTGGTTTAACTCACCTGGATCCAATGATGATCATTAGAAGAACTTTAACCTGCTGAAAGGTTGTTGGTACCAGCAGGGAGGGAACCAGAACATGCAGGATGCCGGGCCTCCAGAACCTCCAGAACCTCCAGAACCCACTTTGGGCTCCACTGATCTAGTGTTGAAAAAAAAAATGTTACAGACAAACAAAAGTTTGTGTCTCGGTGTGAATGCTTCATAGAAACGGTCTAAGTGTAATAATCACGAACCAGGAGGAAACAGTTGGTGTGAAACGTCTGAACCTGCCGTCCTCAGGAAAGAGACTTTGGTGCTGAAATGAGATGAAATGACCTGGAAAAGTTCTGGTAAACACTCCGACAGAGACAGAGGCGTTTTGGACAGGCATCCTGTCCTCAGGGAGCGCGGAGACCTCCTTCCTGTTTTGATGTAGCACTAATTAGAATCGCGTCCCGTTAGCCAGAAATCACCGCCGCCCGCTGACACAGTTCAGGATCAGAGCGTCTCTGAGGGTCGGGCTTCAAAGGCAGCGCCGGGATCACCTGATGGGGCGGGACGGAGCGTCCTGGTCCAGCTTTACAGACGATGGTCTTTCTGTAAACCCATTAGATTTTCTTAAAGGAACCAGAGAAAACAACACAGATCTAATCCCAGGCTACAGTTTTCCTGCTGTAGGTCAGGTTTACTCTCATCCTGGCCCATTTCTCCTGACAGAACCGGAGCATCTGGGTCAGGTGTGTAACAAACTTCCTGTCACAGAAATCAGGACTTTGTTGTGGCCACAGCAACACAGACTTTGATGTTCTTAAAGAGGCAGTATTACATAAAATCACCGTTTTTGATTTTCACATCATGTTATAAAAGAAGCATGTCTGTAGTGTTGCTTTGATTCTTTCATGCATGTTTAAGGAATTCTTTAATCTCCATGGCAACCATTCATCAGTGCAAAACGCCTGGGTGGGCCTAGCCCCGCCCACAAGACGCAGCTCCTCCTCTGAATTGCAGTTTCCAAGTTTATGAGTTTCTGACTCAAAGCGAAGCTTAAAAATCAGTCTGAGGGCCACAAAGGGCCCCGGGCCACACTTTGGACACTCCCGCTCTAATGAAGTATTTTTATTTTATTTTTAAAAAATAAATCCTTCTCTCTCAATTCATAGTTTGAGATTTCCTGAGTCTGTTGGGTTTTAATTTGCATTTAAAAACTGAAATCTTGTCTTAGTCCACAAGGGGACACGTGAGTCTGACACGGGGACATGTGTTTCATGTGTGTCATGTGCATCATGTGTGTCATGTGCATCATGTGTCATGTGCATCATGTGTGTCATGTGCATCATGTGTCATGTGCATCATGTGTCATGTGCATCATGTGCATCATGTGCGTCATGTGCATCATGTGTCATGTGCATCATGTGTGTCATGTGCATCATGTGTCATGTGCATCATGTGTCATGTGCATCATGTGCATCATGTGCGTCATGTGCATGATGTGTGTCATGTGCATCATGTGTGTCATGTGCATCATGTGTCATGTGCATCATGTGTGTCATGTGCATCATGTGTCATGTGCATCATGTGTCATGTGCATCATGTGCATCATGTGCGTCATGTGCATCATGTGTCATGTACATCATGTGTGTCATGTGCGTCATGTGTGTCATGTGCATCATGTGTCATGTGCATCATGTGTGTCATGTGCATCATGTGTCATGTGCATCATGTGTCATGTGCATCATGTGTCATGTGCATCATGTGTGTCATGTGCATCATGTGTCATGTACATCATGTGTGTCATGTGCATCATGTGTGTCATGTGCATCATGTGTCATGTGCATCATGTGTGTCATGTGCATCATGTGTCATGTGCATCATGTGTCATGTGCATCATGTGTCATGTGCATCATGTGTCATGTGCATCATGTGTGTCATGTGCATCATGTGTCATGTGCATCATGTGTCATGTGCATTATGTGTCATGTGCATCATGTGTCATGTGCGTCATGTGCATCATGTGTCATGTGCATCATGTGCATCATGTGCATCATGTGTCATGTGCATCATGTGTCATGTGCATCATGTGCATCATGTGCGTCATGTGCATCATGTGTCATGTACATCATGTGTGTCATGTGCGTCATGTGTGTCATGTGCATCATGTGTCATGTGCATCATGTGTGTCATGTGCATCATGTGTCATGTGCATCATGTGTCATGTGCATCATGTGTCATGTGCATCATGTGTGTCATGTGCATCATGTGTCATGTGCATCATGTGTCATGTGCATCATGTGTCATGTGCATCATGTGTGTCATGTGCGTCATGTGCATCATGTGTCATGTGCATCATGTGCATCATGTGTCATGTGCATCATGTGTCATGTGCATCATGTGTGTCATGTGCATCATGTGTCATGTGCATCATGTGTGTCATGTGCATCATGTGTCATGTGCATCATGTGTCATGTGCATCATATGCATCATGTGCATCATGTGTCATGTGCATCATGTGTGTCATGTGCATCATGTGTGTCATGTGTGTTATGTGCATCATGTGTGTCATGTGCATCATGTGTGTCATGTGCATCATGTGTGTCGCCTCCCTGTCCGTCACTTTTATCATTTGTCGCCTCAAACGTATCTTCAGTGGGGCCTGGGCTTAATTTTGCATGACTACAAACACTCTGAGTGCTTCTGTTTCAGACTTTAAGAGGCTCTTGACTCTCCTCCAGTCCTCTCTTCCAGTCCTCTCCTCCAGTCCTCCCAGTCCCCTGACCCGCCCCGCCGTATCTGTGCCACTGACAGAGCTGCAGGCTGCCTCTTTGTAGCGACGCCAACTTGGCTCCGATTCAGTCACTGCGGTGGGAAAAGTGTGTGTTTAAAGACGAGGTGTGTGTGTGTGCTGTCACAGGTACAAGTGGAGCAGCAGGCAGGGAGGAATCCGAGGCGGAAAATAAAGTTTTTGAAGTAATAATAAAAACCCCAGGGCGGACGATCATGAGGGAGATCCAAAACTAAAACAGGACGCTGGCACCTTTGAGTTATTCCTTTTGTTCTCGGCTTTGTTTTGGCGCTCCAGATTTAATTTGACTCTTTTATTAATGACCAAGAAGTTTGAACGTGGAAATTGAGGGACGCTGCAAAGAAAACTCCTCTCGACTTTTAATCCTGTTGGCTTCAAAACAGGATTAAAGAGCGTCATCCTCACCGCTGCTGCAGTTTTAAAGAATCGCTTTTCACATTAAACATCACTTCCTGCAAGAAAGGATAAACAATTGCAGGACATTTTTTACACGGGACGCTGAAACGATCTGGTAATTATTTTTTTGTAAAAAGGCTCAAATCTATTAAAGTTTAACTCAAAATGTGAAATAATCCAACCTTTGGTTATTTCTATCAAACTACTTTTATTAAGTATTTTCACTGTTAGCCTCCAAAAGATGAGAGGACAGTGTGACGTCTTTATGCAAATCTTGACGTGTTGCCATAGAAAAGTTGATGGAAACAAAATTTGAAATAATTTCCTCAATTTTCCACCAAAATATTTTTACTCTCATTTTGGTGTTTTTTTTTTTTGGGGGGGGGGTTTCCAAAAAAAAGAGTTAATGCTCTAAAAACACAGAAACATTTTCTGAAGAAGTTCTGAATGTTCCCGTCCGCTGGTTGGGTTGTGCCTTACCAGAGGCATGACACATGGAAAAAGGTCAAAGTTCACACCTGCAGCTTACAGAGTTTTAGGGCAGAACTAAGAAAACAACAAAAATAAAATTACAAGAATAAACTCATCTGAGAATAAAGTTGTAATATTTTGAAATAGTATTAGAATAAAGTCAATAATCCAGAATAAATCTGCATCAATATGAGGAAAAAGGTAGAATATTTATGACTTTTTGCTCATTTTCTCAGTGGGACTCTAACACTCCGTCTACCAGCTTGGAGAGTTTTTGTCACAAAACCAAAAACTTTGAGCAGAATAAGGATTTGAGTCCAGATGAACTGAAATGTTCCCCAGATGTTTCTGTGTTGCTTTCAGACCTAAATCCTGTAGAAAACCTTAAAGCTGAGCAGAATAAACGTTTCCTTTCAGCCGGCGGCTCGGGTTAATCACGCCTGCTGAGGCTTAATGGAGGCCGGACGGCGGCGCAAAGGGCCGATCCTGTAGGTGGAGGAGTGTCACTGCTGCTCCTTTCTCCTGTCAGTTTGGAGTTTCAGAGCGTCTCCAGCGGAGGACGTGACCGGATGTCGATGTAAATCTCTGCGTCTCCACATAAAGACTGGAATGAGTCTTTTAGTGTCACTGCGAGCCGCAGCGCCGCTTTGTTTCAGGATTATCCCTCAGGAGGGTTTAGACTCCACCAGAGGAGGCTGCTGCCTCATCACGAATTAAAAGCTAATCTGCTGCTGCAGCGGGCAGCTTGATGGGACTGAATGCTTCCTGCTGAACCAGCAAATCTTCTCCTAGGAAAGAAGAAAACAGCCAGGCGTCCCTGAGGGACTCCGAGAAACGACAGGAGAGTCGACAACTCAGAGGGCCGGCGGCGCCCGCCGACAGGAAGCATGAGAGACAACTAGAAAAACCTCCAACCAATTTTCACTTTAGGCTCCGGCTTTAATCTTTATGACCGAGTTTTAGGGCCACAGAGAGAAAAAATAAAACTGAGAATAAAATGGTTCGAAATATTACAAGAATAAAGTGAAAACAATACTGGAATAAAACCGCAGAAATATGAGAATAAAGTCATAATATTCAGAGAATAAACTCTAAATTTGTTTGCATGTTATGATTTAAGACCAAATTATTAAAAATCCAAAGATTTTAACAGAACCAAGTTAAAAACTACTGATGTTTCCCCAACATGTGAACTCAGAACCAGTTTAAACTGGTTGACCGGGATAAACTGGTTAAACTGGTTGACCAGGTCTCCCAGTAGGAAGAAAAGCTCCAGGTCTGACCTGAACCCAGGTGCTGACTGACCGGGTTGTCTCTCATCAGCTGCGTCTTGGGCCTTTTCATCATCTGAAGTCCTTTTCCAGTTTCATTACCTGTCCAGGTGAGTGAGGCTCTGACTGAAGGAGAAATGTTTGAGACGCTCCGGAGGAGGAAACTGGTTTCCAGCTGAGTCAGCGCCGCTGTGCGTGTCCTCCTCTGAGGAGACATCCTGGCCTGGAGCAGAGTGAGGATGGGAACAGATCAGCGCAGCGGCTGCTTGCGGCTTCGCTCATTCTGTGTGCTGACTCAGCAGAATCAAACGCTTTGACTTCAGTCAGAAACAACTTCTGATCAGCTGATTTGCTGTTTCCACTGGGAACGCTTCAGACGGATCTTCTTCTTCTCTGATGAAGCTTTAACAGGAGCCTGGTCAGTCCGGTTCAGTACGACTCCGGTCCGTTTGTATAGAAAGTCCGGTTCGTTTGGATCCGTAAAAACAAAAAGTGAACTCTGGTCTGTTTGGTTCAAATGCAAATGTGAACTTGAAGCGGACTTCAAACTTCTCCAAAAGCAGGAAGTGAACTACAGTGCAGGGCATTCTGGGTAAACAAAACCCAAACAAACATGCTAGCTTAGCGCTAGCAGGAGAAATGGATCATTGTCTGTTAGGAAAGACAAAACAAAAATCCTCCAAACGCTAAAATCTGACGCCACCCCACTTTTATTTACATTTGATGAAGAAGGAAGCTGCGCTCAGCGTCTTCTTCAGAGGTTGTAGTGTTGTTTCCTTCAGTGGTTCATTGTACAGCGCCCCCACAGGCCAGGAGGGGAACAGGTTGGTTGGTTTTACTCGGAGCAGCGAGAAGGAAAGATGAGAGTCCATCTCCAGCAGATTGAGATGTAACAGGTTGTAACTCTGGTTTCCAGTGGAACCGGGTCTACTGGACCACCAGGCATGAAAACAGACACCAAAACAAAACACTCACATAACTAACATATCGTATACTGCAGGGCAGTTATGAATTATGATCCAGACTCACCTAATTATTATATACAATAACAGATAATCAGATCGATCATGCTGAGGAACGTTTTACAAACATCCAACACCAGGAGTTTCCCTGATTTTAAACCGTTTATTTCACAAAAATGGCCGACTGGTGTCACATGAAGAAGGTGGGCGTGGCTTCTGGTGAAAATCTGCTTTTTATTTATCAAATGAAGTCTGAGAATTGATCAAGCTGAATAAAGGTTGGGCTCTAGGGGGCGCCAACAACAGACTAAACGTCCCTAAAGCACAAAGCTTTGTGTGTTGAGCTTTTCTAACAAATTTTTAATGGTCTAACAAATAAAATCATGACTAATAAAACTGGTTATGTGGTTCCCTGGGGTTTGGATCCCTTTAGAACCGCTTACAGCTGCTTTTCTCCATCTTGGTCATTTTTCTGTATTTTAGGAGAATTTCATTTTTCTTTACTTTATTTCTTCTATCTCTTTTTTCTTCTTATCTCAGCAGGATTAAAAACCAAACAACTGCTTCCTTCTCAAATATTTTTTCTCTTTTTTGTTTGTGTATTTCTGACTTTGTGGGGACATTTTGACTGTTTCCTCTGTTTTATTGGTCAGCTTTCTTTCTCTCTGAGAATTTGTCTCCTTTTCCTTTTTTACCCACTTTTTCCTTCTCATTTTGAATTAGGGATTCATTTCTGTCCCTCTTTGTCGTCTGTTGATAAAAAATTGCATGAAGTTAGATTTAAATAACAGAAGGAGATGAGAGTAAAATGTCCTGTTTGGTTTTTCTGAGACATTTGAAGCAGGATCAAGTCCGTCACCAGCAGCTCAGCTTCCTGAAGATGAAACTTCCAGGTTGATCCGACTTCACATCTTTGAAACATCCCAGGACTGGAAGCAGGACTGAGATTTTGCTTCAGATCAGAACAGACGGGTCACGTCTTCTTTACAGATCAGCTTCTCAGAGAAACCAGAGAGAGGAAGAAAGTCTTGTTTGTCCTCATCGCCCTCCGGTCCAGGAAGAGCGTCCACCTCAAACAGAAACACCGACAGATTCTGACTCTTTTCAAACAGACACAAAAATAAAAGTGCATGAATCCAGATCTCTGTTTTTACATTTTAAATTAAACTGGTTTTGTGTTGTTGTTAAACTGTCCAGGTGAGCATGTTTAGGACAATAAAACCCTCTGGATGTGATTGACGTGGGAAAAACAAATTAAAACAAATCTAAAACTGTGATGTTCATTTGAGCAGAAATGAGTGAAAAATATTCCAATAAGCCAAAAAAAGCTGCAAAAATCAAATTCTAAGATGTTAATCTAAAACTGGTTAAAGTTTATCAACCTGATTAAAACTAAATTGTTGTGGAGAGAAACTCTGGGAACATCAGCTAACTGGTTTTGTTACTCAGATCTGAAACCTGCTGCTAATATTTTATTTTTATTTTTCTCTAAACAGTGATGTGTCTGTAAACCATAATGGGAAACAATGTGACTTCCTGTTGCCTGAACTCACCATGTTACCTGCTTAAATGAATAAAAATGTAAAAACAAAGGTAGAAAAAGTAGAAATAGTTCCTAAAACTTCAGGAGAAGTTTGATGGTGATGTCTTACGGGAATGAAGGCCAGGTTTTCCCGGAGGCAGGCGTCCTGCAGCTCGCCGCGCAGAGCGGTCACATGACTGTGGTGGGCGGAGACTTCCTGCTCCAGCCAGTCCATCCGGTAGCAGCAGGCCTGATGGAGCTGAGAGACGACGGACAGGAAGCTCTGCACACATAAGACGTAAAGAACAGAACAAAGTATTTACAGTTTTATAACAAAAGGATCATCCAGAGAGTTTCATCTCTTTTTAAACTTGGCTAAATATAGAAAATGTTTGGGACCAAAATCCTGTTCTTATTACAGACAATAGAAACTGAAAACTAAACGTTTTTATTTTAATTTATCACAATGCTAAGTCTACCACGCTGTAGTAGTACAATGACTTTTTTGTAGGATTCTGGCAAAAATCTCAGAAAATTTCTAGAAAAAAAGTATTTTAAAAATAATATCAGAAATTTTCTACAAAGGAACTTGAACATTTCTGAATTTCAAATTCAAAAATGTTCTTTAAAATAATTTTCTAGAAGTATCTAGAAAACAATTTCTGAGTTTTTGGCAGAAATGTAACAGAAATAGTTTCTGTGAAATAGTTTCCCTCCCATGTTTTGGCTCTGCTGTAGATTTCTGGATACTTTATTTGGTATTTTTTCGCTGCTACCTGACACGCTGCCACCTCAGGAGCTCCCATCAGGTGTTTCTCTTCAATCATATTGGGGTACTCCAGGGTGAACAGCAGGGGGCGCCGCTGAGTGGGGGCAGAGTGCTGCGACTGGGCCAGACTCTCTCTGACCTGTAGGAGCGGAGGAGGAGTGTGTTAGCGGCCGGGTTTCTCCAGGAGGTGTGTGAACGTTTGGCTCTGCTCACCTGCTTGCAGCTCGACTCTGCAGCCTTCAGGCATCGAACCACCAACTGCTGCCGCCTGAAAAACATTCAAAATTCACTTTGGTTGAACCGACGGTGAGAATCGGTTCGTTTTCCACGATTCTCCAAAACGACCACAGATGAGAAGACTTTCCCCTGAAGGTTTTCTCAAGACAACGACTTCCTGATAGTTTTCTGAGTCGGGATCTCTCAGGTCTCTGCCTGTTGAAACCCAGTTGTTCCTTTCCACCGTCGCCTCATACTTGCTAAGTCCACCAGCATTTCATTTGGCACCAGAATGATCTCATTTAATCCAAATGTGTCGACCATGTTGCTGCAATTTGGTTTATTTTTTACTACTTTATAATAAAAAATACTTTTACCTTTTTATTTTTATTTTAGAAGTTGCATTAAGACAGTGCTTCCCAATTCCAGTCCTCAGGTCCCCCTGCTCTGCATGTTTTAGATGTATCTCTACTCCAGAGCAGCTGATTCAAATGATTGTATGACCATCAAGTCCTGCAGGAGCCTGTTAATCACCTACAGATTCAATCCAGGTGTGGCAGAAGGGAAACACCTAAAACATGCAGGGCGGGGCCCTGAGGACTGGAATTGAGAAACACTGAGTTAAGAGAACATTTCTGGAGTTAAACTGGCTGTTATAATCAGATCTCTGCATGTTTATTAATGCAACGTCTGTATCTCTGACTTTGTTTTGAAGCAGATCCTGTTGAAATGTAACATTATATTTAGTTCATTTAAAGGTCAGAGGTTCTGATCCGTCCTCAGCCTCTCCTGCGTTACCTGACCGCGTCCCTCAGCTGCTCCTCGGCTCTCTGCAGTTGCTGCTCCAGCTGCCTCTTCTCCTTCTGAACGACTGCCAGCTGCTTACCCAGAATTCTCAGGGAGCTCTCTTTACGGATCAGCTGATGGGGAGACATGAGGCGACATTTAAAGGACAAACGCTGACAGCTTCCTGAAGGTGGCGCTCTCTGATCTCTGCTCTAAGCTTGAAACTCAGAAACACGTTCTTGCTGTGAATCCTCATTAGTGGAAGTTCTAGTCATGGCTGCAACTTTCTATGAATTCAAACACCAAAGGTTGACATTTTGCAGATGAAAATAAAATAAATTCTCCACTGGAGCTGAAGAACCCAGTGGAGAACCCAGTGGAGAACCCAGTGGAGAACCCAGTGGAGAACCCAGTGGAGAACCCTAACCCATCAGGGCCAAAAGAATCGAGGCAGACTAATATCAGGAACAGCAGACGGTGTTCTCCACCTGTCTGTTCCTCCACCTGTCTGGTTCTGTACCTGTCTGGTTCTCCACCTGTCTGGTTCTCCACCTGTCTGGTTCTGAACCTGTCTGGTTCTGAACCTGTCTGTTCCTCCACCTGTCTGTTCCTCCACCTGTCTGTTCCTCCACCTGTCTGGTTCTCCACCTGTCTGGTTCTCCACCTGTCTGGTTCTGAACCTGTCTGGTTCTGAACCTGTCTGGTTCTCCACCTGTCTGTTCCTCCACCTGTCTGGTTCTCCACCTGTCTGGTTCTCCACCTGTCTGTTCCTCCACCTGTCTGGTTCTGTACCTGTTTGCTGTGGGTCAGTGTGGGCTGTTCTGAGGCCAGCTTGTCGACCCGTTGCTGCAGCAGCTGCAGCTGTCTGCTCTGCTCCTGGATCAGCTCCTGCGCCTCCTGCTCTCGGTTCAGAGAGAGCCTCAGCTCCTCGCAGGCCGTCTGGAATCGCTCCGTCGGAACCTGAACACAGAACCACAGAACCACAACGTCAGACACACAGCGGCTGTCTGAACAGAACCCAGTCCTCCTCCAGACTCACCATCAGAACCAGCTCCGCCCGCTCCTGCTGCAGCCCTTTCTTCAGGTTGGACACCTCCAGCCGCAGGCTCCGCCTCTCCACCTCGGCGGAGTGCAGCCGTTGGCTGAAGAGCAGGAAGTGCTGCTGGAGGCCGGAGACCAGAGTCTGGCGGGGGGACATGAGGTCAGCGGAGGGAGAGGTTCTGCAGAACCAAAATCCAAACCTCTCCCTCTACCTTCAGGGAGGAGCGCTCTGCGATCCGCTCAGCCGAACCGGAGGAAACGCTGCGAGCTGATTGGTCCAGCAGCTGGTCCAGCAGGCGGGAGAACCCGGAGCGAGCGGCGGCCATTACATGAGCGGGAGAGGAGGCTGGAGAGAGAGAGAGGCTCTGAGTGGAGCTTCTGATTGGACGATGGCTCACACTAACAGGTTGGTTACCTGAGTCAGCCAGCGCCCCCTGCAGGTCGGCCATGGAGGACAGAATGATGGCGGAGACGCTTTTAGAACGAAGCCAGCGAGAAAAAACTCCTTCAGGAACTTCAGCTCCTGTCAAACAGTAAAAAACTGCTTGTGATAAAGAATGAAACATTTATCAAAAAAATATATTTTTACAGGTAAATTGACCCAGAAATTATTGAAAAAATCATAATATTGTTGTTTTGAAACAATTTTCAGCTAATAGAATAATACAAGAACACAAACTAAAAGATCCATAAACTTTAAAATCTAACAAACATTAAAACTGAAACTGGGAGAAATTTTAAAGGAAACTAAAATGAAAATGAATTATGACGTCTCTGTAAACAAAATGTCTAGTTGAGACCAAAACAGCAAATTAAACTTTTACCATCCAGAGA
This sequence comes from Gambusia affinis, assembly GCF_019740435.1. Taxonomy (NCBI): domain Eukaryota; kingdom Metazoa; phylum Chordata; class Actinopteri; order Cyprinodontiformes; family Poeciliidae; genus Gambusia; species Gambusia affinis. The sequence continues at coordinate 24,375,967 of NC_057885.1, forward strand.
GAAAAGAGAAAAACATTTAAATTATTGATCACATGATGCAGTTTATTGATTTATTGCCACAAGTTTAGCTATAAATGATAAGAACTAAACTGAAACTAAACGATATTTAACTAATAATGACTAACAAAACACAGCAAATGTACTGTAAAAACTAATCAGACGAACTAAAGGTCCTAATGAAATAAAACTAAACTCTATTGAGAAACCCAGAAGATCCACAGCCTGCGGGGTGAACTGACCCTTCAGGGCTGCCGTACGCGGCGCTGCGCACACGCAGACGCTGCCGCCGCTCCTCTCCAGCCGCAGCACCACCTCAGTCTCCTTCCTCAACGCCATCCACCGGTTCACCGCCATCACGGCGCCCGCGCCGCTCCTCCACCTCCTCCTCGCTCTCCTTCCTCGCTCCTCCTGTTCCTCGTCCTCCGTCCGCTCGCCGCCCAGCGCGTCGGCCAGCTTCCGGACCTCCAGCTCCAGCCGCTCCCGCTCGGCCAGCCGCCGGTCCAGGACCGCCTTCTGCTCGGACAGCGAGCGCACGCAGCCGCGGGCGTGCCTCAGGGCGCCCGCCAGCAGGGCGCAGGCCGCCGACAAGGACGACGACTCCCGCCGGCTCCGGGAGAGGTCAGAGGTCAGGGAGGAGCAGCGGCGCTCCAGGTTGGAGACGCGGTCCCTGTGGGCGTCGCACTGAGAGCGACACATCTGCAGGTTCAATCAATATTCAATTATATTATTAAAACATGACGGAATGGTGGGTTCTTATTGTTGGGAATTTCATATTGTGATCACAATAATCAATAAATCAATAATAAACTGAAACAATAATTTCCATTTGCACGATTTAATCTTTTGCTCTTTCTACCAAAAACTGGAGGAGAAAGTTTTCAGTTGGACTTTTATTATCAGATTATCTGGTTTTTCCAGAAACTTCATCATTAATTCTATTTGCTGTTTTTATTAATTTCAGAAATTTAAAATGTTTTCCAGCTCCAGTGTTTTAAATTCATAATAATTTAAAGTTTATTGATCTGTGAGGTCGTGTTCTTCCATTATTACTACCAGTCAAAACAACAACATGATTGTTTATCTCAATAAGTTCTGGGTGATTTATCACACAGCAAAATGACTTATTGTGACAGAACTAATTATAATCATTTGGATTTAATTTGATGTAAGGTCAGAGGTCACGACGCAGAGTGAGGGAGTTCTAAGACAAGTTCCACTGCCGACCCAGAAATGAGTAAAAAAATAATAATTATGTTTGAAACCTGAAAACTGGCTTTTGTCTAGTGCAAACATCTTAGTAAACTTAAAATGAGACAAAACGAAGACACAAGTAACATTTCAGCAACATTTAGGAGAATGTTTGCAATAAATAATTCTCGATAAAAAAGAAACAGTTTCACTAGCAGATTATTTCATTTATGGGAAAATTGTTCTTTTTATTAATATTTCAGAATTATTAATTGAAACAAACTCCTATATCTTGTTTTTTTTTGTTGAACTTTGGAATATAAGCTGCAGTTTTTATCATGTGACTCTTGGGGGTTTTATGCTAGGCTAGCTAATGTTAGCGGCTTAATTAGGAATGTCAAATTAAACAACAAACCACAGAGAAACGATGAGTGAATGAAGCCAGAGAGTTTCTCAGAATGGAAAAACATTCAACTAAATGTTTGGTTGCACAATGGTTGAATTTATCTGAATTACTTTTAAGACAATTTGACACGGTGCAGAAATCCTGAGCTAGCAAAAAGTAACAACTTTCTTCCATCAATCAGAATTTTGGGCTGAAAAAGTTTTCAGATGAACAGTTTCTGTTTTGTCGTTTTTTTCTCAGAGGAATAAAATAAAAACGTTGCTGCAGGAAAACTCAGCTGACTTCACATCGGCTTCATCACACCTCCTGTGTGTGTGTGTGTGTGTGTGTGTGTGTGTGTGTGTGTTACCTGCAGCTGGTTCTGCAGCTGGTTGACGGTGTGTGTGTGCTGCTGGCTCCATGTCTCCTCTCTCCTCTTCATGTTTTCCTGCAGGCTAGACAACACACACTCCTGGCTGCGCTTCAGCTCGCGCACACACACACTCTTCTTGTCACACACACTCTGCAGGTGAGCGATCTGCACAGAGAAGAAGAAACCAAACTTGTGCTGAATCGGTGAAACGCGATGAAAAGAAGCAGAAGAAAAAAAACAACAAGTTTGATCCGTTTTGTCGGGAATCTGATATTTTACTGCAGCGGAGAAATTCCAGCTTCACCTTGTCCTTGGCCTGATGCAGGTCAGAGGTCATCTGCTCCACCTGCTCGGTGATGACATCACACAGCTCCCTCCAGGTGAAGTCTCCCAGAATGCTGTGGGGCGGCTGGATGAGGACGCAGCCGGTCAGCAGGCGCTGGCTGAGGCGGTGCAGGAAGGCCAGGCGGACCTGAACACAGAGGGAGTGAAAACTTATTCTACACTGGACAGGAGAGAGGAAAAGTATTCAACCCCCACAGAGTTCAAAGGTTCAGATCAGGCAGGTTTTAACAGGAAACTCACCAAAATAAAAGCACCTCACTTATTTACAGATGTTTTAATATTGATGAAAAAGTGGTTGTTCCTTTGCAGATTATTTATCCTAAAACGCTGGAAAATTTTATTTTTATAAATTACATAATGTGCTGATATAACAAGATTTTTCCTGTAATATTAAAAACTGTTGACTTAAAACTTAAAACAAGCTCCTGTATCTTTCTGAAAAGTCAATCATTAGTTATGAACCGTTCCTCTACAGCAGGGGAGCCCAAAGTGGGTTCTGGAGGTTCTGGAGGTTCTGGAGGCCCGGCATCCTGCATGTTCTGGTTCCCTCCCTGCTGGTACCAACAACCTTTCAGCAGGTCAAAGTTCTTCTAATGATCATCATTGGATCCAGGTGAGTTAAACCAGGGAGAGACTAGAACCTGCAGGATGCCGGACCTCCAGAACCTCCAGAACCTCCAGAACCTCTAGAACCCACTTTGGGCACAATTCCTCTACAGGAAGTGGAAATCACCGTTAACTCCTTGCTGAACTCCTCTCTCATCTCCCCGATCTCCTTTCTGCTCTCCTCCTTCACTGTCTGCAGCTCCTCCTGCAGCGCCGCGTTCTGCATCGACCAATCAGAGGCCTTGTCCTGCAGGTGGCCCAGCATCTGCTGCGCCTCCTGGTGGACAGGGAGAAAAGTTCATCTTTAGCCTAAATGTTTATCGTCTCCCTGAAACTTTAAAATACGTCTCGATCAGTGAAGTCCAACCAAAATCCTTTAAATCAGACTGAAAACTAATATTTATGTGATTTTAATTCACATTTTGATTAAAAAACCCACATAATAATGAAGATCTGTGGAATCTGTGGTATTAAAGTAATTAAACCCGAGGGTTTGGACCCTGATCTCTCGCTCCAGAACCTCATTATGAGGTCCAGTCAGAATCGACAACAGTCTTACACCAATTTGTTTCTGCTGATCTGAGGTCAGCTGCTGGAGAACCTGGTTCTCCTCGTGGAGCTTCTGGGTCGCCGCCAGCAGATCCTGGACCTGAAGGAGAAACGGAGATCAGGTTTCTGGGAGGAAGGCGGCGGGTTGCTCTGAGTGGACCCGTTCCGGACCTGCAGGGTGGTTTCCTCCAGTCTGTGCTGCTTGGTGCTCAGAGTGACGGCCAGCAGCTGCAGGACCTCAGCAGGACTCGGTTTCCCATCATGCTTTGCAGGTTGTGCTGTGTTTTGAACCGTGGTGCCGAGCAGGGCGGTGATCTGCAGCAAGAAGCTGTGGAAGGCATCCTCTGCTTCAGAACGCTGCGATGCTGCCTGAACACAGGAAAACATGGCCGCTTTAGAGCCAGGGGTTCCCAAAGTGAGGGTCGGGTCCCCCAGGGAGGACGCGAGACACCAAGTAGAGGGTCGGGTTGTCCAAACGTCTCCAGTCTGCTCTCTGTTACCTGCTGCAGCAACGACTGCGTTTTGCCAAGTTGACTCTTCTCCTCCTCAAGCTTTTTGGAGAGGTCAGAGGTTGTCTTCCTCTCTGTTTCCAAGGCAACCGCCATCTCTGTCTTGCAGTTATTGAAATCTGCCTGCAGGCTACATGAATGTCAATGTGGAAAAAATGTTATGTAAATAAATATTTAACAGAAAGTAAAGCAGATAAACTGTTGAGACATGAGGGACGACCCAGGACACCTAGCCTAGCAGCATGTAGCATAGTAATGTGTAGCCTAGCAGCATGTAGCATAGCAGCCTTTAGCCTAGCAGCATGTAGCATAGTAATGTGTAGCCTAGCAGCATGTAGCATAGTAATGTGTAGCCTAGCAACATGTAGCATAGCAGCCTTTAGCCTAGCAGCATGTAGCATAGTAATGTGTAGCCTAGCAGCATGTAGCATAGTAGCAAAGCCTTACAGGTAGTATAGCAACATAACCAAGTAGCGTAGCCTACCAGAGTGGTCTGGAAAGATAGCGGAGCGACACAGCATAGCAGTGTAACACAGTAGCATAGCAGCGTAGCACAGTAGCATAGCAGTGCCTCCATGCTGCGGGGCTCACCACTCCAGAGCGTGCTCAGTGTGACCCCTCCTCTCCCTCTCCAGGCTGTAAGCTCTTTCCAGCTCTCTGAAATGCGTTCGCAGCAGCTCCAGGTTGCTCTGCGCCTCCTTCTGGCCGGACTTCTCCGCTGCCACCGCTGCCTCCAGGTCCCGAACCCGCAGCTAAGGGCCACACAGCCACACAGAGAGGCAGTCAGACAGATACAATGTCTATAAAACTCTGCATATGGCTACTATGTACTGGAGTCTGCAATTAATGAATCACATTTTAACCTAAAACCACAAAATATCTACATTTTCAATTCAAAAACCATTTTTGCTGCATTTTTGTTGTTATTAGCGACGATCAGGCAGTTGTTTAAAGCTGCTTATTTTTTTTATGTTTCATGTATCTGTTGCTACCAGAGGAAACCTTTCCCTGAATGACGTCAGCAGAAGTTTAACCTTCTGACCTCCAGGTTGCTCCTGGACTCCAGGTGAGCCGTTTTGTCCTCCTCCATGTTCGCCTTCAGATGCTTCACCTTCTCATCTGCGATCTGGAGGAAACCAAACATGATCCTCCATCATTGTCATCCTCCATCTGCAGAGCGACAGGCAGCGTCGGTCCGCCTCACCTCCTTCTCCCTGCCGCTCCTCTCCTGCAGCGTCTTCAGCTCTTCGGCTAGCCGTTTGTTTTCCTCAGCCTCCTTCTGTCTCTCCCGCAGCAGTTCGGCCATTTTCCTCTCCGACGCCTCCACAGCCGCCTGCTGGTTCTGCAGAACAGAACCGACCGTCTGAACATAAGCAGCTAAATTATAGATATATTTTATAATATATATTTTGGTCTCTACTAGAGTTATTTTTGTGGTTAAATTTTACGCCACAGCAGCTTCCAAATGTTTTATGTTTCTGTCTCTTTAAGAGAATTTTCTGTTTAGAGCGAAAGGCCTAAAACTGAATTTCACAGCCCAATTTCAAGTTTTATTTTTGGTTTTTAGGGATTAGTAATGGTAGGAATGAAGTGCATCCTTATGCAGATGACATTGTGATTTAATATTGTCTCTATTGCCTGGATGTTGAGATGTTAGCGTGTTATGAGTTAACATCAACAATCTTCAGTCAGAGGCTTCTACAAATTTGCTTCAACACAATTTTCCCCCCAGAAAACTGCAAAACAGCTGGAACACAGAGTTCCTCTAAAGCAAGGCTAAAACCCACCAGAGTTATCTTTGATTAATAATAACTGGAACATTTATCAACATATTTGACGTGTATTTGCTTTATAATTCAGATGGAGGCTTTGGATGAAATGAAAGTTACTTGCTTGTTTGTTTGATAATTGCTGACTGCTTTATGTTTTTATAACATAAAGCACTTTGAACTGACTTGTTCCTGAAATGTGCGACATAAATAAACCTGACTGCTACTGGAGATCCTTCCTGCCTGCAGCATCATCATCTGCAACGACTCTCTGAAGAAACTTGGATGATTTCAGTTTCAACTTGACCACAAACAGACAGCAGGACTGATGTATTCTAATGAACACACAGAGGGTTGAGCTTCCTCTGCTTCCTGCACAGTTTGAGCTCCTTTTCCTGACCTGAAGCAGTTGATGCAGCCGCTGATTTTCGGAGTTGAAGTTCTGGATCAGCTGGTCCCTCTCTTCCACCTCCTGCTGCAGCGCCTGCTGGTTGTCCTGCCTGGCCTGCTGGCTGACCTGCAGAGTTTTCCTCAGCTCTGCGATGGTCTGCTGCAGCTCTGCTGATTTCTCTGCAGCGTGAATAATAATGAACACAACACAGTGAGAACTGCTGCAGCATGTTTATTATCATCTGAGCTGCAGGAGAAGGTTTTGCTCTCCTCCAGGTCTGCTCTCTTTTCTCTGAGTGTGTGTTTGATTTGTTCACCTGTCAGAGCGGTTCTGTCCCGCTCGAGCTCGGCGACCCGGTTGCTCTCTCTGCGGCTGGCAGCGAGCTGGAACTGCAGCTTCGTCCGCTGAGCCTCGCCGCGCTCCATGAAGGAGCGAAAACGGGCCACCTCCGCCTGCAGGAAACACACCTGGACACACACACACACACACACACACATAAATAAATAAATAATATAAACGTACAAAACTGATATTCTGGGGTAGATCACTGGAGGAAATAGATCCAGTAGCAGAGAAGGGATGGTGTATGTAGGCTAAATAACAACCTACATCATTAACAATAAAATATTCCAATTTTTCTTATTTTACCTGCTTTTTAAACATTATTATCATGGAAGGAACAGTAGAAATGATTTGTATATTATGAGCTTTCATGTTGGCAGAGTTCAGTTTTTACTGATCTGTTATTCTTAACTCGGCCACCAGAGGGCGCTGCAGCCTCACCTCCTGGTTGTGGCGCACTGAAAGCTTCAGGTTCTCCTTCTCCAGCTGGTTGAGTCTCCATCTGAGCTCCCTGGACTCCTGGCTGATCTCCCTGCCCTCTGAGGACGCCCTACTCGCCCTCGCACTCCTCTTCATCACTCCTCCTTCTGCTTTGGCTCCTTCCTCTTCTCCTCCTCTTCCTCTCTCGTCTCCTGCCTGCTCCTCTCTGTGACCTGAAGAGCTGAAGACGACAGGTCTCCTGAAGGAAACACAAAGCTTATGATTACAATATTTTATTTCCATTGCTCAATTATGATCTGAAAATGTTTTCAGATCATAATTTGCTTGAATTAATTTGAATTTCAAATCAGAAAAGTTTATTTTTTAGCTATTTGTTTTTTTGTTTTCATCTGTTTCAAGCATCTTCACTTTGAGAGCAGTTTATTTTGTATATTAATTAAGTCTGGATAAATTTTTCCTGGGCCTTCTTCGGTTCTCCTCTATGCTCTCTGGCTCCAGTCGGGTTTTCTGCTCCGACCCTCTGGTCTCCGCTGCATGTCTCCAACCCAATTATTTTCCTACTGCAGGCAAAATTTAAACAATAAGTGGAGTAAGTAGTGAAATTGTAAAAAAACTGTGGGATGAATAATGTTTTAAAAACTGTCTCAACAGCAGGAGACTGTGTCCAGGCAGAAAAAAACACACTGTAAAGTGAATTAAACACAACTGGGCTGCACAGCAAATGGTCAGAGGTTCAAATCCCGGCCTTATACATCTTATAATTGTGCTATTATTGGTCTGAAATACATTTAAAGTATAGATAAATAGTATTTATCAAAATCTGATTATCTGAAAATCAAAGTTCCCAGAGACACGTCGAATATAAAAACAACTAATAAAATAGTCATTAACACATGGGTGCTTAAATACTTACTTTACATTCCCTGTGGGACTATTTGTGTGTTTTTTTGTATTTTTATTTCATATTGTGGTTAATAATGTCCAGAATGAACAGATACAGTCTGGTTATCAGCTGAAATGCTCCAGTTTTTACTCCCAGAGGACTGACTCCATGCTGCATCGGGCCGTGTTGATGTTGTTCTGTCTCCTGACGGCTAGCCCAGGATTGGCTGAGGCTGCCGTTACCTTGACAACAGACTGCCAACTTCGAACGTCACCATGCAGCGATCTCCATTTAAAAATCTGCGCTATAAGAATTAATCACTTTATAACTATGGTTATAGAATATTTATGTTAAAAACAGACTAATCTGCTGAAGATTTCTGATCCGCTGTTTAATTCGGCGATAATAAAGAGTTTCAATGCGGTCGCTATTTTTACCTGAAGGCTAATCACTGCGCTCCTGAACGGTTCTATGTACCACGAATACATCACAACGTGTTAACTTTAATAATACGTTGTCTAACACTTTCAGTCGTAACACGACATCAAATAAATTTATATACTTCAATTAAGAAATCGTGATAAGGTGAAGTGAAACGACAACACAAAGTTTTCGTGGATGTTTGGAACATTAAAATGCCCTTTTAGCTACAATCGCCTTTTACAAACCATAAAACTGCCTCCGACCGCTTCGTGTCCATTAAAATTAACAACACACATAATAATTCAACCGCTGTAAGCCGTAAGAAACACTTACTGTAACATTTATCTAGGGACGGTTTGAAACTCACGCCATCTTTGGCGTCCTTACGTCATTTCCGCATAAACGCGTTCTTTGTCAGAGCGCTACCAATTTGCTGCGTTATTTTGCCAGAGATTTAACAACTGAAAAGCTAAATAAACAGATTAAATATTAATTTATCCAATCGAACAACCCAATCAAAATTTCAAACTACTTTATTTATCCCAATGGGAAAATAAATCTTGTTGTAACTCATGACGTTGTGGGCAGGCAGCATCTCCAGTAGCAGTCAGTGTTGCAACGATATGTAGAAGCTACTGACTAAAGTGAGAATAAAGTTGTATTTTGGAAATAATAATTATTACAACTTTATCCTGGTATTATTTTTGACTTTTTCTCCTGATTGTTTTTCCTCAGTACTCCGTCGTAGAAACCCATCAATAAATAGTAGACATAATTTTTCAATGAAAACTTAATGAATTCATATTTTATCTGTTCATTTAGCTTTGCTTTAATGAGTTTTTACTGTTAGTCGCTGGAGGTCAGTATCCGAGGTTGTTCTCGGAAACGCTCCTATATTTAACTGTAGAAGAAGAAACAAAGCAAAACAACATGGCAGCCTCCGCACAGCACGTTGGAGCCACTTCTGAAGAGACAGACCCACCTGAATGTAACCGAACAGAACCGAATAAAGATCCCGGAACATCAGAATCAGAGTCGGAAAGACTGGAGGAAGATGCGGAGGAGGAAGCGGAGCCTCCCGGCCCGAAGATCCGGGAAACCCCGCAGGACATCCAGCTGGAGGCCATCGCCAACACGGTGGCTCTCCACCCCAGCAGGGACATCTTGGTGTGCGGGGACGTGGACGGGGACGTGTACGCCTACTCCTACTCCTGTACGGAGGGAGAGAACCGGGAGCTGTGGTCGTCCGGGCACCACATGAAGTCCTGCCGCCAGGTGCGCATCTCGGCGGACGGGCTGAAGCTGTACAGCGTGTCCCGGGACAAGGCCGTCCACCTGCTGGACATGGAGCGGGGGCAGCTGGTGTCACGGATCCGGGGGGCCCACGGGGCCCCCATCAACAGCCTGCTTCTGGTGGACGAAAACATGCTGGCCACTGGAGACGACGGAGGCACACTGAAGGTCTGGACATGGATACTGGACAGAAAGGCTGGGGGAAAATATTTACCCCCCTACAGATCTACTGTGGTTATGAAGGAGAGTTAAGATTAGGAAAATATGAGGGCAAAGTCAGAATATGACCAGAAAAAAATCATAAAAATACAAGAATAAGGTTTTAATAATTCAAGAATAAAATCATAATATTAGCAAAAAAAAATTCATAATAGTACGAGAATAAAGTTATTATTTTACCAGAATAGAGTTGGAGTATTAGGAAAATGAAGTAAGGCTGCAATTAACTATTATTTTAATAATCGATTACAATATCAAGTATTCTGACGATGATTCAATTAATCATATATAAAAATTGGCAGATTTTTCATGTAACCACTTAAGCCTTTTTTCATACAATATTAGAAATACATTAGAATATGCAAATAAACAAATAATTCATTTCTTAAACAAGAAGATAAACATTTTATTACATAACATTTTCTCTGCAGGTGTGGGACATGAGGAAGGGAACAGCCATCATGGATATGAAAAACCATGAGGATTATATCAGCAACATAACTGTGGACCAGAACAAGAGGATTCTGCTCACTGCCAGGTAATACGCAGCTGGACCCGGATCGCGGGTCCAATGTTTTTATTTTTAAAAGTACACAGTATGTTCTGTTATAGTTTTTCACAGAATGTTATTAATTTTGGGGCAGCAGATGCAATTCTCATTGCCAAGTTAAAATGTTTGCATACTGAATGGAGTAAGTCATTGTTAGTCAACATGCTAGTGTTAGCATGTTGTCCTTGCTAACACTAGCATGTTAGCAAGGACAACACTCATCCTTGTTGTAGTTTTACATAGTAGTTACTCCGTATGCTAATGATATAGCCGTAATGCTAACTTTAGCCTGAAATAAGCATTCTAGCTCATTTTTTATATATTATCCACATTTAGTGAAGTAAATGGAGTAAATAAAAGTAAGTCCACATGCTAGCTACAGAATTTAAGCTAACCATAGCATCTTAGCTAATTTTTGCTTATATACTAATGTTTGCAATAAAATGGGGTAAGTCAATTTTTGGTTAATATGCTAACGATACGCCACAAACTACATTTTAGCTAATATTAGCTTTGTTGCTAATTTCAACACCAGAACCCCGGGTTGGACAGGCCCTTTTAAATTTTATATATATACACACATTTGTTTTAACACTTTAGGAACTTTTACTTTGTGAACCTTGTTTCTACTCTGGTCAGTTTCAGAACCAGGACAGATTTATGTCGGTGTTGATGCTGGAGTTGTTTTTGGTTTCTCTGAATCTGTGAAAGCCTGATTCTCCTGCTGATGTCCAATGTGACTGCTGGGTCCTCAGTGGGGACGGCACCATGGGCGTCTTCAACCTGAAGCGCCGGCGCTTTGAGCTGCTGTCGGAGTACCAGAGCGGCGATCTGACCTCGGTGGCGGTGATGAAGCGAGGGAAGAAGGTGGTCTGCGGCTCCAGCGAGGGAACCATTTACATCTTCAACTGGAACGGCTTCGGAGCCACCAGCGACCGCTTCGCTCTGAAGGCGGAGTCGGTGGACTGCATCGCGCCAATTACAGAAAACATCATGTGCACGGCGTCCATGGACGGATACATCCGGTTAGTCGAGTTATTACTAACATAATAACTCAAATCATCCTTTAAGGGTTTAACCATCAACATGGCCTCCCTGTCTCCTGTCAGAGCCATCAACCTTCTGCCCAACCGGGTCATCGGATGCATCGGGCAGCACGTTGGCGAACCTGTCGAAGAGATCGCCAAGTCCTGGGACTCCCGCTTCCTGGTCAGCTGTGCCCACGATCAGCTCATCAAGTTCTGGGACATTTCTGGTTTGCCCAAACTGAGCGTGGACGAATACCGCAAGAGGAAGAAGAAAGGCGGGCGGATGAAGTCGCTCACCAAGAAAGCGCTCGGCAACAGTGACTTCTTCTCTGGACTTGTGGAGGAAACTGAGAAAAAAGAAGAAGAAGAAGAAGAAGAAGAAGAGCAGGAGGAAGGTGATGATAGTGACAGCGACAGTGGGAGTGACTGAGACGTTTCTGCGCCGGCGGACATTTTGTTCAGAGGGTGGAGAACCCGTTCATGAGTTGGCATGAGCTGCTGCTTTGGTTCTGGTTCAGTCCAATAAATGAGTCAAATGCTGGGAACAGAAACAAAGAAGTGACTTTAAATTGAATGAACTCCTCTGACAGAGACCCGAACCCAGACGGGTCACTCACTTTACTTTGTACAACTCTGATGATGAATCTTCATTTTGTGAAGATGTTGAAAAGTTTTTGAGTATCGGTATCCGGTGTTGGCCTTTATGCAAAAGAAACTAACGCTGCCATTATTCCAACTACAGACCTCAAAGGAGTTTGTTGTATTTTATGTAGATAAATAAAAACCATGAAATGGAAGGAAGATTAAACATGTTTTTCAAGATATTTTACCAATAAATCTGAAAAGTTTGAGAAGCATCTAAATCTAAATATTCCAACAATCCTCAATGTAATAACATCAAAACTAAGTAATGATCATGAAATCTAAAATAAAACTTTTATGTTTTTGTCATATTTATTGTTCTATGTAAATGTTTACCAGGCTGAAAGATTAACTAATCAAAATCTGCTAAATGAAATAAAATAATTTTTCCAACATTGATTCAATCTTTAAAGTAGAAAAATATACATCAATCAAATCTCATCAGGAGAAAACTCCTAATTATCTTAGCCTGCATTGAATGAATGTAATAAACGCAGTTTATTCATTCAGAACTTCAGCTCTTCTCTGCAGAACAAATGATTTTGCTTCTGAGATGAATCTACAAATTCATGACTGATGTCCTGATTGATGATGATCATGATAATTACCTCCATAACTGAACAGAAACAGGAGGGGGCAGCACCCAAACAAACTCCAAAACAACAAACAAGATGAGAACCATAAAGACATTTGACCTTTGAGCAGTGGAGAAACGACAACAAAGATGGAGATTAAAACAACCGAAACTAAAATACACATTAAAATCAATTAGACCTCAGATCACTGCTGACTACCTCAGATTAATGAACTCAGCAGATGATCTGGAACATGAAAGTCCAAGTCCAACATACAGAGGCTGAGAGAATCTGGTCTGGACTCTGTGGAGGAGTCATGGTACCAGAGACGCTGCAGAAACACAGAATACCTGCTCTGTGGTCCAGATACACTCCCAGTCTGGAGGAAACTGGACCTGGTGCTGGAAAAAATGCATAACTGTTAGTGAAACAAAATAATGACCAAGATCTGTCATTGAATCCGTATCTTCCTGCTGCACTGATGTTCTTGTATGAAACTGCTAGATGGACCGCTGTCCCTTTCCGCTCCACCTCCCAGTAACAATGTCCAGTCAGACTCTCTCTGCTCAGGACCTGATGATAATCAGTGAATCTGTCAGGATGATCTGGATAAAACTGTTGCTGATACATTAATGTTACTTTTCTGTTCTGCTCAGATAATAACAGATATCTGTTTGCTGTGTTTGGATCTAGAGTGATTTTTTTGAGAATATTTTAAGAATCCATCTCTGGTCTTTGGTTCTGGTTCTGATGGTAGAACATCCACCTCAGTGACCTTCAGTGAGATGTTTCTCCATGTTTCTCTCAGAACATCTTGTAGTTTGTCTCTGAGCTCTGACACAGCTGCTGTCACGTCCTCAAAGTGTCTCAGAGGACGGATGTTGATGCTGGATGAGTGTGTAGACTCACTGAGTGCTGGCAGTTGAGGAGAAACTGGTTGTGATCCTCTGTGTGTGAGAGCTGCTCCAGCTCTACCCTCATAACTAGATTATTAAAATATAAGGACTGTGGGATTTTAGACTTTATCTTCTGACCTACAAGCTGAACTAAAGCAAAAATGCTAAAAATGCCTTTATTAGGACCAATCCTGCAGAATTTGACACTTCTGACCATGATGTATTACTGAAAGGACAGGAGATTTGGGTATGAGTCTCTGGTCCAGCACTCAGTTGGTTCAAATCTTAACTATAAAATATGAACTTTTTAATGTCAGCTGATAATTTCTAATTGGAGCGGACAGAAGTCACATGTGATGTGGAGTATCACAAGATTCAACTCTCAGACAATCTCTTATTCCATATCTGCATTCTCCTACTGGCTCTAACAAGTAATAAGATTAAATACCATAACTATGCAGATGATACTCAGCTCTACATTATGATGTCACCAGGTGACTCCAAACCCATTCAAGATGTTTAGAATAAATAAATGAGTGGATGTATCATAACCTTCTTCAGCTGAACAAAAACAAAACTGAAGTTATTAACTTTAAGTTCTCCATAATGTACGGAAGAGGATTAGGGCCACCGAAAAAAAAAATTAGACTTTAAAGTCAGAATTCTGAGATTAAATTCAGAACACTTTTTTTGTTTTTTCGGTGGCCCTAATCCTCTTCCGTAATAATGTGCCAATTTTCCAGGAGGCGGGACAAGATATGGTTATTTTTGTCTTAATTTCCTTCCTAATGGTAAACTAATCAAATACATAAATTGTTTTCTGCTAAAATAATTGCAGTGCATCAAAAAACAATGTAAAAATATATTATGACTTCACTTTTACATTTTTCATGGTTTCAGAAATTTTGTAAAGGTAGATAAAGTGTTTTAGATAGGACGCAAACACCCCCAAATCTGTCGAAGGTTGGTACCGACCACCGTACGTTGGTACGGTCCAGGATGGCGGGAAAAACGTCAGCGACTACGTCACAGGAGTGAATGGGCCAATATGGCGGCGAGCGTCAGAATGTAGCTTCGCAACGGGATGTTTTATTTAAACTACTGTTGATTCAAGAAGATTGTCTTTTAGTTTTAGGTGAGCAAACGGAAATGCGAACATTTTATAAAACCACAAAGACTATCTGAACCGTTTCCGGTTAGACTGGCTGATAATTAGCACACCCGCTAGCTAGCAGGTACGAGTGTATTTGTAAACAATGAGTTAACGTGATGATACAAAGCGAAACCTGCTAAATTAAACCGAAAACTCCCTCTAAAAACTGATTATCCTGAACCCTGAGGGCTGTTACAGCGAAGGAAGCGGGGAGACAAAGCTGTTTTCACCGATTATGTGGAGTGTTTGGCAAACGTTTACATCGGTTTGCTAACTGAAATTACGACATTTTTAAGATAATCCGTAAATATGTAACTAATGTAAACAGAATAAGGTCAACCAAGTTAATATGCTAACAAAGAGACAGGTGGTAGGAAAAGTTTTTAATGTTCTCTGCACCTGTAGAGCAGATCACAGGTAGACAGCACACCTGGCAGCTAAACCTAGCAAAATGATGTCACATGTCTGATCTGTTCAAAAAGCACAAGGTTGTCAAACTGGGAGAGCAAATCAACAACCAAACCTTCATTACTGCTGTTATTTCTGTAAACCTTTTGTTTTTGCTCAACTTGATGCTCCATTCATTCATGTTTCACTGATGTTTGGTTTACCTGCTTTAGATTTGTTATCAGAGCAGGTGGCAAAACAAGAAACATGATTTTAAATGCAAAAATGTGATGAAGAAATTATTAAGTTAAATGGACATCATCCAGCCTGTTTTTATGCCTGCCATAAATCTGTGATCATCACTAATATCATATCTGTTTTCAGCTTTCCTTGAGTGGCTTTCTGGAGCAGCAGGATGTCCGGAAAACTCAGTAATCCTCTGAAGGCCGGCGACCTGGTGTTCGCCAAGATGAAAGGCTTTCCTCACTGGCCGGCTCGGGTAAACAAGCAGACAACACACCCTTCATCACACACAGCTGTTCTGACCTGGGATGCTTTAACCCGTCTATGTTTGTAGGTCTGTAAATCAGAGAACGGCTACAGGAAGCGAGTCCCGGTCTACTTTTTCGGGACCCATCAGATGTATGTTCTCCCAGCAGCCAATCAGATTGTTCCCTCTGTGTGCGTCTTTAACCCGGCTGTGGTCGTTCTCTCCCCAGAGGCTCCGTCACGCCGGAGAACGTCGCTCCGTACGTCGGCAACAAGCTGAAGTACGGCAGCGGCGTCCGCATCAAAGGCTTCTCTGAGGGCATGTGGGAGATCCAGAACACGCCCGGCCTCGGCAGCAAACTCAAGGTGAGTTCAAACTTGTATTTATTAAATTTATTGGATAGGTGCAGACACACAGACAAACTAAATACACAAATCTGGAACAAACTTCCAGAAAACTGCAGAACAGCTGAAACGCTGAACTCCTTTAATTCTGGACCAAAAGCCCAGCTGGTTAGATCTGCTTCTGGAAGATAACAAATGAAACATTGAGCAAAATATTTGATGTGTAATGACGGCACTTTACAAAATGTAAAAATGTTTGCTGGTTTTCTCAGTTGTTGACAGTGTGGTGTTTTATTAAGACTCCACACTGTGTTTTAGTGTTTTTATGAAGTTTTATGAGGGGCTACAGCTTCAGCTATGATGCTCCACTTGGGTGAACTATCAAATGTTATTGGAATTGGTTTGGGTTTATTTAAAATGTAATGAACACAGAGATGGAAAAGAGGTTTAAAGGATTTTTACAGACTCTGTTGTGTTTTCTCCACAGGTTCAACCGAAGACCTGCACTAAAAAAACACCAGCAAAACCAGCTGCTTCTTCTACTACACTCTCCAGAAAAACTCCTGCAGCTAAAACTCCTGATGGAAAACCTAAAGGAGCTTCTGCTCCCACTAAGTCTGAGTGCAACACTAAACCTGCTTCAAGCAGAAGCATCCCGAGTCGAGCTTTGGGTGAGAAAGAAAGTTCAGAGAGATCCACAAGAACGTCGTTTCGATTGGCTCCAGATAAAACAACCCAGACCAAACAAGATCTGGACGCTCCAGATCGTCCTGCAGCGACTAGATCCTCTTCCAGATTGACTCCTGATCAACCTGTAGAAACAAAGCGAGATAAAGAAACACTAGACTGTACCACAGCTACAAGATCCTCGTCTAGATTAGTTCAATCTGTAGAACCAAAACTAGATAAAGAAACTCCAGATCATGTCGAGGCTCTAAGAACCTCGTCTAGATTGTCTCCAGATGAAAACATGAACTCTGCACTGGGCAAAGAGTCTGCAGAACCTCCTGCAGCTGCAGGCGGGTTGTCTAAGTCCGATCCAGATGACTTCACACAGTTTACAGAGTCTACAGAGCGTAGAGAGTTTAGATTAGAGTTAACCAGGTTATCTTCTGATGGAACAACAGAGTCCAGTCAGGGTGAAGACTCTGCAGATCAGACTGCATCCAGGTTGGCTCCAGAGAAACCAACAGACTCCAAACTGGAAAAAGAAACCAGAGAAGAAGGTACCACGGAGTCCAACCAGGTTAAAGAACCAGCAGAGCAGCCGGCTGCTACTAGAACCTTATCCAGATTAGCTCCAGAGAAACCAACGGGTCCAAAGCCGGATCAGGAAGCAGGAGAGGTTGCCACGGCAACGAGAAGCAGGAGGTCGGCGAGCGGTGGGTCACTGGCAGAACGATTGAACGAAAAGGAAACTCTAATTCAGACTAAAGGAGAGGTAGGAATCAAAAATGACTAAAATCTGAAAATTCAAATTTTTGAAGATTAAGGCAAATTAGATCTAACATGCTGGACAGATCTGATCTGTTCAGTTTCTGCTCAGCTGGAGTTTTTACAGTTTCATTTTCCCTCAGGCGAGATCAGGAAGAGCTTCTTCTGCCTCTGATGGAAAACCTGCAGCAGGATCGACAGGAAGTAAACCTCAGGCCAAGAAGGAAACGGCGAGCAGCGGCGAGCAGGAAGCTGCTGCAGGACGAGTTTCAACCCGGAGCAGAGCCACAGAATTAAAGGTGACCGCCGGGATTTCATCCTGCCAGCCACATGAAACTGTTTCCTCCTTTATAAATGCAGCTGTTTGTGAGACTTAACTAGTTAAAATGGGAAAAGACCTCAATAAATACAATATTTACATTTTTATTTTGTAGTTTTTATTTTGGAAAGAAGGAAGCAAACTCTTTGATTTTGAAGGATTAAATTTGAATATTATCTGTTGATAGAGTTCATTTGTTAGCTCAGTAATGCTACACTCTGCCATCACCTGTTGCTAACGCTACATGGGATAACGCCCGGTCAGTGGTTGCTAAGTTACAGACAAACCAAAAGCATCCGTGTCAATATGTGTGCGACTGTGGATGTTTCAAGATTTATATTCAGAAACTTTTATTGTTCCTCAAATGGAACCAAAACTTGGTCAAAACGGTTCATCTAAATTATGTCAATCAGTTCCAGGGACTGGAATAGGGAGGGATTATATAAAATATTAAAATCGACTCAAGAAAGCTCTGTTACATTAAAGTGACTTCAGTCAGAGGCTTCCAAACCCTGCAACACAGACTGCTACAGATGAATAAGTTACTGTCCTGATGCTGCATGACTTTCTGTCTGCATAAATGAACAGAGTCGATTGTCCTTCATTAAGTTTTCAGAGGTTTCCTACTTCTGCTACCGATATCTGAGACACAAAGAGAAACGCTAAATATGACGTAAAATATCAACAGATATCAACACATATCAACAGATATCAACACATATCAACAGATATCAACAGATATCAACAGATATCAACACATATCAACAGATATCAACAGATATCAACACATATCAACACATATCAACACATATCAACAGATATCAACACATATCAACACATATCAACACATATCAACAGATATCAACAGATATCAACATGGGATCGGTTCAGCTCCAGTTAGACTCAGTAGCTCAGTGAGTTTAAAGAGTTGATTGAGATTTCTTGTCCTGGAAGCTGATATCAGTGATGAAACGTATCCACTCTGTTTCCTCGGCAGCTCAGTGACATTCCTGACTTACCGCCTTCCAGGAAGAGGAGAAAAGATGCAGGAAAGGAAAAGAACCAGGAGGCCAAGAGGAAGAAAGAGGAGAAGGACGAGAAACTGAGTCTGAGCAGCGAGGACAGGATGAAAGATCAGAGTGAGAGCAGAGCGTCAAAAAGAAAGATGGAGGAGGAGAAAACCGAGGAAGGAAGAGAGAAAGTAAAGACGAGGAGGAGCAGGAAAGAAAAGGAGGCAGGAGAGAAAGAAATGAAGAGAATAAAGATGAGAAGAGAAGAAAACTCTGAGGGAATAAATAAGAGGAAGGATGAGGAAGAGACAAAAACATCTGAGAAAACAAAAAAGATCCAAAAGGAGATAAACGAGAAACACGGAGACAGAAGAGAAGAAATGAAGGTCAGTAGGACGGAGGGAGAGAGAGAATCATCTGAGGAGACAAAGAGAGGAGAGAAAGACGAGGACAAAACAGAGGGAATAAAAACTAAAAAAGTTCAAGAAGGGGAGGAGAAAACTGAAGGAACAAAGACAAAGAGATCAGAGGAGGAAGAGAAACATCAAGAAAACCTGGAAGCAAAGAAGACGAGGAGCGAGGAGGAAGAAATGGAGGGAAAGATGAGCAAGAAAAGCAAGAAAGAAGAGGAGAAAATGGAGAACAAAACCAGCAAAGCTGAGAAAACAGAAGAAAGAGGAGAAGGAATGAAGGTCAGGAGAGCCGAGAGAAAAGAGGAGGAAGAGGAACGAGTGAAGACCAGGAGAGGTGAGAGTAAGGAACTGAAGGACGACAAGAAAACCAAAGAGAGAAGGAAAAGAAAGAAAGAAGAGAAAGATAGACCAGAACCAAGTTTAGAGAAAACAAGAGGAATGAAGCAGAAGACGACAAAAGATTCAGATGGAGAGAAAGATATGAGGGAGGAGAGGAGGAGAAAGGAGAAAGAGAAGAAGGTAGAGAAGAAAAGAAAACATAAGGGCATGGGAGAGGAGGAAGAAAAGAGAGAACTGCAATCTGCAAGACGAGAGGAAGAGGAGGAGGTGAAGGAGAGAACGGATGGAGGGGAGGAGAGAGAAGAGGAGAAGGAAGACGAGGTAAAACATCGATTAGTTTTCTGGCTTCCAGAAATCATTCTGGACATGAAATGAACTCCATATGTTTACAAAACACACAACGATGAAAAGGAAAAATAAAACTAATGTAGCTTTTCTAGACGTGAAATTAACCCCAAAACTTACAGAAACTCCAAAAACAGAGATGAAGGATGAAGAGGTGGAAAACAGAGAACATTACAGACACAGTCGACTCAAATGTTTTCCTTCCAGAGACTTTTCCACATTGTTTCTGTTTGTCTCAGAACCTGCAGCCGTTCTGCTGACCTGCATCACAACTCAGCTTTTAAACAGGAAGTACAAAAATCACCAAACTGAAAATATTCATGAGCCAAAATGGTTTTTATCCCTCAGTTAAAAATGATAAAATATGTTGTGAAATATTTCAATAACTGAAACATGCAATATTTTACATTGGTCTTTATGTTTACAGTTATTTAAGTTTTAGGTCTTAAGTTTGAATTTTTTAAGCCTATAAAATGTTTTTAGTTTATTTCCAGCAACAGAAGTAAGAATTTAATTTCCAAGTTTCTCCAGAGGAAACGATGTGTGTCAGTCTGCTGTTCAGGTGAAACAAATTATTACAAAATATAAAAATAAAAAGTCTAACTGAAGAGCCTTTAATGAACTGCAGTCAGGGGCCACACAAAATCAATCCAAGGGCCACAAATGGCCCCCAGGCCTCATTTTGGACTCCTGTCAAAATAAAACCTTTCTAATTTCTAACACTTTGAAACCCCAGAGGCAGGAGCAGCTGGCGGCGCGGAGGGAGAGTCTGATCGAGTCGCTGAGAGATCTGCTGAAGACCAAGGAGATGACCAAGAGCTGCCAGTAAGGAAGACGAGTCGCTCTTCATCCATCCGAACCGTACAGTGAAGGCCTAACTCCTCTCTGCTGGGTTTGTTTCCATCAGGGACGGAGGAAAGATGGCCGACAGGAAGACGCCACCCAAAGGTGGAGAGGAAAGACGGAGAGGAGAGAAGACAGAGAGAGGAGGGAAACTGTCCACCAGAAAACCAACGAGCGAGACGAAAGGAGAGAGAGCGTCCAACCAAAGGACAAGTTCAGACATGAAGGAAGAGAAGACGAATGAAGGCACCAGAAGAGACAAGATGGCCACCAGGAAGTCCACAGCTGAGAGGAAGAAGACAAATAAACGAGTGGAGAAGGATTCAAGGCAAAAGACGACAGTGGAGACGAAGGAGAGTGAAGACGGGATGGAGAGAGGAACGAAGAAAACCACAGAGGACAAGACTGGTGGGAAGGAGGAAAAGATGTCTACTGGAGGGTCAGCTGTGGAGGTGAAGAAAGATGGACAGAAGGTAGAAAAGGACGAGAGGAAAGAGAAGACCAAGAGCAAAGAAGAAGACGAGACGAAGCAGCAGAAAGACGAGAGGAAGATAATCGGAAAGATCGTTAAAGCCAATCAGGGAACGAAGATCCATGTGAAGACCATGATGGGAGGACTGACCAAAGGAGCTGGAGAGGAGGAGGTGAAGAAGAAGAAAGAGGAGGATGGAGGGAGAAAGGAGGAGGTGAAGAAGACTATAAAGATGGAAAAAGAAGAAAAAACAGAGAAGGCAGCCAAGAAGTCTGATGCTAAAAACTCAGAAACAGAGGAGAAAAGAATGAAGAATGAAGCTGAAGACAAGATGACAAGAAAAAGGGAAGAGCAGAAAAATCCGGGAGGCAGGAAGGAAACAGAGGGGATGAGATTAACCCGGGAACAGAGGAAGAAACGTGATGGTGAGTCTCAGGAAAAGAAAAAAGAGAGAACCAGATCGCGGCAACTGGAGGAGAGTAAACCACAGAAGAAGAACAAGGAAGAGAAGAAGAGTGGAGCCGACCGAGCGCCGGCTGCAGCTGAAGGTTTACGGATGGAATCTGCTGCCAAAGACACGGCGCCAGCGGAGAAGGAGGGCACTGAAAGAGAGAGTCCGACCGGGACGGATCAGAAGAACTCCAGCTCAACGCTGACGGACTCGACTCTGCACCGGATCAACGGAGACCTCCGCATCTCTCTGAAGACGGACAAACCCGTAAGACAATTTTACCAGAAAAAACAAGTGAAATAAAAACACAGCCTGCTGTAAAAGTCCCACCACAGTGACAGCAGTTTGGTGGTGTTTCTGTCTCCAGGACATCAGGAAGTGTCTGTCGGCGTTGGACCAGCTCAGCATGCTGTATGTGACGTCTGAACACGTCCAGAGGCACAGCGAGCTCATCGCCACGCTCAGGAAGGTAAACCTGAGTCACATGACCGTGGGAAAAAAAGGGAAATATTGAGGTTTACTAGCTTACACCACTGGGAAGATTGTGCAAAAACACTTTCTTCTTTACTTTGACAACTTTAGTTTGTGAATTAAAACTCCTAATTATGAAGACCTTCTTCCTTTAGGACTTCTTATCATCATTCTTAGTTGTCTTTTGGTAAAGCTGCTGTTTGTCCCTCTGACTGCTGTGATCCGGTGGATGCCTAGATGCGGTACTACCGGGCCAACCAGGCCATCATGGACAAGGCCTCCATGCTCTACAACCGCTTCAAGAACGCCTTCCTGGCCGGCGACGGCGAGGAGGTGGTGAGCGCCGCCTTCCTGCACTCGCTGCTGCAGGACGACGAGACGCAGCTGATGAGGGAGAAGGAGGAGGCGAGCGAAGGAGAGGCGGAGGAGCTGGAAGCAAAAGGTAATGAAGCGAAATGTTCATGAAGTTAAAATAATAAAATATTAGAAGAATCTGAACTTCAAAACTGGTTAAAAACAAGATTCTTCTGAATATTTTACATGAGATGCTGTTTCTTTAATTTTTTCATTTCCTCGTGTTTTAATTAATTATTTCTGATCTTTTGGTTTTAATCATATTTTTCTTTGAAATCTGTGGCTGTTAATACAAGTAGATGGAATAAATGCCACTATATTTACTGCTTTTATGATGAATCTGATTGTTTATGATCATGTTTTATTCAGATGAAATTTGTAAAATATAAAAAATTTTCTTTTTAAATTAGAGACTTGTAGCATTTTTATTTAAACATGTATCAGTTATTGATTGTAAAATAGAAATTATGTTAATAAATAGATAAATTTTCTGCTTCTTGTCGCCTCCAGTGGATTCCTCCTGAGACCCGGACCGGACTGGACTGAACCGGACCGGACTGGACCGAACTGAACCGGACCGGACTGGACTGAACCGGACCGGAACCGGCTCTGGTCCCGTCACAGCAGCTGCTGTAGTTCCTGCTGGACGTCCTGCTGTATTTCCTGTCCCAGTGGAAACATGTGTCACGTCTCCCACTTAGTTTTTGATTTAATCTTTAATTTCAGTCGGCAGCATTAATACTGATTTAAACCTTTAGAGTCTTTTAATTAAACTTTAACTGAAACACTGAGTAACTTGTGCTAATTTTTACTTCCTTGTAAAGTTCCTAATCTCACACTTGAACTCCTCTGGTGCATTCGTCCGTCTTGCCCTCAGAGAAGGGGCTGATGGGAAACGTAGTTGTTCTTTGACGGTGTTTTATTTAAACGTGTGTGAATGAAACATAAAGCATTAAACCAGGCAGGATGCTGTGAAACCTGCAGAACGGTGCTGCAGAGATCAGTCTGAGTTGTTTTTGTAAAAATCTGGACCTTATTTTGATTTTATTTTTTAAAGTTGCTGTTTCTCCAGGTGTTTTTATTTGTGTGTTTGTTAGTTTTCAGTAGTCTGTGACCGACTGCTGCTGCTGCTGCTGTCTTGTAAATCTGTATTTTTCTGATGTTTTCCACAAACATGATTGAATTAAAATCCTAATCAGTGCCTGGTTTTTACAGAACATGTCCTCTTTTGTACAAAGTTTAGATTTTGAGACGGTTTTGCTTTCAGCACAATATTAACCTAAAGTTAAAAAAAATTATTAATCCTCCTGGCAGATTTAAAGTTTTTATTTAAGAATGAAACAATAGAAATGCAGCACAAAGACGGGTTTTATTTATTAATAAAACCTGTAATTATTAATAAATCCTCCAATAATCACAAGGCCTCTCTGCCATCACCCTAATCTTTTCAGATAAAATCAAGTCTGGACTTTAACTAGACCTCTTTAAAACATTAACATATCTAACTAATACAAACATTTAAAATTGAAAAAGTCTCACTTGTACCAGTCCATCCAGTTCAGTTCAGCTAAAAATGAACTGGTTCATGTTCATAGTTCCACTCTTATAGTTGGAATTGTCTCCTCAGCTTCAGCTTGATTTAGTTCATGTTCAGTTTTCATATTTCACCTGAACTAAAGACTTACAGGATGTAAAACAGACCCAGTTTACCGGTGGTGATGTTCAGTAGATCATCTGTTTGCGGTCACTCAGCGGTCAGCCGGCGCTCACCTGGAGGGAAAATCAAAACGTTTGTCACTGTTAATCCATGGTGCAAACTTTGCTCTTTTCAGGTGAAGGAGCTCAGAGTCCATGAAGATCCCAGTCTGTGGACCGGTTCTGATCCAGACCCTGGGGGTGATGAGGAAATCTCTGACCCAAAGCGGTTCTACTGCTGAGAGTTTCTTTGTTTTAATCAAATGTGGTGAAGGGAAGAGAGTGAAACACTAAAACAATCAGAGTTTAATGTTGGTCTTCAATGAAAGAAGCTTTTTGATTCTCACCTTGTCTGAGCTCAACACACTGTAGAGGTGAAACATCCCATAATGCACAGCAGCAAACAGAGAGCAGAACGAGGCTGCAGTGGTTCACAGTGAGCTGTAATGTTTCAGTCAGCTCTACAATCAGGAGGAGGAACTTGGTTTCATTCTAGTCTAAATGATCAGTAAAGGTTCAGCAGCGATTGGTGGCTGTTACTGAACCGCTTTTCTTCTTCTGCAGCTGGAATTTACAGAAACTCCAACATGACCTTTGTAGGTCGGTGTCACTTTTTAACATCTATAAAATTATTAATTCACAAAGTTACAGCAGAGTTTTAACTCTTACAAATGTAAAGCTGGAGCACTTCCCCCTCTAGTGGCTACAATCTGTATTACATTCGAGCTTTAACTGGTCATTTTGATTTAATTCTTCTGAGTTTAGACAGAATAAAAACCATTTGAGGTCAAAAATAAATGATTATTTTTTACATTCTGCTTTTGTCCTTTTGTAGTTTTTCTTCAGTCTTTGAATGGATTGTTGTTGTTTTCTGTTTGGTTTCATGTTGGACATCTGATGTGCAGCGGAGACGTAAAGATTAGCACTTTTGATTTCTAATCACTAAAATATTAAAGTGTGCAATGATGATTATTAATCAAACATTTTTATTTTCATAATAATCCTGTAAACGTCTTTGGATGAAGGTGATTAAAGTTGTAATTCATGTTTTAATCAGCAAATAAACATTAAAAATAAAAGTCTGTCTTTGATCTTTTATTCATGTTGAATATCCTGAGGTTGGTGTCAGTTATTTATGTATTTAGTTGACAAAAGGCAGTTATTTGACAAGATAATCAAACTCTTTATTACAAAAGGTTTTAGTGAAATTTGATCATTTTGATGAATTTAGATGAAACTGATTTGTGTTTTAAGGTCAAAGTTGTGTAATTTATAATCTAAATCCTCCAAATCCCTCAGAGTTTTTTGAGATGCCAATCAGCTGATCCTGTCCTAAAAACGTTTCTCTGTTGCCATGGTTACTCATGACAACAGGACATCCTTCCAGCTGCTCAGCATCCAGAACCAAAGAGTAGCAACAGTCCAGATGTCCCATTACACTCCAGTACTGAAGGGGGCGCTATTTCCTGTATTATCCACAGGTTTTTGTTTTTCTTTGGGGAATTGTATTCCAGTATCACTCAGTAAAATACATTTAGAAAGTAATTTATCTTGCAGCAAAACAAGTTTTTAACACTTTATTTCTGTTCATGATGAAGATTTTCTGTGTTTTAAGGTCAGAAGATAAAAGATTAGAATATTTCATCAGATTAATAATTAGTAACTGTCTGCTACCACCAGCAGAGTGTCAGGATCCCCAAACTGAGAGCAGAGCTGCGTTCATGACTGGCGCCTGCTGCAAGGTTTAGGGAGGGGTCATGTAGAGGTCACAGTACTGCTGAAAATAATTATGGGAACCAGAGGAACTGCTGATTTGTGTTGAGGTTCTGATGTGGAGCTTCAGGCAGCAGGAGAATACTAACATGTTGAAATGTGATAACAAGCAGTCAGAACATAAAAAAATTCAAATACATTCAAACGCTTCTGAAAAAACTCGTTACATCAATCTGAGAAAAACTCAACAAGGAAAGAAAAAACTTATACAAATCCAACTTTTCTAACATGTCTGTGAATGATCACTTAGATCACATTCCTCCACGCTGTCAGTGTTTCCTGGTTTCTCCACTTCTTCAGCTGCTTCCTGGTTTCAGACTAACTGGACTTTGCTTTCGTGGGAACTCCTGAACCAGGAGTGTTGAAACACCTGAGGACGGGAAACGCTCTCCTCCTCTGAGATCTACACGGCCGCTCCCTTTATTCAGAGCGCCTTGTTTTGGTAGTTGACCAGCAGGCAGGCCACTGTAAAAAGTTTGTTAATGTTTCCAACCATAGATAAAGGGATAACAGAATCGAACAGTTTGTTTTCTTTAACTCTTTGGGTTAACCGCTCAATGTGAACGCGCAGTCGGGCGACTTTCTGACTCTGCAGGACGTTTTGAGACGCCGTCTGTGGTTTGGTGCTGAGAAAAGGTGGACAGTAGACCTTCCACTTCACACAGTCAGAGATGAGGAATCCTTCATCCACCATTACGGCCATGTCCTCAGTCAGACGATCAGCCAAGCCCGACCTCATGAACAGCTCTGTGTCGCTTACTGACCCCTCATAGAGAGAAGACACAAAGGTCACCGCACCGTGGGGAGCCATTCCCGTCAGACCTCTCATTACGCAGTGAGCCTTGGACTTGGAGGACGTCTCAGTCTGGAGGAGAGCAGAAGCAGCAGTTTGGCATCTGAGCTCAGAGCTTCCAACGATCACCGGAGTATCTGGAAAATGTCTGAAGTCCTCGGGGAGCCGAGCTCGGACGGCGTCTGCATCGATCCAGATACACAAAGAACCCAGAAGAGAGTACAAATAATCGGCCCACGAACAAATAATCTGGCTTGCGGTGGAAGGGTGAATCTGGAACCGGTTTGCTAGGTCTCCTTCCTTCAGCCCTGCAGCCAGGTACATCTGGAAGAGGAGCAGCTCGTCGATGGGCTGCAAGGAATCCCTCTGGTAGAAGAAAAGGCAACAGCAGACAAACATTTCAAATATACAAATATACACTTTATTTACCTACTTATTTAATACAAAACACAGGAAACACGTAACCAGTAGAACAACAGAAAACTGGAATAAAATAATTATCTTACCACCACTTTCTGTTTGAAAAGGAGCAGGAAGCAGCAAACACTTTTTATCTCAATTTACTGAAATACGTCACTGAACCAGTTATCAGAAATATAGAACTGAAAACGAAAAGCGAGAAGCACCTGGAGAAAACATGTTCTTGTGTAATCTGTGGTGAAACGTCTGTTTCCTGTGGTCTCGCGGTGTGTGTGTGTGTGTGTGTGTGTGTGTGTGTGTGTGTTATGTGCTTTGGGAAGCTGCGGATACGAACCGTGTGTGTTGATCTGACAGCAGCTCCTCCTTCAGCGGCTCTGGCTCCTGATGAACCAATCATTTTATGGACAGACGGTTCAATGAGCCTCCAAAACATCAGGAAGAGACGATAACTTTCAAATCTGTTGGTCCGGAACAGAAACAGGAAACTATTCAGAAATGACCAAGAATAGATCATAATAAAGAATGTTAGTTATTGTATTTTATAAAAGTAATAATGGAAAATGCTTCCAGTAACTTTATATAAAGTTTATTTTCCCTTGATTTCCAACATTACTGTAGAACAATAACAAGTGTGGCGTTGATGAACTGTAAATGTGTTTACTGCATTTTTGTGTCAAAATATAATTAATGTAGGAACCAGAGGCAGGTTAGTAACCAAAATGAGAAATAACAGAAGATCATGTGCAGTGTTTGAGTTTACCTGGTGTAGAACCGGATGTTGTCGTCGGATCCTGCGAACCTTTGTAATCCAAAGCTGGATGGGATTTCCAGTTCTTTGACTTGTTTCTTGAAGGAGTTTATTTCTTCTTTTAATTCCTGGTTTCCATTTACAGCCCCGTCCAGGTGGGCTGGTTCTGGGACTGAGCAGTAATCATGATCCGGGGGGTTGAATCCCAGCGGCGGGTCAGCTGCTGGGCTGTCCCGGTCAGGGCTCCTCAGACCGGTTCTGGACGGCTGGACGCTGCAGTGGCTCCAGGAAAACAGCACCGGGACGGCTCCTCTACTCACCACCCGTCTGCCGCCGGCAGCTTTAGGCTGCAGAAGCTGATCCGGAGTGAAGTGAAGGCTGCACACTTTGGTGTGTTGCGTTAGCTTCAACTTGTCCCGGCGGATATTAGCGAGCCACTGCCTCCTTAAGTCCGGATCGCTGGGAAATCCGTGAAAACTTAACAGGCCGTTATATTTGGACGAGGCTGTGCACTGAGGGACGCAGCAGTGCTCATGGTACTGCTTCATCTGCTTCTGAAACACCAGCTTGTCTTTCCTGGCCGTCATGGTTACTGCAAACGGAAACAAGGAAGTCGCATTTCGCTCTTGCGGATGTGACGTCGGCACCGTACGTCACATCCGTGTGACGTCGCGGATGTGTGTGTGTGTGGGTGTGTGTGTGTGTGTGTGTGTGTGTGTGTGTGTGTGTGTGTGTGTGTGTGTGTGTGGACGCACACAGCTATGAAGACTTGAGCTGCAGCGGTCAGTCGGTTTCTGATCATGATCATGTTGAGATTTTTATGCTTTTGGTTCATTTGATAAAATTCTGATTGAGAAATTGAACAGTGTCCGCTGGGGAGAGACACGAGCAGCGGGCAGAAATGCTGCGTCTCAACAGACTCCAGGTCCGATCTGGTTTGTTTTGGTCCAAACGGGGACCGGTGACACCGGACCGGTGACACCGACCCGCCGTCTGCAGCTCTGCCCGGCAGAGAGGCGTCCTGCCCGGGTTCTGCTGCGGCGCTGATCCGGTCAACTGTAAGAACAAAACCCAAATATCAACCTCCAATAAAACTCATTTTAAAATAACTTTATTTATTATTAAAATAACTTTATGTTTTATCCACAGCTTCTCCTTAACATAGTTTTAGAATAATTTAGGGAAAGTAACATTTAATCTTTTATAATGTACGACTGAAGAAAATCATTTTAACCTTTGAAAATGTAAATGTATCCAAGAACACGTCAGTTTATCTATTAAAACTGTTTTACTGGTGTAGTTTTGATCCCAGTAACTATACTGGGATAAACTGGTTTGTTTCTCCAGTCGTGACTCTTATGGAGAGCAAATAGTGCCAAATGACAATAGCATGATATAATCATTTAATTTATTAAATAATTATGTCATCTCCACTGATCTGTGTCTTTTGATCCATATTTTAATAATATAAATTTATTCATAAATTATTTACTGAAAAATGTACAATAAAGCTTTCAGAAATATGCATTTTTTTTATTTCTGATTAATTTTAGTCAACAAGTCTTAATGAAATGTTTGTTTTGGATTGAATTTCAATTCAAATCATGAACCAAACAAACTGAACCATCCAGAGCTGCAGATCATCACACGTTGAGAGGGAAGAGGAGGAGAGACTGTGGGACCGGATAATTCCTGGAGCTGAGGCTCAAACTCTGCCTGCGTGGTTCTGGAGAGAGGACGGGATGCAGGCCCACATTTCAGAACCAGAACCATGAAACGTTTGGAGGAAGAGAGAATAAAATGATCCAGCAAGATGAGATGAAGGTGTTCGAGTTGTGTCATGAATCCAGCTGGTCTGGACCTTCAGAACCAGCTGGTCTGGACCTTCAGGCCAGGGAGCCGCTGGTCCAAACTGTGAAGAACCAGGCGGAGAACCTCTGAGTCCCTGAGAGGAAACGTGTTCTGCCTGAACGTCCACATGAAAAATATTAAAACGAGTTATAAAAGTTTCTATTGCAGAGATCCGAACCAACCAATCAGCAGAAGCCTGAAGGCTCTCATTCATTCATTCATTCATTCATTCATTCATTCATTCATTCATTCATTCATTCATTCATTATGAAAAGGTATTAATAAAAACAGGATAAAATGCCCGTATGAGGAAAAAGCTAAAAAATGTGAACATTCCTTGATGAAAAATTAAATGTTTTAATTTCTGCTTTTATTTTTAATTATGTCAGTTTTGGTTCTCCATAGTTTTTTTCCCTAAATCATTAAAAATCATTTTGCTTAATATTGAATACAGTTATTATTATTATTATTATTATTATTATTATTATTATTATTATTATTATTATTATTATTATTATTATTATTATTATTATTATTATTATTATTGTTGTTGTTGTTGTTGTTGTTGTTGTTGTTGTCCCTGCAAATAGAAGTTTTGATTTGCAGCAGACTGAGATTCAGTTTTATGCAAAAATTATGCAGATTCATCCATTTTCTCTCTCTCTCTCTCTCTCTCTCTCTCTTTCTCTCTCTCTCTCTCCCCCCCTCTTCCCCCTCTCTCTGTGGGCGGAGAGATGAAATGTGGGAGGCGTGTCCGTCTTGCACTTCACGGAAGAGCACTTCAGAGTCCGAACCTCCGTGTCCGATAGGCGCAAGGACGAACCGGGACCCCCTGACTCCGGAACCTGCCGGACCCACCGCGGCCAGAGGACGGGTTCTGGCCGGGCGGCGCAGCGACATGCCAGCCGGACGCGCCTGAAGCCGCGCAGACAGCAGCGCAGCTCCGGGAGGAGAAACACGGGAGACATGGCCCACGTCGGCAACGGGGCGGCCGCCGAGGAGGAGGTGAGATCCCGCCGCTATCACGTTTCAGCCGGTCCATTTCCTCCGGAGGCTCCGGTTACATCCCGGATGGTTTCCTCCTCTGCCCTTTAAATTCTCCCAAAACCCTCCGGAGGGAGCCGGGATGTCACATCCTGTTCCTGACATAACCTTCACTCATCGTCTTCAGCTGCTGCTGCACATTTTCTATCAAATATTATCGTTTAAGTTTAAATAATGACGTAATAAACGGGGCTGATTGAGAAAACATTCAAATCAGTTATGTAAACCTGACCGGGCTGGTTTGGAAACTCCTTTTCCTTCAGTGTCACACCTTTTATTCTTTTGCACAGAAAGAAACACTGAAATCCTTCTACACTGTAAAACATCGAAATCCTTCTACACACTGTAAAAACAATAAAATAATTTCACATACTGTAAAAATAATAAAATAATGACAGATTCTCACTTGAAAGTTTATTAAATTTCACCTGATTTACATTAAATTTGGATTAAAGGTGCACTGTGATGGATGTAGTGCCCTCTAGTGGTAAAGATGGTACATAACTCCAGATTAAATTCCCTCCACTTATCAATGTTTCAATGTTTCACCCACTGAATAGTACAAAAGTTTTATTAGATAATAATAAATTGAAACTGTTGCTGCTGAGTCACGTTTCGGTTGTTTCTGCTGTTATTTTAACGATTTATCTAGAAGGTTTGAAGAAACTACAAAATGGCTTCATGAATGCTAATAATGGATCCATTTAGAAGAAACACGATAAAGTTTAAAGTCTAAATAATCCAGAGTTCTTCTGTAAATCCATATGCTGACATTTTTCTATTACATTGGATAAATGAACTTAAATTGAAAGGAAAACAAATTTTTCTGTCTGATTCTCCTCCTTCCTCTTCGTCAGAGTCAAGTTTGTCCTCTTCCTCTTGACCTACTTACTGTTTCATTGCCGACCACAAACAACTGCTCAGCTCTTCATGGTTATGTGTAACAGAAAAGCTGAGATGTTTTCTGCCGTTACAAGCAGCAGTGGGTCAGATCTCTGAAAACAGAGTCTCCATGTTTTAAAGCTCTAGTTGCAGCCGCGGATCTAAAATGGGAAAATCCAGGAAAAACGACGCAGGAGGTTTTTCTTTTTCTAATGAAACCAGTTCAGAGTCACTGACCACACTTAGCAACACACATGCAGTCAGTCTTTATTCATAAAAACTAAATTATATGTCACAAAAACCTACAAAAATACTTTTCATAAAACTTCAACTCAAAATAACCATAAAAGAAATGAAAACAAAAGATGAAAAATTGCATGAATTCACTGCAAAAACAAAATCTGACCAACTATTTTCTGTCAAACAACACAGTTAAAATGAGACAAAACTGATTTCTAATGAACTCCTTAATATTGATTTTTAAAACAGTATTACTTCCATTAACAGATCATTTCACTGATAAAATATAAAAATGTCTTGTTCTAACACAACGCTGTACTTTTTACTTTTACTGGATGAATGTTTTTATGAATATTTCTTCTACTTGAGTTAAATTTCTGGATTTTCTGAAAGAAAAACAAACGTTTGAACCAGAAACCCTCCAGACTCGGAGACAGTTTCTGTTAAATCAGTTTTTTATTGAAAAAGAAAGAAACTGATTTGGAAAAGTTTATTTTGCCTGATTTTCTATTTTTTGTCACTAATATGAATTATTGTCAATTTCATTCTTAAAATACCAAAATTTCCACTGAATAACTTTATACTAATAATATATAAACTATAATAAACTACACCATCTGTCTGATGATGTAGTTTTAAATATTTAATGGCAGCAGCAGCAGTAGACTTTGTACCAAATACTTTGTGGTGATTTTTGGACGACTGCTCTTTATTTAAACATTAAATAAAGTTAAAGATGTAGAAGAAGCTCTGCTCTCACTAGAGTTTAATCTGTGAAACTGTTTGCATTTGGGACGTTTTTGAAGAAACATATTCATATAATTTCTATTTAATTTGATGGAAACGTTACAATCATCAGCAGAATGTGGACAGAGGTTTGTCTGTATTTGTAGTGGAAACGTGTTTCTGTCAGTTCAGGTTTTCATGTTCGTTGCTCCTAAACGCTGCAGACTGACAGGAAGTCGCCGGCGGCTCTGAACGACGTCCAGGCAGCGTTCGGAGCATCCGGCCTCCCGTCGTCACACCACTTTAGGTTTTATTATTTTATTTTATTACAGCGTGGATGAGGGGAGCTTCTCTGCGTCAGGACAGTTTCCTCTGCTTAGTTTCTCCGTCTTCTTCTGTTTCCACTGGGAGCTGCTGAAATTAATCAGCTCAGGTGAGACGTTATTAAACTGATCCATCAGCAGCGTGTAATCAGCTTTCAGTGATAGTGACAGGTCCTGTGTGTGTGTGTGTGTGTGTGTGTGTGTGTGTGTGTGTGTGTGTGTGTGTGTGTGTGTGTGTAAATACCGGACCTGGTCCAGCCACCAGCTGTTTGCATCAGAACAACATGAGTACTCCTCCTTGATGCTGTTTTTCTGTTCATTCTGTCTGAACTGAGAAACGTTTCAAAGCGACTGAAGGATTAAAGTTTAACTGGTTTTATCAAACTGTCTGGTTTGTTCTGGTTAAACTGGGGCTGTGCCAGTTTAAATTATAAACTATAAACTACAGGGAGTGTTTATTTGGACCTCCAGGTCTCCAGTCCGTCCTGCAGGTTTTAGATGAGCCTCAGGTACTAAACCCTGGAATGAAACGGTTTCATTTCCTCCTGGTGTGGGTCGGTTCTCCAGAACCTTGATGACCCAGTGGTTCTGTTCAGATGCTGCAGAGGAACATCTAAAAGCTGCAGGACTGGAGTTTGAGACCCTGACTTAAACTAATCATAAATGTCTGAATTAAAGGATCTTTTAGATGCTTTAGAGACAAAACACTCGTAGTTTGAGATTAAAGGACGTGTTTCCTGTTGCTTGAAAAAATAGGCAGATATTTAAAGTTGGAAGGAGATTTTTAATATTTATTTTTATTAAATCTGTAACAGTAATTATTTTTTTATCAGGATTAATGTTAAAATCAGAATAATATCAAGTAATGAGGCAAAATTTGAATTCAACTTAAACTTTAAGCTGAAAATACAAAATCTAGTTTAAATTATAACCAAAACAAACTGAAAACAGGAAATCCTCCCACGAAGGTTCATTCCTGCTCATGAACAGTTTTAGTTTTTCTTCCATCTGGAAACTGGAAATATTTTGATGCGTTTTGTGGCTTTAACTCTGCAGAAAGTCTCTTTCTGCTGCAGGTTTTCTGGTTTTGGATTATCTGGTGATTTTTCTCCAGGTTCTGTTTTGTTGGTATGAAGTTAATTTTATTTGCCTGAGAAACGTAACGAGAATAAAAAGCCTCTCAGAAACAGAAGGATATTTTTCCTTCAGCTCGTTTCTAATCTGACCTCTGGAAGCTTCATTCCTTCTCGTCGGTTTGGGAGGAAATCAGCCGACTGGCTGAGGAATGTGAGACTAACTGGGTTTATAGGATCTGGGATAAAGGTTCTGCTGCTGACGCTGCACAGAAACACCATAAAAACACAAAGACACCAATTAACCATGTGCACAAAACACTGTTGATATGTTGCAGGGCTGTGACCTTTGACCCTCTGGCAACCCAGGCTGGAACTGTAACTACAGCACTGATTAATAAATCTAAAGACACAACAGAAATATAACGAGGACGGATAATATATGAAAGCAAATGTTGTTATTTTACCAAAATGTTTCAAAATGTTTGCATTCAGTGAAGCTCAGCTGTTTTTAAGTTTTATTCCATGAATAAAGATTATAAAAACAATCTTTTTTAAGTTTGTAGAAATTTTCTGAGTAAAGAAAGACTTTAGTTTTATGAAGCAGGATTATTAAGTTGTGAACTGACATTAATTTACTTTTTGAACTTTCCGGTTCTCTGGAGTAGAAAAGCGATGTGACGTGTTTTTATCTCATTTTGTCGGATCGCAGTAAAAAAGCTTGATGGAAATAAAAAATTCAAAAATATCTTCCTCAATTTTACAAGAAGGTTTTTACTGTCGCTGGGAGTTTTATTTTATTTTTTTTATTTTTTTTATTGACTTTTCAGAAAAAGAGTCGATACAATAAAGAGAAAATGGAAACAGGTTTCCTGAATAAGTTCGGACCCGGCCAACGCTCCCGGCCACCGATGGCTCTGTGCCTTACCAGAGACACGAAACATCCATATCGTCAACATCGGACGTTTTATTTCTGTCTGAATAATTTTTACCTCTGATTAACAATCAAGAGAAAACTTTGTTTTATTTTCAGCAGACAGCTTTACGTGATGAATTTGGTTTCTTTAATTTCCTCTGATTCTCTGATTGTTGTGTTGACTGAAGTTTGAGTTGGTTTTCTGTCAGTGAAGAAAAGACTAAACGGTGTTTAGTCCTTCTAATGGGTCAATAAAGTCCCACAAAACGACGTAAAGTTTTCTCAGGATGTGCAGAAAAGTTTATTGCTGTTTTGGTAAAAATTAAAAACTTTGTCTGGTTCCTCTGGGCTTTTGAAGTCTTTGATTCTGGTGGTTCCTGGTGGGTTTATAGTGCAGGTGGCCGGTAATCGGACACGGCATGAAGGTCCTGACTAATTAATGAAAGCTGCAGCCGTTACTGGAGAACCTTTCTGTCTCTGAACTCTCCGTGTTTCTGCCTGATGTGATCCGTTTCCTCTCTGGTCTTAGAAACTAACTGACTTTTACCATCCTGCTTACTTGGTTAATATTTAATAGTTAGTAATCCCGTTGATGTTCAGACACTTGAAGAGGGATGGAAGCTATTTTAAAGCTCATATGTAAAGATGAAGGAATGTAGACGTGTGAATTTACCAGTTCTGTATTTCTGTAAAGTTAAAGTTCTGAATTATTATTTTAATTATAGATTCGTTGAAACCCGTCCGTCTCAGTCGTCGTCTCACCGTCATGCAGCTTCACCCACCTTGCATGATGTTGGTGGTCAGAAGAACTGATGGTGCCGATTCATGGCAGCCTCACTTTCTGTGAATGAATGAATGAATTAATGAATTCATAACCGACCTTCTTACCTACCAAACTACCTCATTACCAGCCTGTCTAGTTCTCTACCAACCCACCGCACTGTTTACCTCTGACCTAAACAACTAGATAGCCCAACCTGGCTATCTACTCATTGACCCGGCTAACAATCCGTTGACATGGCAACCAACACGTTTCCCATTGAAAGGAAGCTAGCTACTTAGCTTTTCACCTGGATAGCTGGTTCCTGACCCGACTGCCTGGTTCTGGACTCGGCCATCCAGCTCAGTAGCTGCCTACTCATCCATCCTGTCTGGCTTCCTACCTGCTTATCCTACTGGGATATCTAGTTAACTAGCTCTACTGGCTAATCTAGCTGTACCAACATCTACATCAGAGCTTCAGTTTTGGGTTTTCAGAGTCTTGGGTTCTGTGTTGTAACATGCTGGCTGGGCTGATTCAACAACAGTTGTCTGTTTTTAGACGCACACAGCAGGAGCTTCAGCAGCTCTGAGGAATCCTGGAAACAGATTCTGCTGTCAGACAGGAAGTGATGCGTCCCTGAAACGAGGGCGTGAAAGACACTGTTTGGATTCACACTGAATTATTATAAATGTTTCCTGAAACTATTCTCAGAGTGTGTGTGTGTATAAAGCTAATTGTAGCACATTTAAAATGTAACTGAGCAAATAAAACATATTTTATTTATTTTTCAGCTAAAGTTAGCTTAAATGCTACGTTTAGCATGGTGGTTTATTTACATTCACTGTCTCCTCTGTTCACTGGGTCAGTTACCAAAGATCTTGTTTTTATGTGTTTTGTAAGATTTTTTAAATGCTTTTGTGGAGATTATTATTATTATTATTATTATTATTATTATTATTATTATTATTATTTATTATTATTTAATCTATAGAGCTTTAACAGATTGATCTCCAGGTTGTCTTTAAACAGGTTTTTTTTTCTTTGGCTTTAATTAAAGTTTGATGTTTATTTCCATTTTTGTAGCTTTTTAAAAGACATCATTCTTTGTTAAATATTTTCTGTTTCTCTGCTGTTTTTCAGAATTATGTGTTTGATTTAGACTGAGCTCAGGTTTAGACATGTCTGTAGCTGCTGCATGGTTTCCACGGCTCCCTGCAGTTTGAGCTGTTGATGCACAGTGAACAGATTCGTATTGAGTGTTTCTGGCTGTGCAGCAGCTGGTTGGACGTTGGAGGCTGGATGGCTGCAGCCTGCAGGCAGAGTTCCTCTTTATGGCTGCAGCTGGATGCGGTTATGTAAGGAGCTGCTGGACAGCTATTATTAGCCTGTTACTGAGGCTCTAAAGAAACACTGTGAGGTTTACTCCTGTTGAAGCCGCTCAAACATGCTTTGGGAAAATACATACAGGTGGAGGTGGGCAGGAAGGTTTTGTATTTGACAATGAAATGCAGATTAGTTTTGAGCAAAAGGGGATTTTTTTGTGAAACTGTTTCCTCACTAAGAGTGAAAACTTAAGATTTGAAATGTGAGACTTTGGTTTTCTGAGGACTTTGCTAAATTAGCATGTCAGCAGATCCTTTAGCGGTTTGTTTTCTGGTCAAGGCCACGTCTCCAGTCTGCATACCGTCACACCCAAACTGTTACAAAATGCTGCAAAGCAAAATTTTACTGCAAAAGTTTTACTGCAGCCCCACTGATGAGTCAACATGGAGAAATTCAGCTAAGAAAGCCATCAGACTGGCTATTCTAATGCTGCTAAATGCCATCCATCCATTGTTCTTCAACCTGCGGCGCCGGATTTCAGTGGAATCTACAGCGCCCCCTACAGTGAGACAGTCTGAAATCCCTGCTAATCAAGAATAAAAGTCTCTTGAAGTTAAGTCCTAAAACGTACAGGAAGGCGGCCATTTTGTGTCAGATCATTATTTTTGGTCATTTTTGACATTTACACACCGGGAACGATGAAAAGTTATCAAAATGTAGCGTGTTTCAACATTTCACCAAAATATGGTTTGGGTTGACCTGTGATGACCCTGTATCTAAAGTGTTTGATCTGTTTGTGAGGATTTATAACGAAGCAGAGCAGTTAGCTCACCTCTGTGTTTCTGTTTCAGGACTGCTTTGAGGATGCCTTCGATCGGATTCCTTCGTAAGTTCGCTCACGCTAACACCCGCTGATATTAGAGCTGAAAACGTGTCTCTGTTGTTTTCATTTCCTGTCAGGCTCCAGTTTCTCCTTCTGTCCATCGTTGTACATTTGACCTTGGATCATGTCAGGACCAGAACTTGACTGACGATCTGGGCCGCTTTAATAAAACTCTATTTTCTTATAATTTTATTATTTCACCGTAAAGTTTTGAATTAGATTTAGGTTTACTCATACTGTTAGTACAAATAGTTATGTGCAGTACATCTTTTGCCTTTCACACATTTAGAAAAGCGGTGTGTCTCAGTATTGAGATCCTTCCCCCCATTTACTGCTAGAAAACAAGACATTAGAGAACAGAGGGCCATAAAATCTAACACTCAACTTGTGCTGTTGGTTTCATTTATCTCTGTGTGCGTGTGTGTGTGTGTGTGTGTGTGTGTGTGTGTGTGTGTGTGTGTGTGTGTGTGTGTGTGTGTGCAGGGCGTGTCAGATGGACCTGCAGACTGCCATCCAGGAGACTCAGTGCGCTCTCAACCTGGTGCTCAACAACAGGTTCTCTCAGGCTCTGGACCTGCTCAAGCCGTGGTGAGACTCTTTTCCAACTAATGTTGATGTCAGAAAAGTAAAGCAGTAAAAACTAAATACTAAAACATTTTCTAAATGTAGATGTTTTTCTCGGTGGGATTCCTGTGTGGAAATAAATTTCCTCTAAATCTAATTACTGGTTTCCAGCTGATGACCAACAATGAGTCTTTTATTGTGAAGGAATTTAAACACATTTTTCTTCTTCTTTGCTGAGTTGTTTTGATTTGTTTTCAGGATTTAACTAGACACCCGCCTTCCATAATTATAGAAAATTAAACTATTCAGTCCTGTTGACTCCCTTAAGTCATTTAGTTTTTCCTTCTTTTATTCTTTGTGTCCTTATTTTTTAAATCTTTTTCAATCCTAAATCTCTTATTTATCCTTATTTCCTTTCCTTGTGTCCTTCCTAAATTGTATTTTCTTTCCTTCTGTTCTTTGTTGTCTATCCTTGTTTTTTTTTTCTTTGCTTCCTTGCACATTCCTCCTTTCCTCCTTTCTGTCCTTCCTTCCTTCCATCCCTCCGTGTGTCCTGTCGTCTCCTTTCTTTCCTCTCCTGGTTGGAATCAAACCAGTTCCTTACTGGTTCCTCCCCTCCATCAGAACTGGTTCTGTCCCTGAACCGGCTCCGGTCCTGTTTTGGGTCGCTGTGTGCTGGTTCTGCGGTCCTAACCGACCCGTTGTGTGTTCAGGTGGAAGCACAGCATGTACCACGCTCTGGGCTACAGCAGCATCCTGGTCATGCAGGCCACCATGACCTTTGACCAGAAGGACATCCAGACGGCCATGGAGACCATCAAGCAGGCGCTGCAGACCTGCCACCGGTAAGATGGCCGCCTTTAGCCGCCTTTAGCCGCCTTTAACCGCCTTTAGCTGCCTTTAACCGCCTTTAGCCAACCGTCACGTTTCACATCAAAAGCATCAGTTTTAGCTGAACTCTGTTCTAAAAAAGTCCTGAACTGGTTTCCAGCTGATGGGTTTGATGGTACGGTGGAATCCACCCAGTTTGGCTGAAGTTTCATGAAGTTTCATCCAGTTCCTCTGACCCCAACGACCTTTATGTCTCAAACTTTTTCACATCTTTGGTTCCAAAAACAAACTTCACTGCTTTTCATTTGATGGAACCAACCAACCAGTTGTACATATTTATGACACCAGGTGGCGCCATTTTCACTCCCCCTCAGTCAGATTGGTTGGAGGAAATCTGGGAATGTCAGTTTTCAAGTCTTCTCACAGGTTCCCTCTTAACTTTAGACTTAGACTTTAACTAGGCCATTCTCATGCATGAAGATGCTCTGATTTAAACCATCCAATAATAATCTCCTGCAGTGGAGCTCTAGACTTCATGCTACCGTCAACACTCAACAGCATGATGCTGCCACCACCATGTTTCAGCCTCTGGACGGTGCGTTCAGGGGAACTGCGTCGACTCCACCGTACCTCTGAGTTTGTATGGAGATAAAAATGTTACATTTTGGCCTCATATGATCAGAAAACCTTCTTCATTACAGTAGGAACTATGAGGTCACCAAACCAAAGATCTGAAATGTTTCTCCAGGTTCAGAAAGAGAAACTCGGTGGTCGGTTCTCTGTCCAGCCTGATCAGCAAGCAGTCCAACTTACAGGAAGGTACCAACCCTCATCACTGACTGTAACTGGGAAATCACTGACTGTAACTGGGAAATCACTGACTGTAACTGGGAAATCACTGACTTTAACTGGGAAATCACTGACTGTAACTGGGAAATCACTGACTTAACTGGGAAATCACTGACTTAACTGGGAAATCACTGACTGTAACTGGGAAATCACTGACTGTAACTGGGAAATCACTGACTGTAACTGGGAAATCACTGACTTTAACTGGGAAATCACTGACTTAACTGGGAAATCACTGACTGTAACTGGGAAATCACTGACTTTAACTGGGAAATCACTGACTTAACTGGGAAATCACTGACTGTAACTGGGAAATCACTGACTTAACTGGGAAATCACTGACTTTAACTGGGAAATGACTTTAACTGGGAAATCACTGACTTTAACTGGGAAATCACTGACTTTAACTGGGAAATCACTGACTGTAACTGGGAAATCACTGACTGTAACTGGGAAATCACTGACTGTAACTGGGAAATCACTGACTTAACTGGGAAATCACTGACTGTAACTGGGAAATCACTGACTGTAACTGGGAAATCACTGACTGTAACTGGGAAATCACTGACTTAACTGGGAAATCACTGACTGTAACTGGGAAATCACTGACTGTAACTGGGAAATCACTGACTGTAACTGGGAAATGACTGACTGTAACTGGGCAGTAGAACCAGAAAGCCGTAGAAAACTGTTGCCTGTCTTTGTGTTTGCAGAGGAAATGCATGCAGAGCTCTGCTATGCTGAATGCCTTCTGCAGAAAGCAACGCTCACTTTCATCCAGGTCAGAGTCTCTGTCATCAAATCAGATAAATATATTGGAATTATGTTCATCCTTCAATAAAATCACTGTATTTTTAACTAAAATAGGCTTGTTTTCTGTAACTGGTCTGTGAATATTAGATAATAGAAATAAGAAAAGGTTCTAATGTTACCCACAAATAAAATCTCCTTCATGTAGGATGAATTTCTGTAAATTAAGTGTCTTATTTCAGTGTTTTTGTGGACCTTGTCTCTTTGTCCACTTTGCTTCATCACTTATTCTCTGTGGTGTTTCTTAAAGTCACGATGGTTTTCAAAGTTTGTTTTCTATTGTGGCAAATTTTTATCTTGACACCCGTCAGAATAAAATCAGGTTTATATCTTTCTGTTTTGTGTTGTATTTCTAATTTTGCTCCAATGAATGTTGGGGAAGAAACAGAAATTACTGTTATTAATCCTCCAGGTGTGAAGATTTAAATCTGACAGGAAAACCAAAATTTAAAATGGTCAGTTTTAGCGTAAATAAACTCGTTTTTTCTGTCCTTATTTTCCAGGATGAGAACATGATCAGTTTCATAAAAGGAGGAATCAAGATTCGAACAAGCTACCAAATCTACAAGTGAGTGATTAACGAGCAGCTAAAAGTTCCTCCATCTGAGACATAATTTAAATAATAATTGATTATAATATCAGGCTTCGTGTTTCTCGTTAGGGACTGTCAGAACGTGCTGAACATCAGCCAGGACAAGGCGGAGCAGTTTAACTCCTTCAGACAGTTTGAGGGCGGAGTCAAGCTGGGCATCGGCTCTTTTAACCTGGTGGGTGAGGAAAATTCATTTAACTGATGTGAAGGTTTCCTGAAGCATTTCTGTTTTTAAACACAGAAAATCTCATTTTTTGGATTCTGCTGCGTTTAGCGCTGCATCATCAGCATATCGGCAAACATTCCTAAAGTCTTACAGTTACAGAGATACAAATTATGCAAAATAAATTATAATTAGGTGTACTTTCTTAATGATTGATTTAATTGTTTTCTCTCCTTCCTCAGTATATTTTAAGGTTGTTGGAGTTTATTGGGTTTTTAAACTCAAACACATATAAAGTCTTTTAAATGTTTGTCCATTTTTTGG
Source organism: Gambusia affinis (assembly GCF_019740435.1). Taxonomy (NCBI): domain Eukaryota; kingdom Metazoa; phylum Chordata; class Actinopteri; order Cyprinodontiformes; family Poeciliidae; genus Gambusia; species Gambusia affinis. The sequence continues at coordinate 24,417,785 of NC_057885.1, forward strand.
ACTCTGCTGCGTTTAGCGCTGCATCATCAGCATATCGGCAAACATTCCCAAACTCTTACAGTTACAAAGATACAAATTATACAAAGTAAGTTATATTTAGCTGCACTTTGTTAATGAATCTTTGAATTTGATTTTTTGTTCCAGATGCTGTCTCTCCTTCCTCAGAAGGTTTTACGGTTGTTGGAGTTTATTGGCTTCTCAGGAAACAGGGTGAGTTTTCCTCCTCTTTTAAACCTCAGATATTTTATTAAAGACAGGAAACGAATGTCTCTGCTGTGAAAAGAGGTGTCCGTCTCACTGCCTGTCCCTCCTGCAGAGTTTTGGTTTGTCTCAGCTGAGGGAGGGAGCAGCCAGCCAAAGTTTGCGTTCGATAATCTGTGTGCTGACTCTGCTCTTCTACAACACTTACGTGTCGCTGATCCTGGGTAGGAAATTTCTACAAATCTTCATTTGTTTCCCGTCGTAACCTGAATATTTCATCGGTTTATAGTTACTTGTTTCTGTTTTTGACATAAGGAACGGGGGAGGGAAACCTGATGGAGGCTGAAGCTCTGCTGGAGCCATACCAACAAAAATACCCCAAAGTAAGACGAATAGAGACTCTGTTCCATCGCGTATCGATCGATTGGGATTTATAGATGGATTTATGGTTATTGTTTCTTTAAGGGCTCCATAATCCTCTTCTACTCCGCGCGTATCGCCACCCTGCGAGGAAACTTTGAGAAGGTTTGTTCATTTAGAGAGCTGTGCAGTGGAAACGTTTATTTTTACAACATTTTGATCCGTTTATGGCAAAGAGATCTTAAAAACTGAAACTCAAATGCAACACAGCATCGTTTATAAATCTGTCACTACTCACAACCAGAGCCAAAACGTCAAGTTTTAAAAAGTCGACCAATTGGGATAAATCACAACTTGAAATTTAAAAGCAACATTTATTGATATGAAACCAACAGGAAAAAAAGACTCAAAGGCAAAGATGATATTTTAAAAGCTGCTAGTTTTCAGGGATTTCTAACATAATCTGTTCATGTCTGGAAATGATTCATTCATATCATGATACATTTTACCATCTGATCTTTAACATAAATCTATATAAAGTATTACATTTATAAATTCAATCTATTTTCTGTTATTTTTCATATATATGGTAAAAAAACAGAAAAACTTTGGCATTTTCTGAAAAAATAAAGTTTTCTTCTTCCAGAACTTTTAAAAGCTTTATTTTTAAAAACAACTTTCCCTAAATATTCGATCTTTGGTATTTTGAAAAGCCTTTTCTACGTTTGTAGATCCGACTGTTTCACCGCCGTCTGAATGGACCGAATCTTTCCACTGAGACAAATCGGATTGTTTTCCTCTTCCACATGTGGAACTAAATTTGATACGGATCTTATAGTTTGCAAAGTGTCTTCAGTCACATTTTATCCGACTTTTACGTCGTTGATGAGACATGCGTCACAAACAACGGCTTAGATTTGTAGCTATACATGCTTAAAATTGACCAAAAAACACAACTTTCTACAAATATTAAAATATTTACCAATATTTCTTCTTCTTAAAATCAGGTTTCTAAAGAAACATTGATGCACATCTATTTATTCTCTCATCATGTTTTCAGGATTTGCAGCTAAATATTCCCAGAACGTTTCAGATCATGTGTCTGATTCTCTCTGCTTGTTTTACCAACATTAAAACTTTAAAGTCATTTGTTTCAAATGTTTGAGTCGGAGGCGAACTGTTTAAAGCTCCGCTCCGTTTTGAAGGCGCGGTCCAGGTTTGAGGAGTGCATCAGCAGCCAGCAGGAGTGGAAGCAGATCCACCACCTGTGTTACTGGGAGCTGATGTGGACCCACTCCTTCCAGCAGGAGTGGCAGCAGGCGTACCGATACGCCGACCTGCTGTGCAAAGAGAGCCGCTGGTCAAAGGTCAGATTCTCACAGCGTGAACAAACTAAAATCCACAGCGGCTCAACTGTGTGTGTGTGTTTGTGTGTTTGTGGTTTTCAGGCGATCTATATGTACCAGAAAGCAGCGATCCTCAGCATGATGACGGAGGACGACGTGAGGAAGACTGGAGAAGACATCGTAGAAATCTTTAGGTTGATTTTATAAACCTTCACTGTGTAACAAACTGAAACTGCAGGACACACTGAAACCTTTCAATTGTCTCTGTTAACGAAGGCCAAACATGTTTGGAAGCGAAAAGGTTTTCAACCATGAAATCACTTTTTCTAGAGATTAAATAAAGAAATAGAAATTTGTTTCATGGTGTAAAAACTTTCAATGTATGGAAATCTGAAAAATAAACTTAAAAACGTGAGTCAGAGCGTTTTGAAAACGTGACTTTCAGTAAACATTTATGTCTGCAGTGGAACTAAAAGGTTTCTGTCAGAGTTGAGTGTTTAGTGGTGGTTCCAGGTTGTGAAGGTGTTTCTGTGTGCAGGCAGGTGGAGGGGCTGAAGCAGCGGCTGGCCGGGAAGTCCATCCCCATGGAGAAGTTTGCAGTGAGGAAATCCAGGCGCTACAAAGCTGCTCAGCCCGTCCCGCTGGTCGTCCCCGCTCTGGTACGCCAGCCAAACATCAGCGCCACCTTAACTGGGAAACTAATGGAAAAATTCAAAGAATTTGTGTTTTTGTCTGTAGGAGATGATGTACGTCTGGAACGGGTTCACCATCGTCGGGAAGAGAGCCGACTACACCGAGTCTCTGCTGGTCACCATCGAGAAAGCTGAGCTGCAGCTTCGCAACGAAACAAGTGAGCTCAGAAATCCACTTCTGTTAGAAACGTCTAGAATCGTAACAACTATACATGGAAACAGGAAACAGATCATGTTCTCTGTAGAGACAAAAAAATGGAGGACAAACAGGAAATACACTACAAAACAGGAAAACAAATGCAACAGAAAAACACTGAAGCCAAAAATGCTGCAACCAAAAATGCTGCAGTTATGCCTGTTGCAATGAAAAATAAATCAATCACATATTAAATTAAAATGAACTCAATAATTTCCTTTTGCTTGATTTATTATTTTTCTGTTTTCTTTCTACCAAACGTTTCCAGTCTCAACTAACTTTCACAGTGAAATCAACTGAATAAAAGTGAATTATTATTATTATTATTATTATTATTATTATTATTATTATTATTATTATTATTATTATTATTATTATTATTATGTCAAAGCAACTTTTGAAAAGCTTTACAGGAGTTAACAAACAAAAGTTGTTGTGAGGACTTGAGGAAGTTAAATTCAAAAGGAGCTTCATCCAGTTTACATCACAGTCTCTTTGAGATGTTAGCATGCTAACCCGTTAGCATGCTAAAACGCTAGCATGCTAACAGTTTGTTTTCCGTCTCTCAGATCCGTCCGAGTTCCACCCAGATGACAGCAGCCTGGTCCAGATGTTGAAGGGTCTCTGCCTGAAACATCTGGGCCGGTTGCTTCAGGCTGAGCTCTGCTTCACACAGGTTCTCTCCAGGTAACACACTCCTCAGGTAACCTGGCCTCTTCCTGCTGCCGCCTGCTTCCTGCTGCCTGTAAAGATCAGATCTGTGTCTGTTTGCAGCGAGAGTCGCATCAGGTACGACCACTACCTGATCCCGTTCTCCCTCTACGAGTTGGGTCTGCTGTACAAACAACAGGGCGACTTCGTTAAGGCCGCCACGTACATTGAGAAAGCCAAGTAAGTTCATTTTAATTCAAGAGACTGTTTGCAGAACTGAGTGGCTGCTGTAAACCCATCAGAAACTGAGATATAAAAGTTATTCTTCTGAACTTTGACCTTTGCAAAGTAGCAGCTTTTAATGCAGATTTATGATTCCAGAATCGGTTGGTTTGCAGTGACTGATGTTTGTTCTCCTTCAGGATGAACTACAAGGATTACTCCATGGAGTCCAGGCTTCATTTCAGGATCCACGCGGCGCTCAGCAGCCTGAAAGGTTCGCCGGTCAGCACGCCGTGACCTCAGCTGGAAAACCTCACGCTTCAACATTCACACTACCTGATGCTTTCAGCTCCATAAACCTGACTGAGCTGCAGGCGCAGCTTTCTCTCTGTCAGTTTATTCTGAAGTTAATGATCCTTTCAGGAAGTCAGATTAGATTTGTTCACAAATGGTTCTGCTGCATCTTTGATCACCAAAAAGCACAAAGTAAAAACCAAACTTATTATTCCAAAAGAGACCAAAACTTCTGGACAAAATGACAGACGGGGTTTTAATTTCCTGTCTTTAGCTTTATTTTACTTTAATTATTTTTTGAAGACAGAAATAGTGACCCTACACTACAATAAATGATAATAAAATGTGTATTTTTAGGATAAAGTGCTAAATTACAAAACAAATGGTGAAACCCTGAAGTCAGTCTAAGAGGAGAAACGTCTGTAGATCTACAGGAACGTCTGTAGTTCTGTAGAAACGTCTGTAGTTCTGTAGAAACGTCTGTAGTTCTGTAGAAACGTCTGTAGATCTATAGAAACGTCTGTAGTTCTACAGAAACGTCTGTAGTTCTATAGAAACGTCTGTAGTTCTATAGAAACGTCTGTAGTTCTATAGAAACGTCTGTAGTTCTATAGAAACACGTCGTTCTACGCAGTCACAGCCTTTTCACCACTGGTGGCCTAAACAAAGCAGCTGAATTCACTCATTCCAAGCTCTCACACACACACAGGCTGTTATGCACATCTGAAGGAGATTACACACACAAACGGCAGAAATTGCACATTTTTAGCAGCCATATTAGATTTTTCTGTTCTTGTTATTGGATGATTTGTCAGGTTTCTGTCGGGTTCATGCTGAGAAGCCGAAGGGTTTCATTTATTGTTGAGTTTCTCAAATACAGAGCAGCTTTTGATTCAGTCAAGGGTTTCTGCACCACTTGTTAGCTTAGCATGTAGCTACCAGTTTTTGGAGTTAGTCACCAGGACCTCTGTAACTTCATCAATGCCACATTTTAACAACTTTTATTCTTAAATATTGACCCGGTGGGGTTCCACAGGGTCCGGCACTCGGACCATTTCTAGTGTCGGTTCCTCTAAATGAAATGAAAACCCAACTTACAGACAACAGCTGCTGTTCTCCAGACACGGCAGACGACTTTCAGAAAAGGCAAAAAACTCAAAATAATTTTATTCACAGTCCAATATTATTAAACTGCAACAAGGAAACTCGACATTATCGTCTTTATAAAACACGTCAGCATTAACATTGATTAAACATGGAGTTCCACAAGGCTGTGTAATTGGTACGCTATGTTTTAAATGGACTTTTTGAAGTTGAATAAATATTTTCATTGCTGTTATAAATGAAATACAGAAAATTACAGACTAACTAACTAACTTAACGAAGTCGATGACGGTTGATAACAGATGAGAAGGTGAGGAATAAGAAGCATCTCGTTGTTACAACGGCTCGGTACCAGAACGTCTGTCGTTCAGTATTACATGGTACAATCAATCTACTCCTTGATTAGCACTTTGAAAATACTAATAATAATATTAGGAAGTTTGACTGCTAATGAGATTAAAGCATAATATTTTCACTGAAAAAAGAAACTCGGAGGCGTTTTAGGAAACATTTTTAGAACAAAACTATTGATTTTAAACGATGAAGCAACAGGAAGTGGATTCTTTATCACTTCAGAGAGATTATTTTATTAAAATTCACACTTTTGCTGCTCCGTCTCTGAGAAATAACAACGTCACCCTCAGGGCTGCTCAGCCCTCGAAGGTTTGAAGCTTTAATTTTATTTTATTTTTGTAATGTTTTGAACAAACATTGCCTTTTTGTTTTCTGCTTTGTTGCTTTATAGCCTGAAATATTCTGTAAATCCTACAGACATTTAGATCAAAAGTGTATATATATATATGGACATGGAGAGCGACTTTATAGTGTATCAATAATGTAAGCAAATCTATTTTCTCCAAAACAAAAATAATAATTCTACGTGTTTTAGTCCAATGAGATTCTGAGGGAGGAAAAGCCTCAGAGGTTTATGGATTCATAGAAATGATGGAAATCTATTTTTGTTATGTTCATTTCTGCTTCCATTTAAAGCATCAAACCGCTGATCGTCTCTGATCGTTTCTGATCGTTTCTGATCGTTTCTGATCGTCTCTGATCGTTTCTGATCGTTTCTGATCGTTTCTGATCGTCTCAACAACTTGATGCTTCCAGTTCAGGAAACTTTGTTCGTAGTGATTATGAAGGAGTCGCGGCAACGAACCGAGTCTGAGTGAGAAATGCTCCTGGAAACAGGAAAGGTCAAAGGGCAAACTCCACTTGTTTTTAATTTGGTTGTGATAAAACTGATGGGATGTTGTTTCCTTTTTTTAACAAGTAGAAGTTTTTATTTGACCGTCTTGATTGAATAAGATTTAGAATAAATGGAGTGAAAATAAATCTTGTTTAATTTGTTTTGTAACAAAACACTGAAAAACAGGATTTCTGTTTATTTTTGTTTATTGTGGTTAAATGATGAGTTCAGGATTATTTATGGTTTATGGAGAAAATTAAGAAGTTAAGATTTTAACTGATAAAACAGTTTGTTAGAAAATTAAATATTTTTACATTTTTATTGAAACTGTTTTCATGTTTTCACAAATAATCGGTTAAAAATTAATAAATTAATCACCACTGGCTTAGTGCAAACTAAAAAACAAGAGCCAGGAGGCGTGTCTTAGCGCTGTTAATCAACCGCTGTGTGACGCTGCTCATCCGCCTCTCTCAATGCTAGTTAGCCTAGCCACCGATGACATCAGGTAAACAGTTTTCCTGTAACAATCAGCTGTTTCTTTGCCATCAGCATATTTAACAGCGAGTTCATGAGGGTGATTGACAGCGCTAAGCCCCGCCTCCTGGCTCTGATTCTTTACTTTTGGTGCATTTCTTCAGATAGCAGCTCAGAGAGATCAACCTTTTCACAGATGATCTCATAACAAACATAAAAAATCATCTTAATAAAAATGACGTTCTGCAGCTTTAAATGTTTTTGCAGTTTCATTTCTGTTTGACTCGTTTTGCTGCCTCGACCTTTGACCCCTGTGAGTGTCTCTTGTTGTTTTGTCCAGGTGATGAACGTCGGTGCCTCTGTGTGTGTCTGGTCTCCATGTCCAGGATGTTGCATGTTATTTAATATAATCTTTGGTTTTTCTTGTCCTGTTGAGATCAAGGCCTTTTATTTGGTGCAATAAAGTGAAACGGGAACATTGTTCAGTTTCTGTGTGTCGGTGTTTTTATTTTACTTTCTTTTGTTTGTTTTTGTCGTTTTCAGAGTTTTAATTAGAGCAACAGCAGAAACATTCATCTGAAAACAAACAGAATAAATGTTGGTACCAGAATTATCTTCCAATAAAAAACAAAATCTAGATTGAAAATAAGATTTTGAAAGATAATAAATAAAATTTCTCTGTTTCGCGGCTCTGATAATTAAACTCATTTTATCTCGATCCATCGTAGTTTCAAGTTTACCTGAACGTCTCGGGAGCAAAGCGACTGACAGAGCGAATCGTTTCTCACAGCTGTTTCAACCGGGGTTCTGTGGAGAGGGAGTGAGCTGTCACTATCCTACAGTTTACTTTGGAAGAAGCTTGGTTCTGGTGATTTGTTGAGAACTGACCCGTTTCCATCCGTCATCAACACTGAAGAAGAGCGTAGTATCAAGATGGCCGCCGCCCTGCGCTCCTCTTCACCCATGGTCGCCGCCATGTTTCTTTGTCTTCGGTTTATCGAGACGCAGGGCGACGTCACGGTGCAGATGAAACCAGATTTCTAAAATAACTTTCATGAATCAGAACCGACTCCAAACCAGGCAGCAAACTTTGTCACAAAATGGAACTTTTTTAGTTTCCTCTGGTGACTTTATTCCAAAATGCAACTAGCGACAAATTTAGCATCTTTTTATTTTTATGTTACTGGAGATTACCAATCACTCTGCATCTGGCAACAAGTGCCGGATGTAGTCAGTCTGATATCAAACTCATAAAAATTCATTTTAATGTTTCTTTCTCTGAAAATGTTGCGTCTAAATAAATTCCTGGCTTTCATATAAAACTGATTTATTTAGTGTAGGTTCAGTATTTACATTATGAAATTAGTTCATAAAGTTTGTTTGTTGTATTTTTAATCTCTTTTGAACTGAATTTGTTCTAAAACTTGAATCACATAAGACCAAATATGCAAATTAGGTGATGACATCATCTAGCGACTTTTAAGATGGTTTGTTTCACTGATGCAAATTTATAATTATAATCTTTGGCCATTGTTTACATCCAGATTCTGTCTGGCTGCTTCTGCGGCAGAATCATGACGACATTTCTCATGTCTGCGACGTAAAAGTCGGATAAAATGCGATAAAATCCGTTCAGATTAAACGATTAGACAACTGTTGGATACGTAGCCGGCAGTAATATTTTAGAAATGAGATTCAGAAAGTTCCTCTGCATCGTCTCCTGAGGGTAAGATACTGCCTGCTGACATCGACTCTACAGAACCCCGAAACTGTAAACTGTAAGTCTCAGGTTGTCTGCTCTTCCAGAACATTTGGAGAAACTTTGTGGTGATTTTGAGTTGAAAACGTGTCGGATTCATCGAGTCGCCACGGAAACAGAAAATGTTTTGACGTCAGAAATGTTCTGAGTTTCAGGAAACATTATGTAAAAACTACCAAAGTAAATTAATGAAGCTTTGAAGTAATTAATTAAAGGTTCCTGAGGTTATTTATCTGTTTTCTCACCACAGTAAATGTTTTATTTTGTGTAAATAAGAGATTAATTTTATGTTCTGATATATTTAACCACATAAAGCTACAAGCCATAAATTTTACTTGTTGCTTTTATATCTTAAACAAAATGCTTCAGTTTTTCCTCCATGTTTGTTTTTGTTTTATTATTAGTTTAAATCTTTTACTTTTCCTCCCATTTTTTAGAAAACTCTTCATTTTACCTGTAAATTTAAACAATTTTAAAGATTTATATTAATATTTTTGCATGACTTTGAACTCATTGCTTTGGTTTTTAACCTAAAAATAATTTATTTTCCAGTTAAATTGATGTTAACAAAGTTTTCTGAGGTAATTATTGAGAAAATGTTTATTTTTATGTTTTATTTCTAAGCTTTAATTGTGATGAAGGATGCAAAACTTTCATAAACTAACTCTGTTATTCTGTCATAATTTGTTTTTTCTGACTTTATTCTGAGCTGTAAATGTAAAATTAAATTAAATCAGTTAATCTGAACACATTTTGACTTTTTTTAGTGTTTTCTGTAACTTCATCTCATTTTCTGCACATTTTGCGATTTTGACACCTGAAACAATCTTTTATTTTTTAATTATGTATTTCTCTTCGGTCTGAAGAGTCAAAATGAGCTTCATTGGTTACAAAAATCATCATAGATACCTTTTAGAAAAAGTAAAATAAAAACTCTTTAAATGTGTAAAAGTTGAATAAATCCTTCAGAAATCTTCTGAATTGTGTCTGAATCCTTTTGAAAATAGAAAAAGGATTTGATGGTTCAGCTGCAGATGTTTGCTTTAGCTGAAGCGTCTCAGTGATTTTGAAATTGTCTTTATTTATTCAGCGTTGGACGTTAACCTGTTTCAGGGTCAGAAAACTCTGCAGCTGCACAAACATTTCAGACTTTTGATGCAAAATAAACAACAAGCATGAAGAACGTTAATGACGATGACTGAAGATGTTTCTGAAGGTTTATTGTCACCAAATATGCAGAAGAAAAACAGAAACATTTCAGGATTTTATTTGTGTTTCCAGAACTTTTCAGAAGTTTTGACTTGAGAGCAAAAATCTTTCACTTTGAAGTCAAATTTATTTCTATAGAAGATTTCAGCAACAAAACATTTCAGCTCTTTACGTGATAAAAACATAATAAATAAAAAACCTGGAAGTTTGAAAAGTTGAAAATGTGTTACAAAAAACAAAGATATTTTGAGATTAATCTCAAATCTACAAAAAAAAAAACTTGGCACTTTCTGAGTTTGAAAAGTCAGAGATTTGCTAGAAAAAAATCACTATTTTTTTTAGATTAATCTTTTTTGATTTTTGAAACAAAAAAAAAAATCTAAGTTGAAAATTTGTGACTTTTCAGACTCATACATTTTCTAGAAAAAACAAAGAAACTTCAGTTTGAAAAATTTTACATTTTTGGACTTTTGAAATTCAAAAAAAATTCCAAAATTTTTTCTAGAAAATATCCAGAGATGAATTTCTGAATTTTTGGCAGAAATGTTCTTTTTTCTGTCACTAATGTGCTGTTGCAGTTTTCAAACTACGACAAATTATTGAAAGAGTTTTAATTTAGCTATTTTATGCAGTGAATATAAACCTCTGGTTGTTCCAAATTTGATCAAATAAATATGATTCTATTGTTAATTGTTTTCTAGGATTTTCTAGGAGTTTCCATTAAGTCTTAATAAAGTAGCGGACGTCGCGGGTTCGACTCCCGGTCCCGGCGCCCTTTGCCGCATGTCCCCCCTCTCCTCCTCCTTCCTGTCTGCCTACTGTCGCAAAAATACGAGCCACTAGCGCCGAAAAGACTCTTCGGGAAAATAAAATGGGGAAAAAAAGTTTTAATAAAGTTTCTATGTCATATTTTGATTAAAAACATTTTTAGCCGAAAAAGAAATCCACGATACTGCGCCTGATTAGCATCCAGCTAATTAGCATCCAGCTAACTGTGAGCAAAGCAGCTCTGAAACTTCAGAATCTCCCGGATGAAGTCATCGGACGGGTTTAAACGTTTGAGCAGAAAATATTTGTTCCCTGCTTACGGGAATCTGGGTTTCCCCGTCCCTCCGCCGGTCAGACGGATCAGTCATGTGTTCACAGCGACGGGACAAGCTAATGATTGACGGTGACAACATGAACCAGCAGAGGAAGCGTCAGATTAGAAACTGAATCCGAACTGGAAGGATCTGCTGCTGGATCCTCGGAACCATCAGGATGAGATCAGACTCCTTCCTCCTGCTGTTTCTCCTCATCTTTGGCTCTCAGGCGGTGAGTTGGGCTGATTTATTCCCGTTCAGGTCAGACAGAATAATTAGTGAAATCACCCAAACCATAACTGATGTCATGTTTTAGAAACTTCATATTTCCACAGAAGACAGGTGACCCACAAACCTTCTGTAGCTTCATTTGTCCTGAGTGCTAAATATTAATAATGTTCAACCTTTAAAATTTGATTGAATCTATAATTTTATGCCTGAAAACTTTGATACAGTGAATTATGTAGATATTCACATCCGTTTTGCCACATTAAAACTAAAACCTGATTTATTTTGTTTTAATTTTTTTGTTATAACCAACATAAAGTTGTGCATAAATGTGGAAAGGAATAAAACATAAAAAATGGACTGAACTTCCTAAGCATACAACTCTGGCTGTATGTTTAGGGTGGTTGAGTTGCTGGGAGGTGAACTTTGACCCCAACCTCAGGTCCTCTGCAGACTCAGAGGTCTAATTGCCAGTTTTGTCCTTTAATAGACCCATTAATTCATGAATCCACCGTGTTTCACTGTGGGATTGATTGGTTTAAAGCAGTGGCTAACACACTGATGCTAACGTGCTAAGAGTGGAGCCAATTTCTTGTTAGCATCTTATCGTTTTTGCTAACTTTGAAAATGTTTAGCTCACTTAAATGACTTTTCCAGATAAATTTTAAAGAGTTAATTTACTTGGCTGTTTTCTAGACTTCCAGAGGATTAAAGTTCGACATCTGTTGATGTTTTATCGAATGTTAAGGAACAAATCTGCTGCAGACCAACGTTTTTTAAAAACCTTGACTTAAACTCTTCAGTTTTTAGTTAAAAACCTTCCAAAACATACATTTTGAAAACAACCAACATAAATCAGTTGACCAAACTGAAGAAGAAATCACCAATTTAAATGATCTGGACTTTTTGTTTTTCAGTTCAGTAAAATGTGTTTGAATGGTTTATGTTATCTAACTACTGATTAACTACTTACACAATTTAAAACAAAAACTTCAACATTTTTCACAACCTAAGAATATTTATTTAGTTTCTCAGAATATCAATTAAATGTTGCTAATAATGCAGCTAAGCTGCTTTTAAAAATAATCAAACATTATCTGCATAATGCTTAACATTTAGCTCCTGTGCTATCGGGATGTGTTGGTCTGAATCTGTCTTATCTTTAGAGTAATCCGTCAGACTCAGAGCAGCCAAAGGCCTTAGATCCAGAACAGGTCAACCAGAACATGAAGCCTCCAGAACCAAAACCACCTCCAGTGGTCACAACGCCCGCCCCAAAAACCACCAAAGCACCCGACACGGACGAGTTCTTGGGTCCACAAGAATGTCTGGACAAAAAGTAAGTTAGAAAGTTACTAAATGTTTCTGTAACCGACCAACGATGGTCTCTATCAAAACTTCATCAGGCTTTCTGGGTTTATTGGAATAAAACTATTGGCAAATGTGCTGCTAGGCTAATCAACGCTTTGCTAAGTGGGAAATGTTTTGCTAAGTTCAGTAGCGCTTTTTCTAACTTTCAGAAAAATTAGCACACTGTACAGTTCTACAGTAAACAGTTTAAAACCCATTTAAACTCGTTTCTAAATCTGAAACCAGGAATGAAAGGTTGGTTCACCCTTCTGACCATGTGGGGGCGATATAACAGGTTTTACTGACACATGATTGATTTTAGCTTCTGCTAAATACCATGTTGTTATAGTGCTTAGCATTAGCGGGACTAATGTTTATATAGTGCTCTAGGGTTAGCACAGCTAACCTTTTAGCTAGCAGTGCCCAGCGCTGGTAATGGCTAACAGACTGTTCAGCCAGAGAAATGTTTGCTAGCAGTCTCAGGTTGCTAACAGGAAGCTGGTGTTCCTCAGGTTGACTCGAGCGTCGTGTGGCCTGGTGTTCTGCCCTCCATGGCAGCGGTGCGTTGAAGGTCAGTGTTCCTGCAAACTTCCCTACCTGTGTCCCTTTGAAGGGGTGGAACGGGTCTGTGGGCACAACAGCAGGACCTTCGCATCCTACTGTCAGGTGAAACCAGACCGTTCTGTACGACTCGTTTGAAGACTCGATAAGAGACTCAATGAGAGACTCTTTGCTTTAAGAAATGCTGATTTGTTTCCCAGGTGATGGCTGTCTCATGCCGGACCAAGACGTCCGTAATGTCCCACTTTGGAAAAGCCTGCACAAGTTCTGTTTCACAGAAACATTTACAGCCTTACTTCGCTTTGTTTTCATTTTTAGAAATGATAATTTCTGGATTTTGTGACTACAGAGGACAAATTCCAGAGCTTCCTGGACAAAGACACGGGACTGATCAGGATCTCCCTTCCTAACGCCACCGGAGAAGGAGAGGCCTTACTGGTGTGCCATCAGGGCTGGGACATGGCAGCTGCTAATGTGGCCTGCAGGAACTCCAAACATCCACTGTGAGGAGATTTATTACATTTACATCCATGAAGGCACAACAAGCTAACTAAACAAACATTTATCGTGACAGAGGAGCAGCGTCTGCAGACTCTGTGGACTACAACTCCCTGATGGCCAACACAGATCTGCCCCGCCACTGCGTCAGCGTCCACTGCCAGGGCTACGAACTGTCTCTGGCTGAGTGTGAAATCTACGACAAGATGGCGGCTTTCGGCAGGATGATGGCCGCAGCGACCTGCTATAAGGACCCGCCTGAAGGTCAGTCAGAGAACATGCTGAGGTCGTAAAAACTCAGGAAACCCTGGAAGCTGCTTTATAGAAAGGTTTCTCCAGAAACGCTTTGCCTCGGTCGTTAAGGAGAAAGAATGATCATTTTTCTTGTCTGTTGGTTTCCAACGTTAGTAGAAACAATCTGGTCAATTTTTCTTCAGGAGTTGACCTGTCGTTCAACTCAGAGTTTAATTAGCAGTGCTATAAACAACAGTAATCTTAAAATCCTGTAAACTCGCTCCACAATATGGAAGTCCCCCAGTCCACCAGGGGGAGTCTGGAGTCGGTAATATTACCTGCATAAATGTTCTGCTGCACTTTATCATGGTAAAAGACCAACTTTGAAACATATTTTCTTTCCTCTTTTCATTTTCTTTCTTCTTTACTTAAAACCTGCTCCATTTTATTTGTTGTCCGACTCCCCCTGGTGGTCTGGAGGACTTCCATTTTGTGGAGAAAATTTGCAGCATTTTCCTTTAGTATTTTTTTGTGTTTTGAAGTTTGCTGTGTTTTTGAGGAATGTCTTCCTCGTTGGTATTCAGGCAGACGTTGTTCACAGGGTCTTTAAAACTCCCACATATTTTATCTGAAGTGCTGAAAAAAGTCATGAAATACAATAAACCTGAGAGTTTGATGTGATGTTACCGCCTCCATCTCCTGTCTGTTTGCGTTTCTACTGCAGGATGCGAATTCACCTGTGCAAACCAGAAATGCATTTTCCTCAACCAGACATGCGACGGAGTGGACGACTGCGGCGACCGCAGCGATGAGATGTGCTGCAAAAGTAAAAACCAAACACAGATTAAAAGACCAACATGAGGAGGTTTTCCCTGAGCGACGCTGTTTGTCAGGCTGCAGGAACGAAGCTTTCCACTGCAGGTCCGGCGTCTGTTTGCACAGAAACTCGGTCGGCGACAATCTGATCGACTGCCTGGACGGAGCCGACGAATCTCAGAAACCAGAGGAAGCTTTCGGTGAGAATCGGTTCAAAGAGCTGGGTTTACTTTTCATTTGACAAAGTTTGAAACGATGATTTGATTTAAACTTGTTTTGTTGTGAAGTTCAAGCAAACTTTAAACAGTTGAAGATTTTAGCACAAGGTTTGAAGATAAATGGGTAATCACATTAAAACAAGCATTTATCAATCAATCAATCAATCAATCAATCAATCAATCAGAGAGTCTGACTGGGTCTGAACTGGACGTTTGACTGACTGCAGTTGGATGTCTAAATGTTTCTGTTTCCTGCAGCGTCACGTAAATTGAACTCAGCACCAAAACCTTCAGGTACCGACGGTGTTTATGTTCAGTTTTTAATAAATCTGGATGTTTATTTAAATAGTAGAAATAATATTTTATGTCTTCTGCTTTTATTTCAGAGTACATCTCTCGTAAAAACGGTAGGTAACCCTCAGCTGGTTCTCACACTGCAGGTAGGAAACAGGAAAGTTACTAGAAAGTGAAATCATAAATGAATCTCCAGTGTTTCCTTTTCCATCCAGTTGGATGAAAATGAAGGAAACTTTGAATTTCTGGGATCAGCGTTCAGATCGAACCGCAGCGGTTAAACACTCAACAGTGTTACAGCTGAGATACATTATTAATGCAAATAAAATCAGTTTTATAATCTGTCAAAAACATTTAAAACACAAATTCTTTCTTAATTTTACCAACCCGTTAAAAAGATTGAAAATCAATATTCTATCAGAAACATGAATTAAAGAAATGAATCTACATCATTTTATATTTTATATTTAACAAATATGAACATAAATAATCATAAAAATATTTTACAGACTGATTAATAGTGTGAGGAAAATAAAAAACGAATAAAACTCTTTGATATTCTGAGTCTCTGTCCGTGGTGCTGATTCTGATTTTTAATTTCTCTGAAGGTTTCCTTCAAGCTCTTCATCTGGTTTTAGCTTTATTTATATTATTTTACACACTTTTCTGTCTTCTATGTTCAGAAAATGTGTAAAAAATATTTTAAAAATCTTAAAAAGGCCAAAAGAAAATAAATTTTTATTTCACCTTCAAGTCGAGTTTAGATTTTCAAAATGAGTTTTTGTGAAGTTTTAAATAAAAATGTTTCCTCAACCTGAAGCAGAAAGAGTTGATTTCACTGTGAGTTTGATGAAAAATTAAGTACACCGTCTGAAGCTAAACAGTTAGCAGGAGCTAATGCTAAAGCGCTAACTTCATACCTGCCTGCTAACCGCTACAATCCTCAATTACCAAATTTATTTTGCATTAATTATGAAACATTAGTCATAGTATTTATCTTTATATTTAGTTTTGTTCTGTTTTATTTTGTTCCTCTTTTGTTTCTTGTTTGAAATAAAGTTATTGGGGAAAAACAGCCAAAATCTGAAGACAGGAAATGGAAATGCTACGTAAACAAACTTCAAAATAAGAGCATGAATATAAACATCTAACTACTTGAAGAATTCCCAACAATCAACAAGCAAAACTTAAACCCAGAAGTCAAACTTTACTCAACTAAGAGTTTATAAAACTCACAGATAAATTATTATTTTATAAATATTAATTTAGAGCATGTTAAATGTGCAAAATGTTTTCAAAAACGCTCAACAGAATCATAATCGTACAGAAGTTCAGCAGAATTTAATTTCAAAACGAATAATTAGCTCCACTATCAGCAGAATGTCACTTAAGTTAATGTTCATTTAGAAACAGTTTGTAGAAAAAACTGAGATTTCTCTGTTATTAAAAGTCAAATTCCAGCTGCAGATTCCATTTCCATCCTCAGAAGTAGCGCCATCTACTGGAACAATTTGGTTCTTGTTCATAACTAATGAGCCCAACTTCAGCTTGTGGTGTTGCAGCTGAACAATAATCCAACCATCAGACCTGCAGCTGAAACATGTTGTGTTGTCTGTTTGTTTGTTTGTTTGTTTGTTTGTTTGTTTGTTTGTTTGTCTGTTTGTTTGTTTGTTTGTCTGTTTGTTTGTTTGTTTGTTTGTTTGTTTGTTTGTCTGTTTGTCTGTTTGTTTGTTTGTCTGTTTGTCTGTTTGTTTGTTTGTTTGTCTGTTTGTTTGTATGTTTGTTTGTTTGTTTGTTTGTTTGTTTGTTTCCAGAAACCAGCGTCATCAGGAAACATCTGGAGGACAAGCTGTTCTGTGGGATTCCCAACAAGGACTTGGTGCACGACACGGAACAGAAGAACCGAGGAAGAACGAGCCGCAGGAAGAGGGTGGTGGGAGGAATCCCGGCCAATCCGGTCAGTCACAGTCCGGGTTGCCAGATCGAAACAAGCACAACTGGCAACCCGCTTGTAAACAGGATAAATTTATACAGAAAAAAAGATACAACTGAAATGAAATAGTCGAATATAAAGTATTTATATCCACAGATTTATTTTGAGATCAGTGATGATGAAAGTTATTTAATAATTACAACAGTAGAAAAAAAATAAACTTTATGAATGTTTGTTTGTTTTCCATTATCTGGGAAACTGAACAAGATTTTAATTCTCAGGTTTTTAATGAAGCTTTTTTCACATGGGCAAAATTTTTGATACACGAATAAGCAACAAAAAGTCCCAACCTGCAACTTTATAAAAAATTAAAAAAAAAGCCCAGAGTTGCTTATAATCAGCAAACCTGGCAACCCAGTCACAGTTTGAGCTGCGGATGAATTATTGTCTGATCCTGATTAATACTTCATTCATTAATTAATTATCGATGTTGTTTCTCTGCTGCTGCCAAAATATTTTTAAAATCTGTATTTCTGTCACCTGAAATGAGATTTGTAGAGGTTATTCATGGCGTCTTCACTCTGAAGTTTCCCAGTCACGATTGAAGGTAACCTGGTGATTCTTCTTCCTGCTGGGCTGCAGACTCAGATCCAGTGGCAGGTGGCGCTAGAGGACAACCGCAGGATCGACTGTGGAGGAGCGTACATCGGCGGCTGCTGGGTCCTCACCGCCGCTCACTGCGTCAGGTACGACCCAGAAGAACCAGAACAAATCGCTAAGATACAGCAGCATTCGAATGTAACCCAGCTGCAGTCAAACTCATTCATTTGGCTCAGACACTGAGGAAAAACTAAACAGCTGAAGCTAAACATGCAGGAGACAGAGATGCTTGGACAGAGCAGTTTTTAATTTCACTGCAGTTTTTTTCTTTTAAATGATACAGTGAGAGTAAAAACAGCACCTGATCAACTTTATGCTCACAAACAACAGCTTTTTGTACTTGGTTTTCTAACAGCGGAGGAGGTAGAGAACTGAAACACTTTACTCAAGTAAGAGTAGAAACACTTCAAGATACTTTTACTGATGTAAAAGTTAAAAGGTTTTTGGTAATAAAAAAAAGTATTAAATTACTGACTAACTGATCAAATTATCAATCACTTTATATGTAAAAATGACATCATACGGACGATGATGTCATTTTTCACCTTTGCTTAATGTGATCTCATCTTTTACCTGGTGATAAAAACAGAAATTTCCACTTAACATATAAAGTTAAGTGAAAATTTTTGTATTTTAAGGAGCAAAATGACAGTAATTTGTATAAGTAACAAAAAATAATAAAACCAGGAAAAATAAAATTTTTCTAAATGAGTTTCTTCAATAAAAAAATTGTAAAACTTTCAGCTGTGTGTCTGGTGGGTTTTTGGTCAAAACCTTTTGATTTTCATTCAGTGGGAAGAATGAAAATATTTCATAATAAAGTTACTAAAGTAAAAGTAAGAAGTACCGGGTAGTAAAACAGTTTGTAAGTAACTAACTGAGTAAAGTAACTAGTTACCCTCATTCCTTCACCAGGCCCAATCCTTCTGCGTTCAGAGTGAAATTTTCTCTCTGGAAGAAATTTCAGCCTCAGGGAACGACGGACATCGTTCCTGTGGCAGACATCCGCATCCACCCGAAGTACGAACCCCCCTGATCGCTAATTATTGATTATAAATCAGTCACACAGGAAGCTAAGAGTCCCACTCCTCCTGCAGCTACGTGGCGTCGACGTACGAGAACGACATCGCGCTGGTGCAGCTGGAGAAGCTCCCGTTCAAGAATCATTGCCTGGAGGACAACCCGGCCGTCCGAGCCGTCTGCGTCCCCTGGACCACCCAGCTGTTCCCGCCCAACCACACCTGCAGCATCTCCGGTTGGGGGCGGACCGCAGGTACAAACACCTGAACCGGTTCCGATGATCACACCTGCTCTGGGTAGCCAAATCTAAACCTGCTGGTTCATTTCACAAACACTCAGGAAGTCAGAACCACCAGGACATTTTCTGGATGGTAAAATATTCAGTGTTGAGGTGAAGAGGCAGTGATTGGTTCTCACCAGTAGGTGGCAGCATTAAGATGTTTCCTAACATAAAACAGAAGATGAAGAGGAACCAATCAATAGATATTATCAGTTTAATGTTTTCTAACCTCATTGGCCTGAATGTGAATCTGAGTTTATGTCTTTAAGGAGCAAAATATTACAAAATTATTATAATAAAATGATGCTGAACTTCCAGAGACAAAAATAGTCGTTTGAATATCTGAGAATATTTTATTTTTTTGTCTATAATTTATTTTTTATCAGATGAAAGAGACAAAATTGGGAACATGAACCAGATAAAAACAAGTTTTTGTTTTAAATTAAATTTTTTAAATTAATCTTTCCACTGATAGTTATGAGAATCAATGGAGTCGAAGATATTTGTAAAGATAAAAACTGGAGACTCTTTAGGTTTATGTACAGTTTTATGTTGGAAGTGTTTGAGAGAGAATTTAACATGTTAATCCAAGATAATCTCAGACATAATCTGAGATTTAGATTTTTAGTGAACTTTTACACCAAATCGGTTTTGACCTCAGCTGGTTTTTTCCTACCAGTAAAGATCCATTTGGCTGTTGGGTGCTGTGAATTAATCCCTGTAATCCTGTAATCCGGGCTCAATCCGGGTCCATGAGTCGTTTGTTTCCTGGTTTCTGTTAAAGTTGATGTTTCTGTGCAGACGGCCGGGGGGCCCAGGTGCTGCTCTGGGCCAACGTGTCGCTCATCTCCGGCTGCGAGTCCTCCTACAAGCATCGCTTCAAACCGGGGATGATGTGTGCAGGTGAGTCCGGTCCGACGGTCCGGCCCGATCCGGTCCCGGTCCGAACCCGGCCCAATCCGGTCCGGTCCGACGGTCCGGCCCGATCCGGTCCGACCCGGTCCGGTCCGACGGTCCAGTCCGACGGCCCAAACCCGGTCCGACCCGGTCCGGTCCGACGGTCCAGTCCGACGGCCCGAACCCGGTCCGGTCCGACCCGGTCCGACCCGGTCCGGTCCGACCCGGTCCGGTCCGACGGTCCAGTCCGACGGCCCGAACCCGGTCCGGTCCGGTCCGGTCCGGTGGCCTGAACCCGGTCCGGTCCGGCGGCCTGAACCCGTCCGTCTGTGTGCAGGAGACCTGGACGGACACGTGGACTCGTGTCAGGGCGACAGCGGCGGCCCGCTGGTCTGCGAGGACGAACTCGGGGTTTCCTACCTGTGGGGCATCGTCAGCTGGGGGGAGCGGTGTGGCCATCCGGGCTTCCCGGGGGTTTACACACAGGTGAAACTGGTTCTGCTTCCGGTTGGAACATTTAAGACCCGGTTAACTGGTTCTCTTCTCGGCAGGTCGCTCATTACTTTGAGTGGATCCGGCTTCACACCGGCTGGTCTGCAGTCACCAGATTTAACTCCTGAAGAAACCGACTACCTTCAACTCTTCACCTTAATGTGATCTGAACTTTGACCTGGTAATAAAAACAGAAAACATTGTTCTGCTTTGCTGCTCAATAAATAAATAAATAAAGTCCTGAGACAAAAAGGTGGATTTTTACTGGCAACTTAAATCTTATTTTAATGTTTGGAGATTCACAAAACATTTTTCTTCTTCTATTTGAGTCTCTGCTGATTATAAAAACACAGCAACAATCAGCCATTTTCTGGCCAAGTTCATGTTTTTTGGTGTCTGGAAAATGAGCCATTTAGAAATCCTAAAATCCTGTCAATAGCATGTTTACTACTACTGACCTACTTCATTCAATAGTTTAAATTTACCTTCTACATCAAAGTTAGCTAAAATGCTAAGGGTTTTTAAAATCCTGTTGTTAGCATGTGGGCTATCGCTAGCATCTTTGTGACTGAAACGAGAGTCAGATCCATCTACACATGTTCAGATCTCACCCAACGCAGCGTCAGTGAGAAAAGTATTCACAACCTGAATAAATGTTCGACACCACAGAGAAACTGAAAACAGGTTTTATTGGGATTTTCTGACACAAATCAACACAATGTAGGTTATAAATATACAAACAGCTGCAGTGAAAGAAGGTTCAACGTTTCTACAGAGGAGCTGAAAACTAGAGCGTGTAGTGAATGAATAACTTTGTGTTGATCGAACTTATAAAAACATGTTAAAACTCAATTTGCTGGTTTCTATAGTAGAAACTCAGATTTGAACTGAACTCTGAACAGTAAAAATGAAGCTAAAAGCTAAAAGCTTCCTCATATTATCCTCATTAGGAAGGTTTTTCCACACAGGAAGATAAATTCACACACATGCTTTATGCTGCCTCCAGTTGTAAACACAATTAGTGTAGTAATGTAGTTATAAAAGTAAATGTCGTCGACATACAGAGCAGCTCTGGATGTTACAGTTTTCACTGAAACATGAAGATCTTTCCAGATGTTTACAACTAAAATATCCTTTTAATCAAACTGCTAACAGAGACAGCGGCTGCGCTTCATTAACTCACCGTGTTCTCTGGGTCGAGAGAAACTGACACTGAATCTGCAGGAAACTCTAGAAGCAAACATGATCAGAGGTTTAACCGGCTGCAAACAAAAAGCTGAGTCACAGGAAGACCAGCTGCAGGCCATCAGGAACCGGTCGGATCAGCAGGGGGTCGGATCACCTGGCTGCTGCAGCTGCAACATCCCAGGGAGTTGCCTGAGGAAAAAGAAAACTGGTTTCACAAAGAGTCACAGGAGGAAGTCAGAGGAGATAAGAGAAAGTCTCTGGAATGGGCAGGAATGTTCCTGACAGTCTGGAACGTCTTCAGGCAGAGAGACGGGTTTCTGGAGCTGAGAGGAAGAAGGAAATACCATTAAGATCATTCTGACATAATAGACTAACACAAAAATCAAGTTTTCCTTGTATAGCAAACAGGATCAAATGAGGAATAAGACTGTAAATATCTGAACTAGAGAAAATGATTAACTGATCATTAATAATCAGGAGGATTTCCTTCCTTCAGAAAAGAACAATGAAAAAATTAACTCCTGCAGGTTTAGTTTCACTCAGTTGAAATTCAGTTAAAAAACTAAAATAAAAATGTATGAAATGTTCCCTAAAGGAACGTTGTTACTGCATGTTACACAATCTAATCTTTATTTTCTTGTTTAAAAGTTGAATTTTCTGAAACTGTATCAGAAAAGTGTTTGAATCTGCAGAATGCAGATGTTTGTTCTTCTCTGGTTCCTGAAATGCTCCGTAGCTGCAGTGAGTTGAGGCCGAGTGCTGAGCAGGCGGGTCAGTGAGCCGCTGCCTGGCTCAAAGGCTCAGGAACACGAGCGCAGAGACAAACCCGGTGTGGGAATCGGGTTTCAGACGAACTCAGTCAGGTTACCAACAGCTGAAATAGTTTCTCCTTCCGCTGGAAGCAGGAGCAGAGTCACTTTAACACGTTTTAATCCGATTATAAACCTTCTGAACTTCACTAACAAACAAAGAAAGTTAAAAAACATTGTTGGTAAAAATGTTTTTATTTAAACTGTCAGCGGACCGGAGCAGCCGTCCATCCAGGATGTGAACAAGGAGCCAAGATGAAAAGTAAATATTGAAAACTGAACCAACATTTCAACTGTTTGGTTCTGACTGGTTTCCACTGGACCCACCTGAAGGTTTTCAGCACATGTTTATGGTTGTTTGGTCCAACTGGACCGGATGGTTTCAGTTCGGATCGTTTTGTCTTTAGTCTGAAACGTCTCAGCTTCACATCTTCATGATGCAGTGAAGCTCTGCTTACGGCTGGTCTGGAGTCCAGACGGATCCTCTCTCCGGAGGGCTTTACGGATCCGGGGTCCGGTCCGCTCCAGAACCGGACCTTCCTCTCCCAAACGGAGGATTTTCCTCCAGCAGGATGGTCCCTCTTCTTCCTCACTTGGCCAGATGTTTTTATCTTTATAATCTTAACAAAGTCACAATCCCAAACTTTAAATGCGCCACCATCCTCTGCCACCTTTGACCCTCGGATATCTCACTGTTTCTGCGTTAGTCGGGTTTAAATCCAAATGTAATGAGAGGAGAGATGAACAGCAGCAGCCCTGCTGCCTGCTGGACTGCAGCCTCTGACCACAGCTGGAAATTTCCTCAATAATTTGTGATGAAGAGCCAACAGACGTGATGTGAAAATGGCTTTTGATAAAGTCATTTATCTTCTTTAGACACAACAAACCCGATCCGTTCTGATCCCACAGGAAACCCGGTTATTTGAAGGTTTTATCACGTCAGTGATTGTGGCGAAACAAACACGTAAACGATGAAGATTTCTCCTCTTCCTCACTAGGATTTTGCTCCTTGTTTCATTCACAGATTAGTGATTGTTGGGATTTTTCCCAGAATCCCCCTGTGCCTGCTGTCTGACGGGCTGGGACCGCCGGGATCCGCAACTGGTTCTGATCGGATCAAAAGTCCAAAGGAACCATCAGAACGAACTTCAGCTGGTTCACCTGTTGGGGCTGTTAAAGGTTTTATCCTCAACTGTAGACTTTATGATGTTTATCAGAGTCTAAACCAACAGATCATAACATAACATTTACAAACTCTAAATTCAAAAACTGAACCTTGATGAATCATCTGATTATTTGCTTTAAGGATAAATTGTGGCACCACTGCAGTAACTAACCATTAAAAGAACACAGTGAACTATAACAGCATGACATGAACACTGTCATACAGTCTGTAGGTTCTTTAAGTTAATTTTACCAGAATAAAGTTAATTATGCTGGTCATAAAGCAAACATCTGGCCATCAACGTGATGATTTTAATCTTTTAGCTGCTGCTGTTTATCAGTTTGATTAATGTCTCAACTCTTTAAAGAAACATTTGTGTTTGTCTCCAGGTTTTCCTGCTGCTGTGCTTCCATCCAAACCTGCAGCTGAAACGTACAAAAGCAAAAGGAAAATCGTCTTTAGTATTTCTTCTATTGCAGAAATAGAAAAATCAAGCAAACTGGAATTACAAAAATAAATTTGTTTAATGGTAACAAACCAATTTTGAGAAAACTGACGTTCTTTGATGAAACGTTTTTGCTCTATGATGAGGTAATTTTTCAACCATTTGGGAATTTGTGTATTTCACAAAACAGCAATGAAAACATTTTTATCGGATTGCATCAGTTTGTATGCCAGTTTGAGAACAGCAAGATCAACACTCTTATCTGAAATTGTCTGTCTCCACTAAGGTTGGATGATCAGGGAAATTCATCAATCATCGACGAAAGGCTGCATCTTTTGTAATTAACGTTAGTTACAGTAATTACAATATTTAACAGAAGTCAAAAGATGCAGTTCCTGGAAAAAATGATGTTGTTTTTAAAGGCACACACCTTTTCTTCCAGCTGCAAGCAAAGCTTTAATTTTCCAGAGTGGCTCCAAGAGCAGCAGTGATTTATTTAGTCAAACTTGAACACATTTTGTCATTCAAGAGTTGAATCCATCACTCTTCTATAAAATCACCAACAATTCCCCAAAACCGCTGCATTTATCCACTGCCAGGAACGACGGCTTGTCGTTTTGATGCTTCAAGTCGCCGGCGTTACGTCTGATGATTGAACATCTCAGGTTAGTCGTTACGTTTGTCTCAGCCACGATTTTTAATTAATTATCACGTGATTTTAATTTCATTTCTTATTTAATGGAGACACCTCAACTGTGAAATTGTGGAGAAATTTCTAATGTCAAAAGTTTTGTGCACATTTGTAACAGAAACAGAAAATGATCCCAAACATCCCAGAGAAAATATCAATAAAACCCTTCAGGAGAGAAAACTCTTCACAAGGTTTGTCTCTGAAAAAGACCAGTCTGAACTACAACATGCTTCTCTCTCATATCAACTTTCTTCTAACAAAAAGATGAAATCTCAGTGGCTCTTTGCCTTGAATAGGAATAAAAATGTAACAAAGAAGGGAAACGGATTTAGAAGTTTCTGGGTTTCAAGGACAGGAAAAAAAAACGTTATAATCTCCCTTTCTTGCAGTTTCAGAAAACGAAAGTCATAATTTTTAATAAAATTTAATCACATTGTGGCAGCATTGGCATTATTTAGTCTGTAAATGCTGCCAGACGGAAAAAACAATGGCAGGGACCCCAGTTTGTACTGAAAAGCTGCCAGTCCAGCAGACATCAGCTGACATTCCAGACATTTTCCTCTGGGTAACGGTCTCCACATCTCACCTACTGGGAAATATACAAGCTACCCCCCATCCCGACCTGGATACACAAGCCAGTTAGGGTTCGTTTGCCTTACTTGACCATTGATAATAGCCATTTCTATGTGCTCTAGCTCTAGGTGTCTGTCCAGACTCCAGAGGAGAGCAAACACCCAGCGCAGTGGCCTGAAGTCGATACCAGCCTCCGTTTTCAATTTGATACAAAAATAGCTGAAGAGAAGGAAAAAACAAACCTGGCATTCCCAGTTTAAACGGTAAACCTTCCAGTCCAGCAGTCAGCAGCCAGAATCCAAACTATTTACGCTCGTTAATAAACATATTACGCACCCAACTGGGAAGGAAGTCAGTGCTACACGTTAAATACCACCAGAAATAAAGGATTCACTTTTAATCTACACACTATTATACATCTTAGAGGAGAAAAGTTTTCTGAATCTGCTAAGCAACAGTTTCACCTGCGCAACCCCAAAAACCACAACTCTACATCAGATTTTTTCTCCAAAATAAGGTCTGTGATAACAGACACAAATATTCCTCTTCAGAAATCCCCACATTTTGCTCTGCTGAAATCGTTCACCTTCATAAAACAGCTGCGATTTACATGAAACCACTTCTAAGTTCATGTTACAGATATCCATCTTAAATGGATGATTATAAAGTATAACATCATAAAATTATATTCTGAGAAGTTCTGGAAAAGGAAAAGTTTAATTTTACCAGTTGTGAAGCAAATAGATGGAAGGAGAAACGTTTCAAATGCTGCTTTTGACTTGAAAACTGTCAGGGAAGAAAAACTCAAATTACAATAATCTAACCTCAAATTGTAACAGCAAAAACTTTCTCTGCAGCATTTTGGACATTTGATGCTATAATTTGTTTTGTCTTTTTTTTTTAAGATCATGTTTTTATGTTGAAATTACAGAGAAAAAACTTACATAAAAGTAAAAAGGATGGATCCGAGCACACGGCCCTGTTGAACTCCATCAGACTGATTCTCTTCAGATACACAGATTTTATTTCTTTCCATAATTATTGATTCCATCTGAACAGTAAAAACTCTCTGACAAAGAGTTCAGGAGGAACCTGAAGGTCAGAGAAACAACCCGACCATCAGGACTGAACCGAACTTCCACCCATCTGTTCTGCACTTTGAAAGCTAATCGGTTGCGGGGACATTAGATACGAGCGTCTACGACTTGTTTACTGGCAGCTGCGCCACCACGGAAGTCAACAGGAAACCAGCAGGGTTTCTGCACTTCCTGTGGAAAGGCAACGTACTCTACGCTCCTTGGGTTCTGTACTGTAACCCTCCTCTGCTCTGTAACCATCAGAGGCAAGAATGAGACGCCGCTTTCATAGCCGCCGTTTTTGGCCTTCTGGGTTTGACTCAAACGTGGGTTTGTTCCAGTTCAGACAACCATCTGACCACCTTGATGGACAAAAACAGAGGGAATGACTGTAGATCTGCCACAACTTTGGCAAAAGCATCAAAAACATGAAAAACAAGCCGTCTGCTCTACAGAGTTGGTGATAAACTCAAATCCACAGTGGGATGAAACTGCCTTGATATGTATTGATAAAATAAAGATTTGTTTAAACTTGGTGACACCCAAAAAGACTTTGTTCACAATTTCTCTTCCAAACATTGCTGAGCTTTACTTTCTATCAGCCAACGCCTGTTTTAATTTGTACAGTTTAGGGCTGCAGGCGCTACATCCAACACTGATTTCAGACTCAAAATAAACTTTTTCCCACCAAACTTACTACTGTTGACATGAGGAGCGGCCATATTGAAACGCCATCCCACCAAGTACGATGCTCTCGTCGCAGATTGAAAATGTTGGTAGAGATGTTGTTAACATAAACCCACGGGCCGATCAACACGTAAGTTCACCCTGGAGGAAGATGCTAAAAGGAGTCTCCACAAACCCAACAATGTCACCACTGCAACTGTTGGTGGGAAAAATCACGACTCTCCAATCAGAAAACTAATCAACAAGTTTCATCATCTTCCACCACACCGGATGAAAAGGTTTGGACCACAAGGTTTGATCTTGGAACTAGTCATCCCACCAAGTACGACGGTCTCGTCACAGCTTGAACATGTTGGTTGAGATGTTGTTAATGTAAATCAGAACTGGCTGAAAGATCCTAAAAACAGTTTCCAAAACCCAATAATGTCACCATGGACCTACAACAAGGTCTTACAACTGTGGATGCAAAAATTCACAACTGTAACATCAATAAAGGAATCAACAAGTTTGACCTTCATAAAAAGTTTTAAAGTAGAAAACCTTTGTTCTTCAAGAAACACACTAACAGACAAAAACTTCTGGAGTAAAATGAGTCTAAATCTGAATTATTGGGCACCAGGACAGAAGCAGGTAAAGAACTTCAAACCAACTGTGGTTGGAGGTGGAAGTGCCTTGGTTTGGAAATGTTGTGTTGGATCAGGACCTGACCAGCTTTCCATCACAGAACCCACCATGACTTCTACCAAAAAACATTAACTGGACCTTGAAACACGGCAATGGCTGAAAACACAGCAGTACATCCACCAAGGATGGAGTGAAAACTAAGTAGAGAAAGTCACTGAGATCCTGTGGGCTGAAAAAGCAGAACAGTCCTCAGAAATCTCCCACCTGAAAGTGAGAAGTGGGGCCAACTTTCCTCACACATGTAAGAGGAGTTGACAACAAACATCCGTTTCCTGTTCCTGTTTGAGCCGTTTCAGGAAACCCTGTGCCTCTCCTCCCCGGCCCTGGAGCCCAGCTGCTGTATCAACACCGGCAGCGCCACGTCTCCACTGAGACTGAGGCCTGGTGGGTCTGATCACCGGAGGGCGTCGTCTCTAAATCAACACAGACTCTTTGTGTGATCCTGGCTGCTCCCTCTGACTCACTGCTGGCACACAGCTAACAGTTGGACAACTCTGTGTGTGTGTGTGTGTGTGTGTGTGTGTGTGTGTGAGGTGTACTTGTTTGTGTTGCCTGTTAAGAACCTTTAGCAGCACATTCACTAACCTTCTGCAGACCGGTGAGCCCAAAGGGGACGAAGGTAACGATACAGCAAACTTTACTCATCTAGGTTTAGTGGTTTGGATTAAGAAAAGGATTATACTGCTAATAAATTAACTTAAAATGAATTGAAATCAATAGAGTCTTTTTAATCTAAGACTTTTTAATCTACTTTAAATAATTGGGCATGCTGTTTGGAATTAAGGACATTTAGACTAACAAGGACAGCAAAACATCAAAACGAACCTTTACACAGAAAATACATCTTGAAACAAATAAACATGATTACATGTAATTTAACGTTTTCTATGTTAGCTAGAACTAACGCCACTGGCAGGAGCTAACACCGTTAGCAGA
The DNA here is from genome assembly GCF_019740435.1 of Gambusia affinis. Taxonomy (NCBI): domain Eukaryota; kingdom Metazoa; phylum Chordata; class Actinopteri; order Cyprinodontiformes; family Poeciliidae; genus Gambusia; species Gambusia affinis. The sequence continues at coordinate 24,446,299 of NC_057885.1, forward strand.
GGCTAACGCAAAGTTTTTTAGCATCATTCTGATATAATTGAGAAAATGTTTTGGTCCCAAAGCTAACCATAAACATTTCAGGTTAGCATTTCCGAGCAGTAGCTGTTTCCCTCGTCGTCATCCGTTTGGTTCTCCTCGTTTTCATTTGTTCTTGTCATTTATACATTACCTTCTATCTCAACATGTTTTGGTTCAAATGGAAAAGTCTGAGTGCTACTGAATGTGCAAACATTATTGTTCTGGATGGACGGAGCTAGCGCCTTAGCACATAGCATATGCTATCTACACAGGATGCATTGCAGCACAAACAGCATGGCAACAATATAATAAAATAAAAATCAGGAAGGCTTTTTTGCCTTATTGTACTTAATTTGCAATACATGTTTCTGAAATAAAAAGTATTGTTCCAACTAATGAGGGATTCCTTTAAAAAGAGGCGGCAGAAGAAAAGGAAGTGGATTAGCAGTGCTTACCAACAACTGATGGTCTCATCCTTGATATGTTACTGTGGAATATCGCCTCTGCTGTTAGCGTGTCATGAGACTGTCATACAGCAACGGTCTTCAGTCAGAGGCTTTTTCTAATTCATTGGAAGACTGACTGCTACCACACCGGAGAGCCTTTTTGAAGGCTTATCACATTTAATTTCCCTCAGTGATAAATAGAATATATTTTCATTTGAATAAATCAGAAACACGTTAGAAAATGTACAAGGAATAAGCTTTTAATGTCAAAACAAGATGATGTTGAAGGAAGACCGACTGTCAGAGCCATAAGAGATTGAAGTCTAATGATTATGTAAGAAAGTGTGGCTGTGACAAACAGAAGTAACAGTTACGGAGCAGCAAACCACAGGCTGACACCAAACAGCAGAAAGTAAACCTCAAGTAAAAATAAAAGCGGGACTCACGCAGCATTCAGAGGCAGCGCTGCGCTCCGTCTTCACACCCAGGCAGAGCGCTTCCTGCGCCGGACCGGCCGCGGCGGACAGCGGACCGCCGGAGACGTCATGGAAGCACCGTTACATTTCCTCCCTCCGCCGCTTCCACGCTCCATCTTCTCCGCTTCGGGTTTCAGCTCCAGAACACGGTTACGAAATGCGGAAGAAAACGGAAGCCGGTAAATCAATACGGGCCGTTGGAGCCGCGGTTCCGCTGAGCCCCGTGTTGCCAGGTCTTGCCAGAAAAACAAGCAACCAGCTCGACGAAAACAAGCCCAAAAACCCCAGGTAGCAACTCGCTTGTAAACATTATAAAATCATACATCTATTGTAAAATAAATAATAATAATAATTTAAAAAGGTATAACTAACAGCCAAATGTCCAGTTTAAATATCCATTATTTTGTACAATTAATCAGGAGAGACCGATGACAATTATAAATAACACTTATATTAAGTTATTTATATTCCTTTGCTTACCTTGTTTACTTCGTTTTATCTGATTTATGTGTAATTGACTTCCGGTTTTAGGTTTATTGCTTTTATTTTGAAAAGACTATTCTATTTCCGATTTTGTATTATTGAACGGAAGCTTAACGAAAACACCAACATCGGGAGTTGATAAAAGGTAAGTTTACTTTGTAAATGACTATGTTTTCAATACTGAGCCACTAAAATTGTGCTTCTGTTTCATTTTATACTAAAACTAGTATACAGAGTTATTTTTAGATTATATTTCAAAGTTGCAAACATAAATAACTCATTAAATTTGCTGGTGACTTTAAGAAAAAAGCCAAAAGTCGCTTATAATAATCGGTCTTGGTGACAGAAACTGAAAACTTTTCCTGCTTGTCCAGCAACAAATTGTTCATCTCCCTCCATTGTTTCTGTTTCTGTTGCTGCTGATGCTGTTGCAGAAACGGAGGTCGCTCCCCAAAACCAAATTTAATTGAATTACAAAAGCCAATAGTAACGCACGGCGATTTGGAAAAGCAACTTTAATCTGATTACTGGATTTGTACAGTAATGTGTTGGATTACTTGTTACTGAAAACATCGGTCCCGTTAGCGTCACGCGGACGTCACACAGTAACTGGCAGTCATGTTGGTAGGCAGGTAACTTACCTACAGTATAACTATCACCTGATCACAGGTTTTGAGAACTCCACTCACCTCGGTGATACTAAGATAAACATCAGTGATATTCACTGCTGAACTAGTGAAATTAGCTTAGCTAATGTAGCTTTTATCTGCAGGTCGGACATGTTGGCTGCTTGTTTGGTGCTACATGAATTTAGTCTGCTAGTCACCACAACCGTGTTGAAGGGTTTGTACGTCAATAAGCATTCAAATTTAAAATTTATTCAAGGGATGTTTTATTCTCATAACATTTCACAGTTGCTTGCTTGTGGTGATTGATAAATTCCCTGTGAATTTGTTCTTGCATTATTAAGACACTATATTACTTGAAGATGGTTGTCGTTTATCGCAGTAACTTCTGGGACAATTTGTCATCCATCGTGACAAAACAGAACCCTGCTGGGAGGGCGTGACATCACACCGATGAAGTCACACACACAGCCTGATGATGTCATCGATGACGTTGCTTGATGATTCCGCCTCTGCCTATGAGTCGTCAGAATCCTCCATTTCACTGGGGAGCTGGAAGCTGTCTGGCCTGCGTTACGCTTTGCTCTGACATTTTTGGCTTTAAACTGAGAGGAAAACCTCAAAATGTATAAAGCTGAGAAGCAGAAAGCAGGAGCTGCTTTTTACGACGTTGAGAAAATTCGCAAGAGGAACAACAAGGCGATCCAGAAGCTGCTGAAACTCAACACACATCTGGAGAACTCCTCGGACCGCAGGAGCCGCTACCAAAGTCGGAAGAGACTGGAGAAAGGTGAGAGGTCGTTTTTCAAAGAGTGCGAGAAGCGGCTCTACAAGCTGAACTTGGAGTTTGACATCTGGGCTGACGAGGAACAAAAACTGGACAGTTTATGCAAAAGAAGAGCCATGCTTTTCGATGTGTTGAAAAACACGAATGAGCAACTAATCGAGGAACCATTGATGAAGTCTTTGAACGAGGGAGCCCAACAGCGTCAGGAAAGGCTGCTCGTTCTTAACAAAGAGTTAAGAAAAAATGTTGGCGTCTTGTCAAGACAACTTGTTCAACAAACGACGCTGTTTGAAGAGTTCACAGAGAAAGAAAAGGAAAACAAAGAGATGATGGTGACTCAAGACAACTACTTTAGAGAGATCAGGCAGAAATTAAAAATGTACAACTTGGTCACCGTAAAGAGGAAAATCAGCTCGGATGACGAAAGCGCGAATGATGCAATCAGAAAGAACCAGAAACTGGATAATATCCTCATATCACTGAGCCAACAGGCGATCAATGTGCCGATGCTGAAATATCAGTTTCTCTGCGCAATCGACGAGAAACGGAGGCTCAGCGTCCTCAACGGGGAGTTGGAGATGGAAATCCTGGTGTTGACGGAAAGGCTTTCGGATCAGATCGGCTGGGAGTCTTCCTTCCAGGACATGGAGAAGAAGGTCAGGAATCTGCAGCAGACCCAGGTTGCTCGTCTGAAGAAGATCGAGGAATTGAAAGGAAGCGCAAAGCTTGGGACCAAATCTATGTTTTCCTCGTTTTCAAGCGAGAAAAAGGAAAGAGAGAAACTGACCAAACGCTTGAATTATTTCAGGACTAAAATCACTTCACTCCAGAAGGAATACAAAGCCTTCCAGCCAGACCTGGACACATACATAAAGGAACTGGAGGCTGCTTCTGAAGCTGCAGAAAGAGAAAGTGCTTTGAAAGAAGCAGGAACCTCTCCCAAATCCAGGAAATCAGGGGACTCTTCAAGCGACTCTTTCAGTGATTCAGATTTTGACGACAGCTACACTGAAGAGTCGACCGTTTCAAGCCAGCCCATCCGGAATAGGAAGCAAACAGGAATATTTCCGATTGCTTTGTACAATTCGGAGGATGACTCCAGGAGTAGCTCAGAGCCCACATCTGAAAACAAAACGTCCACAGAGGATTCAACAGAGTCCGACAGCCAGCTGAAGAGAGCTGTCATACCGAGGCTGATAGGCAAACGTCCGAGCTCCAAGGCCGATTCTGTGAACTCAAACAAAGAGTGCAAATGTCCGGCAGCACCGTACCCCAGCAGGAAGACGACCACGGTGCTGTCCCACAGACAGTCGTGGTGGAATTTCCTCTTCTGAGCAGAGAGGGACGAAACGTTCCTCCGTAGCTTGTAGGCCGAGTTATTTTCATTTTTGAACTGCTAGATTTTCTCCGGGCGCTCCGGTTTGACAGTCACACCCAAAAAATCATCCATGGAGCTTCATTGGTCTCTAAACTGCCCTCATTGTGACTCTGTTGCCTTTCATACTCTGACCAATAACACCCAAAACCACTGCTGACACGTCACTGCGTCTTTCTAAATTGAGTCTGTACTTGTTTGGCTTTTCTACTCGAGATCATTTCTACATATTTACTAACCTTCTGACCACCAAAGGGTCTTACAGGAACCAGAACCCGGTCCCGTTACCTGGGTTTGGCTCAGAGCTGTTCGCTTTAGATGAGCCGTTCGCTCCGGTTCTCCGGTTTCACCATCACATCCAAACAAACATCTGCGGTAGTTTAACACGCCGAGCCAAACCCACTGAAGCAGAAGTGAGAAAACTGATTCAACAACCAAAACAAAACAATAAAAAACTGTTTTCCTGTCCAGCTAAACACAGCGGAGCAGAAAACCAAACCAGACCCAACCAGAGTCCTTCCTGCCGACTCTGTCAGTCCAATTTATTTATATTTACATTTTTATTCATAGACTGTTAGATTTTACATGTGCATTCTTATTATTTTTTTATTTTTCCCCTTCAGGGGGTCTTTTGTGGCTCTAGTGTCTCTCATATGACAGCAGGCTGACAGGAAGGGAGGAAGACATGCGGCAAATGTTGACCAGGTCCGGGAATTGAACCTGCGACCAGGACTGAAGGCCTCCAAATGTGGGTCACACTGTCCCCTACGCCCCCACAGCACGCCCTATATGTTTATTTTATATTTAAATCACTTACAATATCACAATTATGTCTATATTTTTAAATAAATTTGATGTTGTGTGTGGTTATATTTGTATGTACTAATATTTAACATGGAGTATCTGTAAAATATATAAGCAATTTCCCCTTTGGATCAATCTATTCTATTCTATTCTCTTTTAAAAGTAGGAGTTTAACCTGACGTGTTTCCATCTTTTAAAAACCCCATAAATGCATAAAATCTTTGTGTTTTTCAGTATTTTTTGTTCTATAGAAACTGATTCCCCTGTATAAATAAAATAATACTTCAAAGTTCAGTCTGTTTATTTAGTAGAAATGCTTTTAAAATCCAAAAGTTGGACGACTTTCTTTAACTTTATTTCTTCTCATTAATGACTGAACTGTTTTATTTTGTTATTATCTGCCTTTCAGCTGCTTTTACTCCATTTTTTATTTTTATTTTTTCCCCACCAGGGGGTCTTTTTGTGGCTCTAGTGTCCCTTATACAACGGTGGGCTGACGGGGGTTGGGGGGGGGGACATGCGGCAAATGTTGACCGGGTCCGGGAATCGAACCCGCAACGGCCGCGTCGAGGACTGAGGGCCTCCAGGCGTGGGGCGCGTTACCCTCTGCTCCACCGGATCACACCCTGCTTTTACTCCATTTTAAATGTCTATTTTTTTATGGTACTTGTTTGTATGACATAGTTGTATTTTTTGTAGTTGAAGCCTCTCATGCAGCCACGTTGTTGTTCCTGTGAAAAGGCTGAGAGCTGTGGTGTAGCGGATAGAGCGACCCACATTTAGAGGCCTTCAATCCTCGATGAGGCGGTCGCGGGTTCGATTCCCGGACCCGACCAACATTTGCCGCATGTCTTCCCCCCTTCCTGTCAGCTGTCATATAAGGGAAACTAGAGCCACAAAAGACCCCCGGGAGGGGAAAAGAAAGTCTAAGAAAGCTCCGTAACGTGGTAAAAATATCTTATTTCATTAAAGATTTTCACTTTGTGGTTAAATTAAACATTAAGCTAATGTTTAATTAGTTTAATGTTAACTGTTTAAAGTGACATTTAAACAGTTAAAACTGGTGATTAGTTTATTACATTTTGCCGTTTTAATCAGGACCTTTTTGTCCTTAAAGACTCAAATTATAAATTCAACTTAAAATACAACAAAGTTAATATTTTGGCAAATCTTTAAGAGCTTTAACATTTGACTTGAAATAAAAGAAACTCCTCTAATTTACTATTTTCTATATAAAAAATAAGTATTTTTACTGTTTGTGTATTTTTATAAATTTATAAATATTTAACAATAATTTTTTTAGCCTTTGATACAAACTGAGTAAATAAAGCATTTATTAAAAGTAAATAAATGACATATAAAGTTTTCTACGGTTCTTAAGTTTGAGGTTAAGAAAGAGTTTGAATATTTTATTGATATTTTTGCTGTCGCTCTTTAACCTTTGTGTTCTTGCAGTTGCAGGGAAAATCCACAGCGCGGCGCTGTTGCCCATCTGTTTCCACATCTGACCGCCTGCAGCGACACCGCAGTTAAACTGTTCAATGTTTTACTGTTGAGATAAATTCACCAGAGTCACATCTAGAAACAGATTTCATATAAAAATCCAGAAATATCGTCTATTCCTCCATTTTCATCTCATTTTCAGCAGCAGGTTTTCCAACTGGATCCTTTTGTTTTCTTTAATCTCCATCCAGACTCTCTTTCTCTCCACAGCATGATGCTGCCACCACCACCTTAGAGATAAAGAGTTCAGGGTAATGAATAAGTTCCTCCACATGGAGGCGACGACAAAAATGTTTTATGTTCTACCGCAAACATTAGTTACCATAGCAACACAACTTTTTTTTTAAATGCTTAAATTTTCACACTGAATTTGCTTTAAATCAATAATATTCCAATACTTTGTTGTAAAGAGGTTAAAAACAGACGATCAGCTTCAGGCTGCAGCTGAAGAACCAACGAGTTTTTCATCCAGATGTTCAGATTCTCAAAAGGAGCTGTGGTTTTCAATATCTGTGAAACAGGAAATGTGTGTGTGCGTGTGTGTGTGTGTGTGTGTGTGTGTGTGTGTGTGTGTGTGTGTGTGTGTGTGTGAGGCAGTAAAAGCCTGTTGCGGTTTGGTTTTTCCAGCTCATTATCTTATCTGTGATCGGTCTCTGCGCCTCGGACTCGGTGAAAGCAGCTGCAGGTGTCGTGGGCGTCGTGTGTGGAAATGTTAAATGTTTCTCACAAAGGTCACAGACAGAAAGGACTCGACGGTTTACAGAGTCACCTTTCAATAAAGACGGAAACGTTCTAAAAATATCTTCAAAGCAAAACCTTTCATCTGTTTGTTGCTTTTTATGTTTGGGACTTTAAATAACTGAGGATCCAGTTAGGATTCACACTAACTGTTTCTCTGCTGACATCTTTTTGTTTTTGACTCCAACGGACAAAAGACATAAAGTTTCTGTTGCCTAGAAATTTACTTGGATTAGGCCAAAAATAAAGAGATGAAACTGATCAACTGGTGACATTTCTGCCAAAATCACAAGTTGAGTCAAATATCATCAAATATCACAAAGAGCTGTCTGTCTATCTCATAGATTTTAATTTGTTAACATTTTTGGCCAATTAATCATATTTTTGTTTTTGATTGTTTGTTATAAAGGTTCCGGGCGGAACCATCATACTGTCGTGTTTCTAGTACGGCTGTAAATCCGACGCACATCCCCGAGAAACATCAACAGAAGATGAATCAGCTTCTCTCGGAAAACTGGGGGTTAATTTCTGCTTCTAAGCGATCTGATTGGACACTGAAAAACACTATTGTTGTATTGAAGTAGTGCTAAAAGGAGTTAGCATTTATTCAAGCTAGCATCTCAATGCTAACCATGTTGCTAATGCTAATGTTAGCGTCCACATTTGTAAATGAGTCACATGAACAATCAGGGCTTCTGAAACACTTTGCATAAATCTGATGGTTGAATAACAAACTGAAAACTATAAATATCTTATTAGCTCGTATGTTAATTTATTCAATAATTTAGCAACAATGCTACTGTTGCTAAATCTGCTTATCTGTAGTGAATACACATGTACAGTGTTACTAACAGACATTCAATAAAAATAATACACAGATTCTTTATTTCAGTTTACTTTAATTTGAATCTAAAAACGGCCTGTTAACGACACTTTGAACATTATGAACACATTTTATCACTGATTCTGTTATTTCAAAGTTACTTTTATCAGTTAGTTACATGTTGGATTACTGTTAATGTGTTTGTAAAGACATAATTAAAAGACAGTGAAATTTAATGTAAAAACTCGTTTTTATTCTGAATTAAACTCTGACCTTTTCATTATTCTGTTTCCTGTTTCTCATCCACCCACACTGAAAAAAGAAAACAGGTGATCTTTAAAAAGATTATGTTAATTTGCTACTAATAATCAAATGAAGTTTATCCAGATAAGTTTATCAAATTGTCATGTTCAGAAAGTGAATAAATTCAGTTTGGTAAACTTCATTTGATTACATGTAGTAAACAAACTATTTTTATAAGTTGCAGCTACATTCCCTTTTTTCAGTGCGACTAGAGTTAACCCAAAACGTCCTAATCCAAACATGTCCATCTGCAGCCTCCGTATCGATGGCTGCGGGTATCGATGCGCGGGAGGTGTGGCGGGGAGGGCTGCGGGGCGGACCGGGGTCCGCCTATAAATGGACCAGGTTGCCTCACCTGAGCGAACCGGAGCATCTTCCAGCAGCAGCAACAGGTGTGTTTGTGTTTCTGACCCGCACGCGCCGCAGGTGTGTCTGTTGTTATTATTTATTGTTAAAGTTTCTGTGATTTTAGAGTCAAACCTGGAGGTGAATCCCAGGATCGTCGCGTCCCGCAGCGATGAGCCTCCAGTTGGTGCTGATGTTTGGCGTCGGGGCCGCGCTCCTCCGCGTGGACGCGCGCGTCCGCCTGAACTCCATCAGAACCGTGGTCCTGACGGAAGGTCACGCGCTGCCCGTGAACCGGAGCGCGTGGGGACCTGGCGTGGACCTGACGGTGAGTGAAACCAGAACAAACTGTAAAAACCCGAGACCTGCTGTAAAGTTAAAGGCGGCAGAGTAAAAAAAAGTAGGAAAACTTTGGACTGGGTTTTTAGTTACTGACGTTCAGTTTGCTCGAGTTTCCTTAGTTAAATTTATGCAAAATCCCTGAAAGTTTATTGTTTCCACGTTTTTAAATCCTGAGAAACATTTTCCTAACATTGAGCTTGTCTAAGACATTAGAGAAAATGGATGGAAAAGCAGCAAAACCCCAGGAGACTGCAAGACAATGAGGGCAGAATCCAGAGGATTTCTTTTCTAATTTGGAGCATATTTTAGTGTTTCAGTAAAAAGAATAATTAAAGTAAACTGATTATAGGATGGAAGTTAAATTTAAAGAGTTAACATAAAAATAGAAACCTTAAAATAACTTGAACAACAATATCTGAACGCCATATTTTTACTAACCAAGAGAAAAAGAAGATTTTCAAAATAAAAGCTCTTTGCATTTAGCTCTATAGATCATAAATGGAAATAGTTGTTTTCCTACTTTAGTTTATTCTCCCAGCTAGCATACGCTAACCACCTGGGTGTCCCATTTCTGATTCCTGTTAGCTTCCACTGCTGTGATTTTTCCTTTTATTTGCTCCGTTTTGCAGTTATTACTGTGTTTATATCTAGCTTTGTGTTATATCACTTTAGCATGACTAACATCCTGGTTAAAGTCGATAAAGTGCAGATGGATGGATGCTACGATGCTTCAAACTTCATCATAAAGTTTCTTAATCTACTTCCTAATCTGCTACAGCGCTTCAGATTTGACCCATTAATCTGCAGCTCTTCAATAATTTCAACAATTAAACAATATTAAAATAAATCTACTTAGTGTTCCTAACAATATCAGCTTAGCCACAATGTTTCAAATTTTATCTATAAACCATTTAAAATGTTTGAAGCTTCATTAAACCGACGGCTACAATGTTTCTAAAATAAACTGAAGAATCTATTCTGTTGTTCCAGATCATATCAAAATGTCTGCTACGATGTTTCACTGGTAAAATGTTTCAAAATGTTTCAAATTGTTTCAAACTGCCTGGATGTTTGTAACTCTGTTATAAATCTGTTGCGGTTGAAAATGTTACTTCAACAGATCAGAATCAAAATGTCTCATAAAATGTTTCAAACCTCCCTGGACGGTCGGTTAAAATGTGTGACACGGTTCACAACATTCTGACTCATCTCATGTTTGAAATGTCCTGAATGTCCTGAACAGTCGGGATTATCTGGTGTGAACTTGGTGAATGAACCTGGGTCTGTCTGTTTCTGTGCAGCTCTACCAGTGCATGAGCGACCTGGAGTGCATCATGGGAAACTACTGCCACGTCCCGACCAAAGGCCCCGCCCACTCGCGCTGCCTCGCCTGCCGCAGGAGGAGCAGGCGCTGCCTCAGGGATAGCATGTGTTGCCCCGGCAACCACTGCAGCAGCAGTAAGACCTGCTTTTAAAATGATGGTGGTATAGTTGAGAAATATGAAGAATTTCAACATGGATTGAGTTTTTACGTTTTTCTTTTGCAGACATTTGTGTTCCTGAGCCGAACGGCTTTTGGTCCCAGAATGTCCTGGACGCCGATGGAGACGTGAACCCGCCGTCTAAGAGAGGATGGAGGAAACGAGGGAGGGTGAACCTTAAAGCGTCCTCTGGTAGAGGTGAATTTAAGTTTTTATCTTAGTGCTTTTATTTTGTCGTAAAGAGTTTTTGAGGATGGATTTCTGTTTTTATCACTGAGGCTGTTTTCTCAGCTGATGGTCCGGTAGACTCGGTTCGGTTGGGGACCAAAATTACAACATTTATTCATCTCCAGCTGCTGTGGTTCTGGTTCTCTCTGCTCTGAGTCAAACCAACTAATCCATTAAAAAAACCTGTTCCCCTCCTGGCCTGTGGGGGCGCTGCGCCAAGAACCTCTGAAGACACTGAGAGCAACTTCCTGCTTCACCAGATGGAAACAGAAATGGAGTGGGTTCAGGTTTTAGTGCTTGTAGGGTTTATCTTTTGTCTTTGGTAAAAGAAAAGGAGCCATTTTTCTGCTAGCGCTAGGCTAGCGCTAGGCTAGCATGTTTGTTTTGGTTGGATTTTCTGCTATATTCATTTTTCTGGACAAATTGTAAAGAACTAATTTACTTTTCTGGTTGGTAAACTTTAATTTGAGTAAAGCTTACAAAAAAAACTGAGTGAAAGAGCAGATGTGATTGGTCGACCCAACGACCCAACGACCCAACGCTGGTTAGTTTTTGCCTCTTTGGTTGGCATCAGACCAAGTGGACTTTCCAGGAAAACGGATCAGATTATGTATTCATACCTCCCTAAAATAACCAAACTTTCCAGGCAAATGGTCTGGACTTCCGCTAATAGTGGAACTAATTTTACATTTAGTGCTTTTGGTTACTTGGGAAACATTTGTCACATTTAGTTTCCCTTAAATAAATTTCTCTGGAGTTGCAAAGCACTAATTTACTGGCCTGTTTTGGAAGCTTTCAGTTCAATAAAGCTTAAAAAAATCAAGTCAAACAGGAAGCCTGATTGGTCGACATCATGACAGTCAGCTGTGGGTTTTTTCCATCAATAAACTTTCTAGGCCAACGGACTGGAGTTTGATGAACAATCAGTTTTGTTTTTTGGTTCTCCAGGTCAGCTGGGCGACCTGTGCCTGCGCTCCTCTGACTGCGCAGACGCTTTGTGCTGCGCCCGCCACTTCTGGGCCCGGATCTGCAAGCCGGTGTTGCGGGAGGGCCAGGTTTGCACGCGTCAGCGGCGTAAGGGCCACCAGGGCTTGGAGCTGTTCCAGCGCTGCTCATGCGGCGACGGACTCACCTGCCGGGCCGCGCCGGACCCAAACAGCCAGACTTCGCCGCCGCAGCCGTCTTTGCTACTGGACCAAGCCGTGAAATCCAAGTTTGAGGTTTCCCCTTCCTTGTCTCGGCACGCCTCTCCCCACACCTCGGTGCTGGCAGCAACCTCGTCGTCTTCAGGGGCGGCGAAGGCGAGACTCCACGTGTGTCACAGGAAACAAGTTGGACAAACGGGAAGGAAAACAGACTGATGGAAAAAAAATCTCCTCTGTCTGTGATCGAGGCCAGAGGCAACGAGAGGCAGAGAGATTTGTAAAAGAAAGAGTGAATAACATTCCTGTTTACACCCTTAGCGTCTCCTTAAATATCTGGAAGGTCATCAGCTTCCTGCCACGCCAGCTGAAGGGTCACCAAACCCTTTGAGGCTGGGATGTGATTTCCTCCAGGGTGTCTAGACAAGCCGAAACCACTTTGAAGTCCAGTCTGACCCCTTTACCCCAACAACACAAATGTTGATGCATGTCTGAAGTAATTCACACATTGTCTTCAGCTTCTGAACTCCAAAGAAACAGAGTTAAACTATTTGGTGGCATTAGCATTAAATATTAGCCAAATTCAGTCGACATTTGAATTTACTTTCCAATAAATAATTATTTCATCTTTATAACTTTGTACCACCGACATGTAAACAGGTTTTATCGCTAAACCAGCCGTTTACCACTGTGAAATCCTTTCACATAAATTTAAACTTATAAAAACACATTTTATGTAAATGTTGTCATACTTTTTACATTTTAGCTAATTTTACTGGGTTTATTCTCTGAGTAAAAACTAAATAAATCAATTAATTTTTTCTGTATGTTTTGTTGCACTGATATTTTGAAATAATTTGTTTTGTATAAATTGTGTATTTTGTGGTAAGTCTGGGTGTAATTATTCACATTTATTGAGTTTAACTGAAAGTTCACAAAAATGTTTTGTGATTAAATTTGTTTCTTCTTGCTATGGTCTTCTGTTTTATGGTAAAAGTACACTTACTACACAAAACCTCTGAACACTATTTACCTTATTTACTGCTTCATTTCTTCCAATAGATGTTAAACTAGTTGGTTAAACTATCTGGTTAAGCTAGCTGGTTAAGCTAACCGTTTAGCCCCCTTGACAACATTGACAGGACTAGCTAGCAGTCTCTCCCTGGATTAAACCGTTTCCAGTCATGGGCTTCAAACTGTAAACTTTATGGGTCGCAGATCTAAATTAATGTTAGAAATACACCTGATTTTATGTAGATTTTATCTATATTTGACTTTATCTTTTTGCTAGCAGCTAACTTGTGGTAGCCAAGTTTATTAATAGATTATACACAAAATAACAAAAAAGATTTTAAAAATCCTATTTTTGTCATTTACTAAGATGTTTGTAATTTCTAGTTTTAACTTGTATTATTTATGAGCCGTAATTTTCCTTAAATGCACTTTAAATCTTCTCTCAGCATGAACTGAAGGTAGTGGGCACAAAAAGTCAGGAAGATAAAAATACCTCCTGATTTAAGCAGATAAATTTCATTTCCAAACATTAAAATCAAAGTTTGTTGTAAACCAGTCAGGATTAGGAGAAAGTTTGTTAAAAAGTAGAAAAGAAATTTAAAGATTTGGTTGAAGGACTGAAAGTTGTCCAGATAAAGACAAACTGATTGGACTAACAGAGGTAAATATTTTACATCTGGAAAGCTGTAATAGATTTAAAACTTTAAACACAAACATGAGCACCCGTATTAATAACTGGTTTTGTGACTCCAGTTTCTCTACAGAGCTGTAATTAGATACTGAGATTCAAATACTGACATTTTGAAGAGCCACGTGTTTTTGTGTTTAACCCCTTAAACCGGTCCTGCAGGATGAAGAAGTTCAGCTAAATTTATACCCAGCTGGTGCTTAAAGGTCCCACCAGTTTGGTTCTGGCTGGGTGGGTTCTGGTCGGCCCAGGACGTTTGGACCCACTGGGTTCATTAAACAGAATCTGGGGAATCCTGACGTCAGTTCAAACCTGTACAACCAACTTGGTCCAACATGTGGACAACATCTGGGTTTCTCAGCACATTTTCTGCCTCATCTCACTTTAAAGTAGAGATTAGGATAAAATAACATTAAATTGCACCAACTTATGGTGAATAAATTTGGTTTCTAGTTAGTATAATGATAAACTGTCTAAAAAGGTCTTTTAAGGTTCTATCTTTATGTTTTTGTGTAATTTGTTCAGTTCAACATTATTTCAGAATAAATCTGTGGGTCAAATGAGGCAGTTGAATCTTTCTATTGGTGGTACAGTTTGTTAAAACGTCATCCCAGTTTAAACCCACCTGCCTCAGACACACGGCTCCCCCTGGTGGCGAGGCAGAAACCTACACTGGGCCCTGTGTTGTTGGCTCTGCCCACTGTGTTGGCATTTTTAAAAACTTTGTTGATGGATTAGCTTTCAGAGAGGTTAGTTACATTTTAATTAACTTGAAATTCTTCTCTAATTTAATACTTTAATAAAAATTCTGAGTCAGAATTCTGAATTTAATCTCAGAATTCTTCTTTTTTTTTTTTCTTCCGGTGGCCCTAATCCTTTTCCGTACATTCAGACGTCCACGGCCATAATTTATTTAATTTACAGTATGACTCGTTCTCCAACCAACCACCAAATAACAAAATTTAGAAGTAAATAAACTAAGTTAAGTACAGAAAAGAGTAGTATTATTATTATTCTTGTAGCTAAAACTACAACACTTCCATGTCCAAACGAGTCTTCAGACTTTAAATGCTGACATTGTTACATTTATCCAGCTGAATGGGTCCGACAGAACCGGCAGAATATTTTAAAAAGCTTTGCTATAAAAAAACAAGGTCTAGGTTAAGTTAAATATCTGATATGTGGAAACGTTTCCTGCAGCCTTTCCTGCTCTGACTGGGATCTTCTGCAGGATTTCCTCCAGGGAGAACGAGAGTTTCCCTGTTTGTCAGGAATCGTTGTCCTGCCGTGAAGATAAGCTCACCGGGCCGTTTCCGTTCCGGCAGTTTCCCGTTCAGGAACGTCCCAGTAGGTCATCAATCTGCATTGTCGTCACATTTCCATCTGTTTCCCCGTTTCGTTAATGTCACAGGTTTGTTTTGTGGATCTGATTTGGATCTGAGATCAAGGACAAAACTCTGATGGTTAGTTTTCAGTTGTATGATTCGGTATAACCGGACCGCTGTCCTGAACCGAAGGGGGCCCAGGGATCCACTTAACCAAGGCAGGCGCCAAAGAGCTAACTGGCTAGCGTGGCAGGCTATGTTAGCAGCTAGTTAGCTACTGCCTCCAGGCTCAGAAAGTAAAGACGTCGAATCAAACTTTTGTCTAACAGAAAAGTTCAACAAGAAAAAAACTAAAAAAAAACAGAATATATGAGATTAAATAATCTGTGATAAACAAATTTAAGGCCAACTCCCATTTTAGTAATGAATTTAAGACTTTTTAAGGATGTGCAGACACCTCATGGGATCGATTTGCATCAATCATTAATCAACATGGTCAGTCCAGTCTGGTCATTAATGACAACTTTCTTCCTGAATGTAGGCCTGATATGTAAACATTTAAAGAGAAGCGTGAGAAAGACGAAGTTAAATAACTGAAGTTCATGACTGACTGACTGGAACAACATCACAGCAACATGATCCTGGATGCAGTCAGTAAAAACTACAGTTTAATGATGAAAGTTCAGAGCAGAAGTTGTGATGTCTTCTCTGTGTCCACTGACTGCAGGTCACATGATTAAATCAATAAATTTACATTTTACTTTTGGTTTTATGACAATGTAAAAGCAGATAAAAGTCAACACATGGTGACAGAGTCATTAGCGCTGAAGTATGAGGAATTGCAGAGACGTTTATCACTTTTATTGGGCAATAAATCCTGAGCGCAGCGACAGAGATGTGGGGCTGGTTATACTTTAACCTGTAGCCACTCCTGTAGAGACTGAGCTTCCTGTGCTGACCGGACCAGGAACCCGTCTCTGTCTGCTGCTCCTGCAGAGGTACGACCAGGTGAGAATACGTTTTATTATCCATCTAAATGTTTTTATCGTCATCAAGGACATTAAAATGACTCAAAAGGATCATCAGCAGGCTGGATGGAGGTCAAACCAACTTATAGAGCGTTAGAAGACAGAAGCTGTCGAGGTTTGTTGGGTTTTTCTATTTGCAAAATGAAATACAATAAAATCTCACATTGTTGTTGTTTTATCAGATGGACAATAAACTTGGTTTCCATGACAACATCCTGAGTCGCTTGTTAAAGACAAGAGACAAACAAAGGGACGTTCTCGTTTTAAATGTGCTGTTGCTAGGAGACAGGCAGAGTGGGCGGAGCTCCGTGGGGAACGCTCTCATTGGTCAGTCCTGTAAAGCAGAATTTCATTCAGGTTCATTTTTTCACGTGAAAGTAACGACGTTTCTCACTGGTTAAAGGCGGGGACGAATTTCAGACAGGAACCTGCGTTTCTGGCGTTTCCATGACGACAGAGCTCCGGGTCCTGAGCAGGAAGTTTCCCGCGTATTTCAGGAGGCAGGGGGCGGAGTCTGACCTGGTGCTCAGAGTTTTGGACACGCCCCCCGTGAAGCTCCGCCCACAGAGCCTGCAGGAGCTCTGCCCCGGCGGCGTTCACGTGTTGGTGGTCGTCATTAGAGTCGATCAGCTGAGCGAAAACTCACCGCTGCTGAGCCACACAGAGGTACAACACAAACATTTAGACTTCCTTCATTTAATTACCGTCTTTGTCTTATTCACGTCTTCTCTTTTTTTAATCTGAATTTCAGATTAAAAAAACTACTTGGCGTGGTTTTTTGGCCTATTACTTGTTGTACTTGTGTTTTCGTGCCTTTGGGATAGAAAAATGTTGGGTACAAAACTCCCTGTGAGGTTCACACTACCTTAAAATAGAAATTAGTCTTTTTTTAATCTTTTCTTTATCATTCCTGTAAGAAAAAGTGATAATGTGACTGAAAAAATGCAGTTTATCAAGTTTCATCAATAATATCAACAGTCCACTCCTTAATTTGTGAATTTACTTAAAATAAATGTGAAACAGTGTAAGGAGCCGGATACGACTTCACTTGCTTACAGAAACAGTGGAAGATAATGGAAAAGGCACAAAATAAGAGTTCATTATATCACTTTATATCAAGGTTATTTTACTCAGTAGCTACTTAATTTGTCAAATAATGTGGACAAATAAAATGATTTCTCCCAACAACAGGTTCTAGTACAAGCTAATGTTTGCTTAGTGTAATCTCTGTCTGTTTCCATGTCTAACTGTGCCATACAAAAACTACTTGAATAATTCAGAATGATCGACAAACCAAAACTTCAACACAGATGTTGAATTTTACAGAGAGCTTACAAAACAGCCAGTTAAATCAGGGATTCAGAATTTATCCAAAAGATTATTTTAGGAGAAGCAAGATGTGCTAAATGTTTTCAGAGCTAGCAAAATTGCTAACTAAATTAAAAATAAGCTCCACTATTCCCACATTAGCGGTCACTAACGTATTTCCTGGTCGGGACAATAATCCACATTTCTTATTTTTCTTCTCAGAAACATGTTAAGACTTTTTAAAACAATTTTTTGCCTTTCAGAGTCTCTTCGGTCCAGACTGGCGTCGTCACGCCATGCTCGTTTTCACACACGCTGATCAGCTGGAGAAGGCGGGGCTTCAGCCGCCTGCTTTCCTGACCCAGAGCTCTGATTGGCTGAGCTCTCTGGCTGAAGAGGTTGGAGGCGGGGTTTCGTTTTTGGACAACAGCTGTGATTGGCCATCAATCAGAGGCCGCCCAATAAGGGATCAACTGCTCCGCCTCTCAGCGAAGAACCATCACAAAGCTCTGCAATTTAGGTCAGACCAATCACTCTGACACAATTGTGAGGACTAAAACCATCAATGCTAATGTGGGTTTTAGTTCTGTAACAACAAATGTCATAATTATTGCGATATATGATAATATTGGGGGGGTTAGACCATTTTAGAGTAGAGTAGTATTTAGAAAGACCAATAAACTTTAATTTTGTAAAGAACACTCAACACTGAAACTGGAAGATATTTTAAATATAAAAGTTAAATTTCACTGCTAAAACATGAATATTTTGAAAAGTGTAATCTAATCAATACTTTTCAACATGTTGGAAGAAACTTTAGTGGCAGCTATGTTAACCATAACCAGCATTTGAAATAATGAAAATAATAATAACATGAAATAATTAAAAAGCAACAGAAAAAACATTCTTTTGTCTGTTTATTTAAGTATTTTGCCTTTGGTCTGTCAGTTCATTTGCAGCCACAACAGCAGAAACGTGTACCAGCAGTTTTTACACAAATGATCCAGAAGGGGGCAGTTTTCTATCTGATGGTGCAGTTAGTGAGAGATGGAGCCCTGCAGAGCCCCTTCCCCTTCACCTCAA
Organism: Gambusia affinis; assembly: GCF_019740435.1. Classification (NCBI taxonomy): domain Eukaryota; kingdom Metazoa; phylum Chordata; class Actinopteri; order Cyprinodontiformes; family Poeciliidae; genus Gambusia; species Gambusia affinis. Next base: position 24,464,665 of record NC_057885.1, read on the forward strand.
ACCCACAGCCTTTGTAGTTGGCCACACCTTTACTGTCCACCTGCAGGTCAGGCAGCAGAAGCTCCCAGATCCTCTGTTTGGATGAAAGTTCACCATCCGGTTCACCTAAAACAAACATGGCGGATCCTAATGTTGGTATCGGTTCTAACAGCCTCATAAAGGCTGAAAATGGCTTGAGCACTGTCGCCATAGTTACCAGGGTAGCTCAGGAAGGTGATTCTGTCTCCGGGGGCGGAGCCTGAAGGTGGCACCAGCAGCTCAGTGATGACATCAGAGGCGCAGCAGCAGAGAAGGCGGCCATGCGAGGCCACGCCCCTCATTTTAGAGGCTTTCACGTTGCACAGAAACACTCCAAGAGAGCCTGGCAGCTGTCAAGGGGAAATTTAAACAGCTTTAATTAATAATAAAAAACAAAAACCACAGTAAAGATTATTTACTGACTCTTGAGTAAGTCAGCTTTTCTCTAATTTGGAGTTAGCATTAGCTGTTAGCTTGATACTGGTTAGCTGCTAGCATGATTTACTAGAGAAATACAATTTTCAGACATATTTTGTATTATTATGACTCCAAATTTGACATCGGCTGAAAAATTAAGTCAAATTCCTTGTACTTGTGTAAAATCTAGTTCATTAAATCCAGGGTTTCCCTTCATTTCTTATTTAAACAGGAAACTATTGCAACTAGATTTGGAAAGTTTTGATATAATTGTAGGAATTAATTCAGTACATCTTGAATCTTTTTGAAAGCGGTCTCAGAAAAAGTCTAATTTTGTTAAGAAAACTTTTAACTTCATAATTGGAAAATTAATCTAAAAATGTCCCAATGAAAGTCAGTTTTCATTCAAAACACCTGACATAAAGATGATGTTGTTTTTACCTGGTCCAGATCCTGTAACCCTCCCAGTTTGCTAACGACGGTCCGCGGGGAGTTTTCTCCCACATCCACTTCCTGAACACTCATGGCTTCCGCCAGCGGGTGGCGCCGGACGCTCAGGATTCTTCCAACGCGCAGATCCAGACGTGACGCATCGATGTCAGACTCCGCCCCCAAAGAGAGCGGGTCTGAGACCGGGCGAGCTAAAAGATGGATATAAAACGTGACTGTGGTTTTATTGTCTTCCGGTTTATTTCAGCTTGTTGTTACCTTTCCTCTCTCCTCTCCTCCGCCTGCCTGGTCGGTCTCTGCTCTCCCCAGAGGAAACAGAGGGAGGAGGACAGCTTGAAGGAACAGCAGCTGTTGGTCCTGAGGGCGAGGTGGGGTCAGGGTTGGAGTGGGCGGGGCTTACACTGTGAGGGGGCGGAGCCTGAGAGAACAACGCTTTGGCTGGAAGAAAGAAAACATGTTAAATCAGCAAGAAAGAGAGGAAATACCACTGACGGCTGAATGCATCTGAGTAACTTTTCCTTTAGCAAGATATCAAATCTAACGCAGTCTAAGACTGTCCACTGTGTTTCCAAGAGTTTAAAAACATTTCCATAAAACTTCCTTCAGAACTTTATGGATCCTCAGTCCCCAATGAGAACGTCTTTTAAAGAAATGTTGGATAAATGTCTGACCTGGTGGAGTTAAGATGATATTTAGGTGTTAATGTTAAAGTTGTTGAATTGTTGGTAGTTTCCGTACCGCTGCGTCTCTTCTGCTTGTCCTGCAGTTGACCCCTCAGCTGGTCAATGTCCTTTTTCAGTTTGGCGTTTTCAACCAGCAGCTTCTTCTGCTCTCTGACGGACGCCTGCAGCACTGCAACACACACAATATCATGTCATCCACAAGGTGGCGCTGTGTGGGAAATATAGAGAATGAAAACATATTTGACTCCTTACATATTTTTCTGATTTAGCTTTTTTTCCCTTACTTTTTTTAATGTTTCTGGATACAGTTTTGCAAATGCACTTTTTTTCTTGTTAAGTGAGAAATCCAGTTAAAATATAAATGTTAATTATTAGAACGTTTTGTTACAAGAGTCACTGGTGAAAAATCACCAAACATATCTGGTCATTCCTTCAAACTCTTCAACATCCAGAACCAACATGTTTGGACCCAACAGAACCAGAACCAAACTGGTTTCAGTCAACAGACAGAGCCGGATCAGTCAGGCTGTAAAAGCCTAAAATTAATGTGGGATTGTGTTCATGGATGGGAATGTCTGAGCTGACCTCTGACCTTTACCCTGTCATTAAACTCTCAGGGTTTGTGGGCCTTACAGGCTTTTTCTCTGCTCAGCAGCGCGTGGGTTTTAAAGTACTCCATGATCTGCTCTCCATCTTCCGGGTCCAGTTTCTTCAGAGCCGCTGCCAGGCTGAACAAACAAAAAGCAACAGAAAAACCCGTCAAATAAAACAAAGGTTGTGCTGACAGAGGTCAGAGGTCAAAGGTTTTCTGCCAAACTGAAATATTAGCAACAATTTTCAGTTTGGTGCATTATGATTAGCATTAATTACTGTTATTTGTAGAACTGGTTGAAATGTTTATCAATTTATTTTAAAATAAATATAGTTAAACAAAATAATCATTTTTTCATTATGTAAAATTAAAGCTGTCTATTTAAAGTGCTCTTTATTGTCAGGTTCAGATGTCATCAGTCTGTCTGGTTAAACACCAACAGAAACAATATTCAGTCAAACATCGTTATTGAAATGGAACAATGACGTCACAGACGATCAGATGTTTATGTTTAGATGAGATCTGAGCGGACGCTGCCTGCCTCCGGGCGCCACGCACCAGGAAAGTTTGTTTATATTAAACCATGAAGGAGTGCAAGAGCTTCCTGCACGAAATTATCATAAAATGGCACCATGTCAGAAGAACTCACGCAGAGAATGCAAAACTATGTAGTTTGCTTCAGAAATGGGCAAATAATTCCCTATTTATTCGCCTCTAAAAAACACAAGGAACTTAAAAACGGATTTGAAAAGCTAAAGTGCTGTCAACCCATTAACAAACTAAAAATGGAACATTTTCAACAATACATAAATTTGTGACACTTTGACAAAACAGAATACAAATTCAAGATATAAAGATGATGTTGTTTCAGACTTGAATGAAATTTCAAGTCTGAAATTTCATTCTAGATACTTCTTATAGAAAAGGTGTTTAAAGCTATTGGGACTTAATTTGGAGAATTTTGTCTAGTCAAGATTGTAGTATCAAATTATAGCTCCAGATAAAAAGTGAGATATTGTAACTTTACACTAGTCATCCCATAATTGTTTATATCTGAAATATACATTTCACAATATACTTTATAGCTATCTTAATTTATAAATACACCTAGTCAAACTAATTTCAGATGTCTGGAATGTGGGTGTGGTGAAACTGATTTTATGTCAAATCGGCCTGCCATATCCCCCAAGCAACAAAATTAGCATGCTAACGGAAATTAGTTAAACATTTGGGAGAAAAATAGATATGAAGGAAAATTTGAAGGGTGTCAGCGGTAGATTATATTAGATTGTGGACGTCAGACTTGTTGTGGACTAAGAAACCTCACGGGATTAGGTTAACTGGACCACTGTGGACGTAAAAAGACCGTTTTTGTTCGAGATTTTCTGTTCTGTCAATGATGGAGACTTTGACCGGTGAGTTGGACGTTATTTTGCATTTCTAAATTGTTTGACAAAACAGTTCACTGTCTACAGTTATAACTGTATCCTTGAGTGGCATAACCTGTTAGAATCTCAAGACCCTTAGCTTTCCAATTATTTAAAATATCTATACAAAGTACAAACAAAGCGCAAAACGTTTTTACGTCCAGCACGCGGTATAAGAACTTCCGGTGGTTAAGGAAAGTGGAGTTAAATAAGTGGTACGTTTTTCTGATTTGACCTTGTGAAATTTGCATGAACGTGTATTTGTCTCACATCTGTTTCACAATTACGTTTATTATTATTTATTGTTTTGTTTGTGTGTGTGTGTGTGTGTGTGTGTGTGTGTGCGTGTGCGTGTGTGTGTGTGTGTGTGTTTGTGTGTCTGTTGTGAAGCTTCTTTTATTTAGGCAAGATGAGCCCAAAAGTAGATTTAATAATAAATCAATAACAATATATATCAATATATCAATACATAAGAGGTCTGATAGAATATCAATTAAACTCCGATCCAGAACCGCACAGCCTTCTGGGAGATGTAAACAGAGGAAAGACTTCAGCGACTTAACTTCTCACAGCTAGCAAAGCAAAGCAGGTGGCTCAACTAACTCACTCTCTCGCTCTTTGGTTGCTTAGCAACTCACACATTCTTTGGTTACCTGGTAACAACCTGCTGAGTAACTTATGCAGCAGCAGTTTAGGATTTGTGCCTCATAACTGTTTAAATATTTTTTTAAAAACAGCAGCTTGGAGAGAAAACTGTGGCCCAAACAGTAAAGGTCACACCACCAGTTTGTTAATATTTGGGATATTTAAAACAAAAAACTAATCAATAATTATCTATATTAACTGATATAAAACAACTCTATTCAAGGATTGTTTTTTTGTGTTTATTCAGAAGTTTTGAGCTGGTTATAATTTTCACCTAAACAGATGAAAATAGAAAAATGAGGTTGGAAAATGTTTTCATTAGAAAAATGTTTTTCATCTTCCTGCTTGTGTAATAATAATTGTGTAATAATTCTGCATAATTATGCAGATAAAGCTCACGTTTACTTCCGTAAACATGCATGTTTGTTGTTTATTAATATTTCGGATTAACAGAGACTAATGTAGTTGGTGATTAAAAAGAATATATTTTAAGTTGCTGCTGCTGACGCTGTAGATGCGTGTTTTTGTCCTGTGGGAACCGTTCCTGTGTCCTCTCAAACAAACCCACTCAGAGCTCCTGACATGCAGAGACACAACAGCTGCAACAGGCCTGATGCTAAAAATACCTGGAGCTAGTGGAGCTCACTCACATGAACGTACAGTAAGTACACTGAGAACGGACTCAGACTGATAAATGACTGGAAACACATGAAGACGAGGAAAAAACTCAGGATAAATGAGTAAAGTTTCAGTGAAACATCCAGGTCTGTTGCTCTAATGTTGACCAAAATGTTTCTACTTTAAGACTTAATCTGGAAAACAAAGGTGAACTAGTGCTACTTTTTAAGATAAATTTCCCATTTGGGAATGAAACGGCGCAGCCTCATGTGAAAAACGTTTGGTTTGTTTCGGTAAAGAAGTCGTAGATCGTTTGGTACCTGGGGTTGAACAGGTTCTCCATGTTGTCCATGTTGACGCTCGGCTGGCTCCGCTGCACGACGCGCATGGAGCCGAGGGGTTTGGCCTCCGGTCCGCCTTCTGTCAGCTGTCTGCCTCCATCAGCACCATCTGTGGCCAGAGGTCAAAGGTCACATACCTCCACTTTTAACCACAGGAGAATCAGAGGCTTACGTTTTGATATCCACCGTATTTCACTGAGCAGAGTGAAAACAAACTGCATGATGAACAGAAAGTCTTCACACCTCTGGACCTGTTCACCTTTAGTCAATTAAACCACTAAAATAAGTGCATTTAATTCAGATTTCTACTTTTTATTCATATAAGATCTCTGTTATGAATAAAATCTTTCATTTTATTTTTGTCTGTTACATGAAATTCCAATAAAATCTGAAATGAAAGTATTTATCTGAGATTTCAACGACATAAGTCACTAACAAACAGTTTTCTTTGCTAATAAATGCAAATTTTGTTGATCTCTTTAAGGCAAGGTAAGCAGGACATGAATGTGCTTGAACTTTGGTTGCACTGATTTAATGAACAATTAGCTCCACCTAGTGGGGAATTGGGCAAACTACAATCCAAACTAATCAGAGTAAGTAGTTGGATTTGGAAATTTGTGCTTCGGTTTTAATTTAGATTTAGTTTAACTTATTTATTTAGTTTGATGTTTTTTTACATCTATTTTTTTGTTCACTGACTAAGCTAACTTACATTAGCAACCCTGTTTTGCATGTTGGCATTTAAACAGTGTAGCATGTTTTACGCCAGATGTTTTGTATAAATGTGTTTGATTTAACTACAAACAATCAACTTCCTGCAGTGAAGCAGCATGTTGGATTTTGGGTTCAGGGTTGGTGAAGAACATCTTGACTCTTCAGAGTCATTGGCTAAATTCCACAAAGTTTTATTTTATTATATTTTTGAACAACTAATGAACCTCTTGTATGTCCGAATGTTAAATTTGATGCATTTCATTTAACTCATCAGTCAGAGCCTGGATTTTATAATCATCTAAGATTAGTTTCTGCTTTGTTTTCAGTGAACGAGGTGATAAAATGCTGTTTCTCAGCCTTTTTGTGCATTAAAATCTGCACCTCTTGTTTGTTCATAAGCTTTGTTCTAATGTTACTTTCAATCTGCTGAGCCTGTTGTGTCATTTCAAGATCAAGAAGATACAGTAAACCATACAGATGACTGGCAGTACTCTAACCTGTTCTGACATATTGAAAGAAATTGATTTACAAAAGTTCAGTCTAAATTTGTAATTATGTGTCAGGTTATTATTTTTAATTTAACATTATGATCATTATTTGTATTCTTTTTTCCAATTTAGTCTTTAAGATATCTGAAGTTGCACATATTACTTTCTGTCTGCAGGATGACATCATTTTCAACTATTACATCACACGTTCAGATCTGTTAGTTACTCAACCTGAGTCACATTTTTACCAAACACTTTTTACTTCACTTCTGTGAAAATATGTTTTGCTTAGTTGAGTAGAAATCTTTGGTACCTACCTCGTCTATAACAACATCATAAAAATATTCAGCCATAAAAAAATAAGCAACTGAAAAAAATATTTTAAAAGTTCAGAAATAAAACTATTATTCAAACCCATTTCAAAAATAAAATCTGATTTTTTAAAATGGAAAAAATCTGCAAAAAATGAAACTGCATTCAGGTTGTTTGTATTTAGTTTGTATCTGACAGGTTGTGTGTCAGATGTTTTAATATTTTTTAATTATGTGGAACCATAAAGTTCAAGTTTAACAAATAACTTTGGGTAATGACGAATATTTTAGATTTATCTGCCCGAACTTCGCTGCTAGCTTCAGCTAGCTCTGTACTTCTCTACTTTCTCCGAAAAATCCCGAGTGAAACCGAGCTCAGGTGAGTCATGCGCAGAGGTGACTCAGCGGGGCGGAAACCGAGAGAGAGAGCACTGCCAGGGTGCGGAAGTACGCGAACCATATTTGGAGTCTAAACATAGAGGAACGCCAAGCACGAGCCACGGGCCAGGGGCGGGGCTCTTCTTTCACCAGGGCTAGCGGAGAAAAAGAGGGAGGACGGAGAGGAAAGCGAGAGAAAGGTACACATTTCCGAGAAGAAGACGTGAAATTGTTTCAGAAAGCGGTGAGTACATCTCTGTCTACCTTATAAGAAGAAGAAAAGCCTAAACTATTCTAGATTTTATTAGTTAGTGGACAGGAAACCTCCAAAGTTACGTTTTGTGGTCGACAGGTGTTTTCCTGGATTCAGCTTCACGTCGTAATTTCAAAACGAAGGACTCAAAAAAAAAACTCAGAAAATTCCACAAAGTTTAAAGTGACACTAAAAAAAAAAAGTTAAGTTTCCGAGAAAACTTTGAGCGATGGATCAGTTGACTTAGAGACAGTTTTTAAAGAAGGCAAAAGTCTGAGACTATTTTGATTGAGTTGGCTTGAAAACAACAGCGAGGTAAATATTTTCACTGTTAATATGGGTTTTCTGGTCTGGAACTACATTTCCATTTCAGGCAGTTAGGAAAGTGAATATTGTCACTTATTTTCTGTCATTTTGTAAAAGTGTTTAAAAATCTCATGTTACATTTTAATGAAATATTTCTGCAGCTCTAAAATTAAAACAAGTTTTCTTAACTTATGTTAACTGTATAAAACATGACACATAACATCTTTAATAACCTTGTCTGACATCTGCTGAAGTGTTTTAGTGTTAACATTTTTTATCTAAGCATATTTATGAGACTTGAGAGAATATTTATCTGATTATACATCATGTATGTGAAGCTTAGTTAACTGTTGACAGTTTTTATTGACAGTAATCTGACTTTCATTCTCTGATAATCTGGAGTTTGTCTGTCAGACTGATCATTTCCGTTTTCAGGCTTGTAGCTCCTCCTCGCCCGCATCGTGTTGATGAATCATCTCTAATATGTGGAAATTGAATTCCCGTGTTTCTAACTTCATTAGGACTAATTCCCTGCTACTCTGTAAACAGGATGCTGCCAGGAAATGCACAGAGTTTGTTCAGAGGAGAAATTCTCCAGGTTAAACGGGTCCAAACAGCAGCTGGACTAGAGTACAACTTCCTGTTAAAGTTTTGATCCATAACATCAGTTTGAATGGTCCAGAAGCAGATTTTAGGCCTGGCCTTGGTGAGTTTACTTTTCCTGTGACTCAACCAGGGATGGTTTCCTTAATTCCCTTGGATGAGTCGGCAGTCACAGGTTTTAGCTGTAAGCTCACATACCGGCCATCACACAGGCTCCTGGGAGTCAGCAGGCAGAGGAGGCATTTAACACACACACTACAACTGAAATGAGCTTTTCTTAAATTCCTGAATACACCTGTCATGATGCACAAGTACAAGTGAGTCAGTGAAGAAGAAATGATAAAACCAGAGCTAGATGTCTGAGAATCTGCAGTAGAGCGATGGTGTTACAGTCCGGTGTTACAGTCCTGTGTTACAGTCCGGTGTTACAGTCCGGTGTTACAGTCCGGCGTTACAGTCCGGCGTTACAGTCCTGCGTTACAGTCCTGCGTTACAGTCCGGCGTTACAGTCCGGCGTTACAGTCCGGCGTTACAGTCCTGCGTTACAGTCCGGCGTTACAGTCCGGCGTTACAGTCCTGCGTTACAGTCCGGCGTTACAGTCCGGCGTTACAGTCCTGTGTTACAGTCCTGTGTTACAGTCCTGTGTTACAGTCCTGTGTTACAGTCCGGCATTACAGTCCGGCGTTACAGTCCTGTGTTACAGTCCTGTGTTACAGTCCTGTGTTACAGTCCTGCGTTACAGTCCGGCGTTACAGTCCGGCGTTACAGTCCTGCGTTACAGTCCGGCGTTACAGTCCGGCGTTACAGTCCTGTGTTACAGTCCTGCGTTACAGTCCTGCGTTACAGTCCTGTGTTACAGTCCTGTGTTACAGTCCGGCGTTACAGTCCGGCGTTACAGTCCTGCGTTACAGTCCGGCGTTACAGTCCGGCGTTACAGTCCTGTGTTACAGTCCGGCGTTACAGTCCTGCGTTACAGTCCTGCGTTACAGTCCTGCGTTACAGTCCGGCGTTACAGTCCTGCGTTACAGTCCTGCGTTACAGTCCGGTGTTACAGTCCGGCGTTACAGTCCTGTGTTACAGTCCTGTGTTACAGTCCGGTGTTACAGTCCGGTGTTACAGTCCTGTGTTACAGTCCGGTGTGACAGTCCTGTGTTACAGTCCTGTGTTACAGTCCTGTGTTACAGTCCTGTGTTACAGTCCGGTGTTACAGTCCTGGTCCTGCAGGATGCAGAGCCTCCATGTTGCCCTCCTGCGGCCTGCTGGAGGAGCCTGCTCCCCTCATCCAGCTCTGTCTGCAGCTGCCCACAGAAAACCCCTTTGCTCTGGATGGGACCCTCCCTCTTACTTCATCTGAATCCAAGCAGGCAGTTACATGGTTCCTGCATGTTCACGTTTATACACACCTCCCATACACCGGCTCAGACCACACTGTTCTGCAAACACCCTAATCTGTGAACAATGTTACAGTTTCCATCCAGGACTTGTTAACCATTCACCAGTCATATTTTCATAACAGTTATTCAGTGAAGAATCATCAGAGTTTACATAATTCCTCATTGCGTCTCCTTACAGAAACCGGATAGTGAAGAGAAATAACATTTCTGTCTGAGCAACGCCTGCATCAAACTTCTGACCAATCAGACAAAACTTCAGACTGAGTTCTGTAAACTGGTTGAGTTCATTTAAACTGGTTGAGTTCATTTAAACTGGCGTAGATCTAGATTTTTAAGTCCACTGATTCCATTCCAGAAGCCTCATGGTAACTGGTTCCAGAACCAGGCTGGGTCACTGTTCTGGTGTAAAACCCAACCATGTAGCTCACATGGTTCTGACCAGAGGGTAACTCATAACTAAACCCATAAACTGTATAAAATGGTTCCTCAGGGTTCTGTTATTATGTTTCTGTGTAAGTCAAAAGTTTTCTTCCTCAATAAGTTAGGAAAGTGAATATTTTCTTTCTAAAACCGTCTCTCTGCTGCCCTCTTGGGTTTAACAGCTACTGCAGTTGAATGTTGCTACTGGTTCTTACTGGTTCCTACTGGTTCCAATGGTAGGATCATGATTGGTGCGTCGTTGCTGCCAGAAGTTTCCCAGATAGAGGTTCTGGAAAGTCGCTAAATATAGTGACAAAGTCTCTCTAACATCCGTCACCCAGCTGTTGATTTATGGCTGTTTTGAAGAATTTAAATTGTGTAATGAGAGAGAACCACTGGCAGCTAAACATCCCCACAGCATGAAGCTGCCACCACCGTGTTTGACAGCTGGAGCAGCGTTCTTGGGTTTGGAAGCCTGATGCTGACTTCTCTAAACGGCTCCATTTTTATCTAATTTGACCATCAAGAGTTTCTGCTGCAGCTTCATATGGAACAACCTAAAGGCCAAAACCTTTTCACTGCGTCGTCTGGAACCCGTTCAGCTTCATATGGAACAACCTAAAGGCCAAAACCTTTTCACTGCGTCGTCTGGAACCCGTTCAGCTTCAGTCTCTGCAAGTTAAATCATTTACGCTCCAGTTGTTGGTCATCTTGTCCAAACGGAAACATTCCTCCTCGTCCCGTTTCATTACTGTGAGAAAATATTTGTGATATTCAAATGTGTGAAGCTCCACAAATAGAGCAAATAAAAGGACTTTGTTCGTTCAGCTGGGCTTCGTCATTGAGCCGATACTGAAGCTGAACTGACTCCTCCTCATCCTCCCAGTGGATGTGACCAGACTGGTTCTCAGGATGTCTCGGTGGAGGGAGTGTCTCTCTGAGGTTACCTGAAGTCAAAGCGCTTCCTGCTCACAGTCTGGGGAGAAAAATACATAAAAACCTGCAGAAACTCGACTCGTCCACACAGAAACACGTTTCTGGAATCAGATCAGTTTCTGTAGGAAAACCCCGAATGTTTAAATATGGAAATGATTTTAGGTACATGTTCGCTCAGGCTGATGTAAACACACACAATGGGGTGTGTGTGTGTGTGTGTGTGTGTGTGTGTGTGTGTGTGTGTGTGTGTGTGTGTGTGTAAAAGGTCAACGACCTGTCGGGCGACTGAAGATGAGAAAATTCCTGCTGCAGGTGAAAAGAATGACTCACGAAATGAATCATCTGATGCAGGAAGAGTTGAAATGATTGACTAGTTTACAGCTTACAGCTGATTGGTCGATTCCGGTCTACAAAGACAGGATTCATCTCCTTATCATCCTGATATCTGCTGTTATCTCAGCTGAGCTTTGTTTTAAAAGTTTTACTGCAGATCACAGATTCAGCTGCAGGTTCTGAAATTCCTGAAGGTTAAACTTTAGACTGTTTACCGTTAATCCAGGGTTTGGTTGAATAAATGTCAGATGAAGTGGGAAAATAATGTAGCATTTCAGCAGTAGACAGTTTAAATGCCATTCTGTCTCCTGTGTTGAGTGGGAACCAGAAATCTCTTCTAACCTCACAGAAACTGAATGTTTGGTCTCTAAATGGCTCCAATTTAAATTTAAATGTTTGTTTTTCAGGTTTCCTCTGATTGAGACTCACCTGATCTGGTTCTGCCTTACCTGTGACCTCGGAGACCAAACAGCTGCACCAGACCTGATTACCAGTCAGGCCTGTTATTGGTTGACAGACTGACTGGAAGGACTCTGATTGGTTGATAAAGTCCAGTCCATGGCCGCTTCACAGCTGATTGAGAAGGAGGAAGTCCGGATCCCCGTGGAAGCCAACGCCACCTCGTCAAACTCCCCGACACAGATTCATCCACAGAGGGTTGCCAACGGTAACCCCACCCGCCACGCCTCGACGCCGTCGCCCCCCCCGGACGACCTCGACGGGGATGACGGGCGCGAGCGCGGCGGGCTGTGCAGCCTGAAGCTGATCGAGTCTCTGAACAACAAGCTGAAGAGACGCTGCGACTACGAGAAGATCTGCGCCGAGGCGCCGCCCGCCGACAGCCTGCCCAGCGAGTGGTGGAAGACCGGCGTGGCCTTCCTCTACGCCTTCTTCAACCTCGTCTTCACCACCGTCGTCATCACCGTCGTCCATGAGAGAGTACCGGACAAGTCGGTGAGCCCGCCGCTGCCGGACAAGTTCTTCGACTACGTGGACCGAGTCCCCTGGGCCTTCACCATCACCGAGACCAACGGCCTGGTTCTGGTCGGGCTCTGGCTCGTCCAGTGGCTGCTGCTCAAACACAAGTACGACACGGACTGATACTGGGAGTACTGGGAATACTGGGGTTACTGGGGTTACTGGGGATACTGGGGTTACTACATCCATTAATATTATTAATAATAATAATAATAATATAGGATCTGCCTTTACATTAACCATTAAATGACGTATTTTATTCCTTTGGCTCCATGTCCTCTGGTTTAGCCTGTATTTGTTGTGTTTTTTAGTGTTATTGATCAGTTATTGATCAGTTATTGATCGGTTATTGATTGGTTCTCCGTCCCTGCAGAGCCATCGTGGGCCGGCGGTGTTTCTTCCTCATCGGGACTCTCTACATGTATCGCTGCGTCACCATGTACATCACCACGCTGCCGGTGCCGGGGAAGCACATGGTCTGCGCCCCAAAGGTTGGTTGGGAACTTCATTTCTTCTTCTTCTTCTCCTCATCCTCAGTTTGTTGGCTGAAGCTCGGAGCCAATAATCGATTGATTCTCTGCAGCTTTACAACGACTCAACGGGGAAAATATGGAGGATCCTCCGGCTGATTTCAGGAGGAGGTAACATCACGCTAACGGCTCATTGGTTGATTATCAAGCCCTGGTTTCTGATTGGCTGACAGCTGGTCAGAGTTGATCAGTTTACCTGATCAAAAGCTGATCAAACTTTATTTTCCAGGTTTGTCTCTGACCGGTTCTCACCTCATGTGTGGAGACTTCCTGTACAGCGGCCACACGGTCATGCTGACGCTGTCCTACCTCTTCATCCAGGAATGTGAGTCCACAGAACCGGTTTCATCCCAGCAGAACTCCAGAGGAGCTTCAGCAGCTTTTCACACAAACTTTAACAATAAAACTCCTTTTAAACTCGATACGTTGGGCTGCTGCGCCGTCATGGAGTCACTTCCTGGTTCTGGTCTTTAGCTGACTGATCCTTCCTGTTTTCACCTGAGCTGTGTTCTCCAGACTCGCCCCGCTGGATGTGGTGGTACCGCTGGGCCTGCTGGCTCCTCAGCGCCTCCGGGGTCGTCTGCATCCTGATGGGTCACGAGCACTACAGCATCGACGTGGTCATCGCCTACTACGTCACCACCAGGCTCTTCTGGTGGTACCACACCCTGGCCAACAATCACGTGAGTCCCATCAGTCACAGCAGAACCGTTCCGTCCGGAACCGGGCGGATCCGTTCTGTCCCGGGCGGATCCGTTCCCACGGCTCTGTCCGGTTGCAGCAGCAATCTGATGAGAGGAGGAAAATGATGTTTGGGTTTTAATTCTCAGTTAAATCTTCAGGTCTGGACTTTGACTAGACCAGTCTACGTCTTCCTGCTGAAGAAAATCATCAGCAGCATGATGCTGCCATCACCATGTTTTGGCTTTATTTAGTTAAAGTTGAAAGTTGTGTATCATTTTTCTACTGCATGTATGCAAACTTATTGTCTCTAAAAAGTTTTAGTTTTCATTAATTTAACTGGTTGAGAAACCAACTTGTGCACTTTTAGTGAGCGTAGCTTCAGATAACTTAATAAATCTAAATAGTAATTAAATGTTACACTTTATTTTTAATATGTAAATAATAACTGGAGCTTCTAAACACTCACATTTTCTAACTTTCATCAACTTATGACAGAAAAATACTTAACCAGAACATCCTGGATGATTTTCAAGTATTTTTTATAGAAAACAATAATTTATTTACGTATTTCAGTCCAAAAAGCTCCAGCAGAGGTCAGAGGTCAGATGAACTGGACCGGTACAAACAGCCTTTACTACTGACAGTACAGTAAAAAAGTCCAGTTTCTGTACTGAACCAACAGCTGTTGAACAGAACATGATTAGAGGTAAAGTGGAGCAACCTGCAAAGCATCATGGGAACTCATCTCTTCATTCACATGTTACAACATGTCTTAAAAATCTAAAACAAAACGAAACGCCTGAATGTTCGTTAAACTTACTTTGAGTTAGTAAAATCGTGACCAAAGTCGACCTAAACAGTTACAGTTACTTCACCTGTTGGTCTATTAAATAAAATCCTCATAAAGTTTTAATTCTGTTGCAAGTGGAGAAAAGTTCAGGACTTTATGGCGGGGCGCCCTCTGCTGGATTCATGGTGGAATCAGAGGGTTTTCAGCAGCAGTTGTGATTTTATTCTTATTTATTTCTCCAAACTGCTGTGACGTTTTCTGATTCTTTTTCTTGACTTTTCTGAAACCTGTTTCTGTAGAAACACGTCCAGGAACTTTGTAGCTGACAGCCATCTTGGTAGGCACCGTAACCAACTGCCTCAACAGTTGCTATGACAACCATAATGTATATTGTATGTATGTAATGTATAATGCTGATAAGTGAGTGTTTAACTTGTAAACGTTGTACATTTCAGTGTTTCAGTGTTTCAGTTCTCCGTGTGATATTAGCTTAGCTTCTATCTGCTAGCCATGTTGGACCCGCAGCCTGGTTTTTACCGTCTGTTCTCTGTCTTGGTCGTGACGTCTGTCCAGGATCTGCGCGGAGCCGCGTCCAGCTGCCTGACCCGGGTCTGGTGGAACCCGGTCTTCAACTTCCTGGAGAAGAACGTCCGGACGACGGTTCCGGTCGTGTTCCTGTCGCCGCGGGCCCTGCTGTCCTCCTGCAAAGAGAGGTACCACACGATGGGCATCGAGAGGGACGAGTGAGGACCGGACAGGGTGGGGGGGCCAACCGGGACCCGGACCCGGACCGTAGAACCCAGCTGGTACCGCCCTGCTCAGCAGCTGGAGGTGTTGGTGTTCCAGGCTGCTGGCCCAACTTGTTCTGGATCAGTGAGGAGCAGAAAGACGTTTTGAGTTCTGCTCCTGGAGAGCGCGTGCTGAACCCAAACGGACCTTTCCGGGCCGGCGGTCTGAGCGGTTCTCCTCTGGTCGAAGCAGTGAGACGTTGCTGCTGGAGGAACTTTGTTCCTGGACGCTGCAGACGGACTCTACAGAGAAACTTTCACCTCATCGTTCAAACGTTGCTCCTGTTCTCCGGGCTCGGTTCTGAGCTCGGTTCTGTTGGACTTTGACGATGCCTTGGGAAGTATTCGCCCCCTAACTCACAGCGTTTCTATTTATGGGTCTTTAAATGTTTCAGTTCATCACAGAACCTGAATAAAAACCAAAAATTACTTTTCAAATGATTTTATTTATTCAGCCAACCTGGTGCTGCTTCCAGCCTGTACTTTGACTAGGCCACTCTTCTGTTTCATCCTTCGTTTCAAGACTTATAGAGCAGAGGTGTCCAACGTGTGGTTTGGGGGCCCTTTGTGGCCTTTGAAATGATTTTGTTTGAAATTGTTTGTTTGGTCGATCAAACCTGAAACCACCGAGTCGTCTGAAGGTTTGGGGCATAAAATTAACTTTAAATGTTTTACAGGTTTGTTTTTCTGTCTTTCAGCTGTTTTGTTATGATTCAAACATGCAAAACATTTCGTTTTCTTACTGTTCTGTTATCATTTTTGACACTGAAGACGATCGAATCCATCAGTCGAATCTCAGATGGTGAAACTTTCTTTATTTTCACAGTAAATATCCAGACAGGAGGAAGCAAATATTTAACAATATATGAAACACAAACTACCTCTAATTACAGGAAAAACAGGAGGAAACTCTTGAATAAAAACAGAAATAAAATGTGACTTTACAGGACAGAGAAAAGATGGCAAGCAGGATATTATGGAAGGAGTTTTTTCTTTTTTGTTGTTTAACGTCTCAGTTGAACCAGTGAAGCTGCATCACTGCCACCTTCTGGAGTGGAGTGTGAAAGACGAGAGCGATGGAATACCGTAGAGAAATCCAGGATGTGGTGAAGCTTTAATAGAGGTGTATGAATATTTTTGAGCCTGTTCAGATTCATTTTAAACTAAAGTAACAAAACGGTCATTCAGGTCTGTCAGGTTGTTGGTTGAATTCCAGTCGGGAATGAAATGATTTATCTGGATTACATGAATTAAACGGAAAATATTTAATTAAATGTGAATTTTTATAAAAATAAAACATTTAAATTGATTCCACACTCATAATATGAAGAAGTGTTTCGATAAAAACCGTTTCATTTCCAAATCAATACTGATATCACAGCTGTGATCATACCGATATTTATCTGATTCAGTATCAGGATGAAACTTAGATTTAATATTTATTTTGTATTGTGAAAAGTGAGACGATTCATCAATTAAAATTACTCAAACCAAACATGATAATCAACAGCATTATGAAAACATCTGACCCATTTATTATGAACCGGGTCACAAAATCTGGAGCAGCTTCTGTCTGAGATTATTGATCCATTCCTTTTAAATCTGATGCTCATTTCTTTGGCCGATATCAGACCGATATTCAATATCAATATCTGATCAGGATTGCCTAACATTATTTGAACAATAAAGAACGTTGCTATCATCAAATCAGATCTTAACGCTGCAATATTCCAAAACATTTACCACGTCTCATTTTTACT
The DNA here is from genome assembly GCF_019740435.1 of Gambusia affinis. Classification (NCBI taxonomy): domain Eukaryota; kingdom Metazoa; phylum Chordata; class Actinopteri; order Cyprinodontiformes; family Poeciliidae; genus Gambusia; species Gambusia affinis. The sequence goes on from NC_057885.1 coordinate 24,481,523, forward strand.
GTACATCAGTGGAGAGTTTCAGATTATCGTCTATAAAATCTTTACCAGCAGCTGCTGTCTGACTCTTAGCTAGATCATTGAACTACACCTGGCTGCAGATGACCTCTGACCTGGAAGAGCTTCCCGCCAGCTGCTTCCTCTTCCTCTTTCCCTGGAAACGAAGGAAAACCTGAGTTTTTTCCTGAAGGTCTGCTGTGAGTGTTCAGGATGTGTTTGGTACGTACGTAGTTGTCCCTGGCGGACCAGCCGGGGTAGAGCTGCATGTGCAGCCGCCGCTCCTTCTGGGCCAGATCGTAGAACCGGGACTGCTCCGATCGAGGCAGAGCGCGCCACTGGGCCAAAGAGACAAACATCAGACCGGCCGGGAAACGCCGTGACATCAGAAACCAGACCGACACCAGAACCAGACCGACACCTCGGTCTGGTTTCACCAGAAACTGCGTTTCCGTTAAAAGATTAAAGCATTAAGTAATATAAATTTTTTCTTCCTACTTGGGAGTGGCTACATATGGGGGAAACTGTAGTCGGCCATTTTACAGAAGAGCGATGGATTCAACACGTTGGACTGACAACTTTTTATGATCTGTGATGCTGTGAGAGTCAGAGAAAAACAAACTATCATTCTACCACTTCCTGTCGTCTTCTTTGGCATTTCTGTCAGTAGTAACATCCGATCACATGACTCATGATGTGAAAAAAAGTTTCTACACGGCTGAAAAACCACTTAAATGTTCCATCAAAAAAACTTGAGTGTTTATTTAATGTCGTGTTTCTGGTGATTTATTTATTTATTTACTGTGACATCATCAGGCGTCTCACCCGGCGTCCCAGGATGCGGTTTATGGCGGAGCTCTCCTTCTCCTGTCCTTCCTGCAGCACTTTGTGTCGCGTCTCCTTCATGTAGAGCATGAAGGCGTTCAGCGGCTTCTTCACCGACTGCCTGCCGACAAATAGCAGAACCATGGCCGCTAGAGCAGCACGGCTCTCAGCCGACGCTAACGCTAATGTGCTTGAAGGAAACTTAGCAGATGATAGCCAAAACTTCAACACAGAGGTCAAACTTTATTCTTCTGAATAAAGTTCAGTTTGTTAATTTCAGCACTTTCCATTAGCGCTAATTAGCGCGCAAAATGTTTACAAAGCTAGCTAAAGCGCCAAACAAAAGCAACCAGCTCAGCTAAAATCACATTAGCAGAAATGTGCTCACCACTGCTATCCGCTATATTAAGGTACTAAATGTTCTTTAAATCGATAAAATCTTAGGAAAAATCGATCAGATGTGATTAAATCCTAAACTGTCTTAACCACCCCCCCTACGCCCCCCCAAGAAGTTTGGACAAAAACACAACTAGCTGATATAAAGAAATAAAATCAGGATTCATTTTCATTAATGAGCACAAGAACGAAACAACTAAAGGTTCTGATTCCCGTTTTTCTGGTTTTCTGCCTCAATAACGCGGAACTCGCCTGGAAACGCTGTTGCCGTGGTAACAGGGGCGTGTCCAGGAGGGAGGGTCGGTCTGCCGGGCATCGGGCCTGCTGATTGGCTGGCTGTAGGGGGAGCGGAGGGGGAGGTGTCTGTCGCTGTGGAGGAGGAGGGGGACCAGAGGATGGACGGAGCTCTGCGGAAAAACAGCTTTTAGTTCAAAACAGCAGAAATATTCAGTCACTGAACGCTCGATCCGGGACGACGGAGATAATAACAATAAAAACAACAACATTTTGAGAATGATGTCATTAAATGACAAGAATTGTAAAAAGATTATTTTTTTGTCCTTTTTTAATTGTCTTGTCTTTATGAAGCACTTTTAAAATTTTACTTTATTTCACAAGAATAAATTCACAACATCAGTAGAATTAAACGAGAATAAAGTCATAATATCACAACTTTATACATTGAACATTGACTTTATTCTTGAAATAATACAACTTTATTGTCATATTATGACTTTATTCTCATATTTTTATATTTTATTAGCATGGCCCTAATACTCTGCATTATCAGGTAAACATGTCCGTGTTTATTTTAAAATGAAAGTATTTAACATTTTATTGAATCTATAGCTAATAATAAGGCCTATATTAACAGCCTTGTGCTGCAGTTAACACAGCGGCCACTAGATGGCGGTATAAAAGCAATAAAACACATAACTCCAGTTCCTCCCATCTCTAACTGGACCAGTTCTGACCTTTGCCCCTCAGTTTGTGAGTGTCTGACAAACAGGAAGAGAAAAGGGTTTGCAGCGGTTTCATGTTCCAGTCGTTCATTGGACTCAGCAGCGCGGTTATCCTGTCAGACATCTTGCCTCAGGGCCTGCAGCGCCCCCTGGACCAGATTTAACACTAATTGTGTCAGAAAGGGAACATATTGGCTTCAAGGGAAACAGAAAAAACTATTCCCTTATACAGACTGATTCTATCTGACCTGGAAATACATAAATCAGTCTTTATATCACAGGATGAAACATTATTTATATTAAAACGACTTTAGCTTAAACATTTCAGGGACATGTATGGTGTCCCCATGACTTAAGAAAGGCGGGAAAACTCACAGCAGCGGCAGCGTGTGAGTCGATCTGCCCCCTGCTGGTCAGACTGCAGTACTGCAGCTCGGATCCCTGAGTGGGCCAGTCGAATGAGGGCTGTTTATCTGAAAACATGAAAACATCTGAAAACATGAAAACATCTGAAAACATAAAAACATCTGAAAACATGAAAACATCTGAAAACATGAAAACATCTGAAAACATCTGAAAACATGAAAACATCTGAAAACATCTGATCATTAACATGAACATTCTAATAACATTCTATCTATCTATCTATCTATCTATCTATCTATCTATCTATCTATCTATCTATCTATCTATCTATCTATCTATCTATCTATCTATCTATCTATCTATCTATCTATCTATCTATCTATCTATCTATCTATCTATCTATCTATCTATCTATCTATCTATCTATCTATCTATCTATCTATCTATCTATCTATCTATCTATCTATCTATCTATCATTTATTTTTACTCACCACAGTTCAGTTCTGCAACATTTTCACTCAGTCCATTCATAAACAGCATCTCCTAAAATAGGATCAATAATTTAAAAATCAGTAATACTGCATAGGTAAAATGTACTTATTGTTTTAAATGTAAATGTTTAATTTTCTAATCCATAGTCCTTTCTCATGTTTTATTATTAAAATTGTTTTGCTGATGATTTCAATTCATTTTCTCACTTGTAACTGTTTGAACACATATTTGTTATTTTTTATCACATTTTCGATCCTCAAACTAGTTAAGATTTTCTGAAGAATGATAAAATCCTGCTAATTGATGATTTTATAGTTATTTGTTGCTCTAACGCCTGAATAAAACTCCGTCGTTTCTTTTGATGATGAGGATTTTCTTCCAGCGATGAATTAAATCATCAGTTATAAACATTATTTTATGGATTTAATTTACAAAAAATCAAACAAAATTACAAATATTAAAACTAAAATATTTAAAACAATAACATAAAAAACATTTTTTACCTTAAAGTGACATTAAATGAACAATGAGATATTCTTTGTGAACAACTTCTTTCTTTAAAAACAGTCAAAGGTTTCAGTCTAAATTCTTCATTTGATAGTAAATAATAATAAAGGAAACTTACTTCTGCAGTGAGAATCTGCTCCATCCTGCAGAAGGAGGTGAAACAGACGGAGAATCTGGGTTTGGTGGCGACCGGCGGCGTCTGCAGGATCATCAGAGAGAGAAACGCTCAGCACGTGTTAAAGCTCGGCAGCGACAGGCAGGATCAGCCTCTGGTTCTGCAGACGGACAGAAACCATCACATCACGTCACGCTGACCACACAAACATTCACTGCAGCACCAAGACTGTTTCTGTGATTCAGGAAGTTTGTTTCAAGTTTCTTCATTTAAATCCACAGATAATATTATTAACTGCTGGTTTTTAATCAGGTGGATTCCTGTTGTTGGGCAGAAGCAACAGTTGCTTCTCTGAAATCATTGTTGTTGTTTTTCCATCTTATTGTTGTGTTAAACAGCAAACATGCAGCTTTCAGCTTCTATGCACCACAAATCTGGAACAAACGTCCAGAAAACTGCAAAACAGCCGAAACACTGAGTTCCTTTAAATCTGGACTGAAACCCAACTGGTTAGAGATGATTTAGAAACATTAGAAATAAAACATTAATCAACATTTTGATTAATGTTTTTGTGTTTTTATGATGTGAAGATCTTTGAAATGCCTTGTTGCTGAAATGTGACGTACAGATAAACTCAACTTGGACAAAATGTTAAATTTGTGCTGAAACATTAAAATCATCACCTTCCTGAAATTATAGTTTTTGCCTAAAACAACTTGAGCCATTATTTTAGAAGTCTAAGTAAAGACGCCGGAGTTGTTTTTCTGAGCCGTTTCCATCCAAAGCTTTCCTTGCAGATCTCTTCTATCTCGCGGCACTCTGACCTCTGACCCCGGGGGGGAGGGGTCACAGGTCGTGTCAGGGTTGAGTCTCCCTGTGGATTTGCCGCGGCGGCTGTCAGAAACGTTTTACTGCAAAGCCTCAAACCAAATCAGAGCTAATACACATCAGCTGGACAGAAACAATCTGGGGGAGTTTAACGCTGCCGTCTCCATGGCAACACTTCCTCTTCCTGCTCACTCTGCGGGATTCCCACAAGAACAAAACCCTGAACCTCTCCAAGGAAATCTGGCCAGAATGCAAGTTTACATAAATAATAACATAAAGTAACATTTTTAACTCAAATATGATCATAAATCTGAAAGTTTCATATTTTAATATTCTGATCGTTTGGTGCGAAGGAACTGAAACGAGCCTGGAGGTCGGAACAAATATTCTTCAATCGGTACCGAACAATCGAAGGTGTAGAACCGCAGAAAATTATAATTATCTTAGCAACGTTTGCTAAGATATCATTTATTATATTAACTGATTGGTTGTTTTTTGTATTAAAAGAGTTTTACTATTAGATCTATTTTATATTTATAAATAATATTACATATTATTACTGCAGCTTTTACAAACTCCAATCTGTTGGAGCCAGGATGGGAACAATCAAAGCCCGCTATGAAAACACCCACAGGGCCGGAAGTGCCGCTCTCTTCTTCTACGGTCCTCTGGATGAGGATAAACGCGGTAGATTCCCGTCAGACTTTCTTAGTTCGCTGAAAGGAAACTTAATAACTAGACATGAATAATCAACAGCAGAGCAGCTGGGAGAGGAAACGGCAGCTCACCTGCAGCTGATGATGGACCTCAGTCCTGTGACCAGCTGCAGAAACGACATCTTTCTCTCTTCTTCTTTTCAAACTGTTGATCTGACACGTGAGGCTGAAACTTATTACTGCACCAGAAAATTTGGGCTTTTGATTTTTATTTTCAAGGCAAAAATTAAAAAGTGCTAAAAAAGTCATTTGTAATTTTAGCAGAGAGGAAATTTATGTAAATATTTGTGAAAGGCGATGTTATGCTAATGCTAACAGTCAGTCAAAGTATTCATATCCCTGGACGAATCAGACCGTTTAGTTTCTTCTTCTCTTTTGTAATTCTTGTCCAGCAGTGTGACACCCAGAATCGCTGAGTGTCAAGATTTAGATTTACTTTCACAAGTGGAGCGTTACAGCTTTCACCATGATGCTCCTCTTCTAAATGAAACGTCAATAAAAATATCTACATTTCAAATATAACTGATATGGAGATGAAGAAAAGAGAGAGGAAGGTGGACAGAAATCTGCTTCTTCACCTGCAGAAAGAGAAGAAAACCAAAAAGACAGAGAAACAAAATATAAAATCACTGAAGAGTAAACGGTATAATTTACACAAACAAGATGTTTAGTGGCAACCGCAGCCCAACGGAGAGTTTATTTGGAAAAAAGTCTGAACAAAGTCTGTAAGAGTTACGGCGAACAATGTAGCTCTTGGCAATGTTAATCACCAAATATCATCTCTGCTGCCCGGATATTTAGCTGTTAGCATGTCATTACCATCATGCAGTCAGTCTTAAGTCAGAGGCTTCTTCAGGGTAGGTGCTACACTGACTGCTAATGGAGATTGTTCCATTAGCATCGCCAGATTTAAAAGATAAACAACAGAAACATAAAAATCTGAGGCTTAGTGTTTTATTGAAACGGGTCGATACAAAAACAGGACAGAACTGATCAGATCCGGTTTTTATTGTTTACACGAGTCATGAAGCAACAGAAAGACGAAACCAGACAACCGGTTGGTTTCCCTAAAAATGACCGAAGGAACTCTGTCCAGGTTTCTGTCCAGTTCAGTTGTTTTCACACACAGAACAACTTAGAACAGAAGATTATTGATAACTATTGATTAATTAAATTGATTTTCTTTACAGTGAGAAGCTTAAAACAAAATGAAACAATTATTTCTCAGAAACAGCCTGAAAACTGTTTTCATCCCGTTTCCTTTTGCTCCGTGAAATAATTCCTGACAGAAAACCGAACTGAAACCAGATATTTTCTTATTTCTGCTGTTGGATTCTGTCGTTTTCTTTTTCTTCTGCTGTGATTTTTATTGTTGTCTTGGTTCTTCACGACTTTTAACTCGGACCAATTGAAATTGGTCTGAGTTAGCATTTAGCATTAGATAATGATCACAGTAGAACTAAAGCAATAGAAAACCAGACAAAAGGTTCTGCTTGTAGTTTCTGATGTTTAAATCTGTTATAACGTTGCTGTTTGGATTTTAACCCTTCAGGTTGTAACACAACCTTTAACCCGATGTTTTCTTTGAAATGCTAAAAAGCAGTTTCAACCAAATTAAGAAATCAATTATGTAGATTAAACTGCTACAACGCTTGTTTTCTAGATATACAAGACACAGTATTGGCTACAAACTACGCTAGCAAAGATAAAAGCCTTAGACTCCCTTGGTTGGGTTTTCCTCAAAATAGCTTTATGCTAGTGCAAATTAGCCCCTTTAAGCTAATAAAGAAAAATAAATCACCAGATTCTGATAGGAAACATTTGTTTATTGCCCTTCATGAACCGTGAGGACATTTTGCTGTGAGTTAAACCGTTAACCTCAGTAAATGTGATATAAAATCAAACGTTGGAATGTTTTCTGTTTCTAAGGTCAACAAAAAAAAATTGTCACAGTTAAACTAAAGCAACAGAAAACCAGAAAAAAAGATTGTTATTGTGGATTTTGATATTTAAATTGGATACTTCTTTTCGCACAATGTTTAGATTTTTTCCAGACTGCGACCTTTAACCCGACTCCTTCTGTAACGCTAACCAGAGAACGGCTAATAAGAGTTTCAACAAGGTTAAGAAATCAACTCTGTAACTAAAGCTGCTAAGATCCTTGTTGTCTAGATTTACAGCATTGGCACCAACAATCCAAACTACCAGAGACAAAAACCTTAGAGTCCGTCGGTCGGTCCGGCTGTCATTAATTCGACCGATCCCTCAGTCGTTAATTCGGTCGTCCCGTCAGTCGTTAATTCGGTCGTCCCGTCAGTCGTTAATTCGGTCGTTAATTCGGTCGTTCCGTCAGTCGTTCCGTCGGTCGTTCCGTCAGTGACCAGTGGCTGGATGAAGGAAGTCGACGGTTCTTGGAAGACGACATGCTCAGGATGGTAGCTCTTCATGTGAGTTTTCAGGCAGTGACTCTGGGTGAAGGCTTTGTCGCAGAAGGAACATCTGTAGGGTCTCTCTCCGTTGTGGGTCCTCATGTGGACATTCAGGTGCTCCTGTCGAGAACACGCTTTGCCACACACGCCGCAGCTGAACCGCTTGATGCCCAGGTGACTCTGGATGTGGACGTTCAGGGTGCTCTTCAGCTTGAAGTGGCGGCCGCAGTGGGAGCAGCCGTACGGTGTCTCCCCGGTGTGAACCCGCATGTGTTTCTGGAGGTCATACTTGTTGAAGAAGCTCTTGCTGCAGACGATGCAGCCGAACGGCCGCTCGCCGCTGTGGGTCTTCATGTGGCCCATCAGGGCGTTGTTGGACAGGAAGGTCTTGCAGCAGATGTGGCACAGGAACATCCGGTCCCTGGTGGTGTGGACCTTCATGTGCTCCTTCAGGGTGTGCTCCAGCTTGAAGCGCTTCCCGCAGACCTTGCAGCCGTAGTGGCGCTCGTTTGAGTGCGTCAACTTGTGGCGAGTCAGAGACCTGAGGTCGCTGACGGACCGGCCGCAGATGTTACAGAGGTACCGGTCCCGACTCACGTGGCTCTTCTTGTGAGCCGTGAGCTGGCCTCTAAGTCCAAACGTCTTTGGACACAAGTCACACTTGTGTGGCCGGTCTTCCACGTGGATCCAGAGGTGGACGTTCAGGGCGGACTGGACAGCGAAGGTTTTGCTGCAGTGGCTGCATTTGAACTGCCGCTCTCCCGTGTGCAGGGAGACGTGGTTCTTCAGGCCCGAGGCGGTGAAGAACCCCTTCCCGCAGTACGAACAGTCATGGATCTTTTGGTGAACTTCAAAATGTACCTTCATGTCTTCCACAGAACTGAATGTCTCTCCACACACCCCGCAGAGGCTCTTTGGGTCTCCAATGTGCGCCCAGGCGTGTCTGGTCAAACCCGATATTGTCCGGTACCACACGCCGCACACCTGGCACACCACCTTGCTCTCCCTGCCGTTCTCCATGTAGCGCCTGGGGCCTTTGTAGGTCCTTCTTTTTGGCTGTGGATCGTCACCTTCCTCCAGATCTTCGGCGTTTGGATCCCACTCATCATCGTCGTCTCGCAGCGCCTCGTTTTCCCCTCCAGAACCCGCGTCGCTCGCAGCTGCATGCCCCGACCCTCTGGTTCGGTCCAGATCCTCAGGGCTGCAGAGACGCAACAAGTTAGGACAGATCCGCTCTCTCCGTGGTTTGATAACGGGTCGGTTCTGATGCTCAGCGGTTACCTTTGCAGCGGGGCGGTTTCGTCCTCCAGAACCACACAGTCAGTGGGCTGAGGTTCATCCTTCACCAGCTGAAGGTTCTGCTCCTCGTTTTCACTTTCATCACCTTTTCCTGTCTGAGGAGGAAATCAAGAAATGCTTCAACACTTCAGAGTTTCATTCTTCCATTTTCTGGTTCCTGAATTGATCCTAAAAGTTGGACAGACTGATTAGATCAACCCAACAACCCTGAGATTCAAGCAGGGATCTCAGTTTTCTCTCAGTCACTTACAGCTGCAGTCGGACGTTTAGCTTGGACTGAATCAGAGCCGACGATAAAAACGCCATCGCAATGTCTGATTCACATGGACAGAACTTTTGGTAGAACCAGAAGTCGGCACCAAAAACTAAACAGTTAGTTGCAAAAACCCCTGAAGGATTAATCCTAAACATCAGTTCTGCTAATATGCCAACCTAATGCTGAGGCACTGGGCCAGCAGGTACACAGACTGTTGGGCTGTTCTGTAACGATCAGTGAATGTTGGTTTCGTTCCTCTGAATCTCCTGCAGAAACGGGTCGGTACTGCAGCAGATGATTTTTCTTACCTTCAGTTTGATGTAGAGGACGGACTTCTTGGACCCGGTGGACCTCGTGCTCCTGTAGATCTCCTCTGGCGTCAAGCTGCTCATTCTGAGCTTCTGCAGCTTCCTGCTGCGGTCCGACTTGAACACGTTGATCTTTCTGTCGTCTCCAACCAGCTGAGGGAAGGTGAGCCTCAGCAGGTCCAAGAACTCGGCCTCCTGCATCCTTCGAGGACATTTCAGCTCCTGCACCGACGACGTCTGCAGCTCTGGAACAGGAACCACTTCAGCTGGAGAAGCTTCACCGCCATGAAGCAGAACTTTATACTGACCGGTTTCAGTGGGAGCTTCTGACTGGTTGTCCTCCAACACACAGACTCTGAGGAAGTGGTGAGCCGGCGCCTCCCCGGCGCGCGGTCGGCCCCGCCGCCTCCTCTGAGGCAGATGGACGGGAGACGACAACCTGCAGGGAAACAGAGGAGGCGTGTGGAGACCCTGGGGGCAGCGGAGGTGAGCCCAGTGGACCCTGGTTACCTCAGGTTCTCCTCGGTTCGATCGCTGGAAGGCGTGGCAGAGCTGACGCTCAACTCCTCATCCAGCTGATGGAGAACATCACTGCTGCTGCTCTGAGGAGTGACTGCTGTCTGCACGTTCACACAAAATGAAAAAACTTTTCTATCATCCAGATAGATGGAATCCAAGACACTGGATGGAAAATATGGGAATATTTAAGGCCTAAAATAAACATTATTACTTTGAAGACACTGAAAAAAACTGGCATTATGAAGAACTAACACACAATAGCAGCATCTCAGCACACACACCATGACCTGGTGCAACATCAATGCGACCTCCTGCGCCGCCGCCATCTAGCAGAACATCAAGCAGGATTTCTAGAGGTCAATTTAACGTAACGACTCGCTGCAGCATCACCCGGGTTTCAATCCCTGGACATTCCAGCTGGACCTTAAAATCTCACAGGATGATTCATTTGAACTCTAAAACTGATCCAGAACCAGCCTGATGTTCTGCTGACTCAGTGATAACGGGTTGGGAGTGGAGACCTTCAGGCGGACGTAGAGGGCGGAGTTCCCGTTGGATCGGATGGTCCTGTAGATCTCCTCAGGGGTCAGAGCGCTGACCCTCAGCGGGTGCAGCTTCCTGCTGGTATCGGTTATGAACAGGTCAAACGGTTCTCCTGCAGCCAGCTGAGGGACGGAGGACCGCAGCAGGTCCAGGAAGTCCGACTCCTGCAGATCCCGAGGACAGCTGAAGTTCTGAATGGGATTCTTCTGAAACACTGGAGAGAGAACCAAACCTTCAGCTGGAGCTCAGTGGGTCAGACGGCGGATCAACCTCAGAACAGGCGGGTTGGTCTGGAGCGTACCGATGTTGGAGAGCACCTCGGTCTCAGGGTTGTCCAGAACCCGGACCCGGAAGTCCAGGTGGGTCAGGGAGTTCAGAGGTTTACTGGCTCTCCTCTTCTCAGATCGGACTCTGGATGGAAACGACCTGGAAAAGTCCGACACTCATAAACACAACTTCTGGCTAAACCTGAAATCTGCCTGATGAGTCGATCATTTTGACCATAGATGTAGAATAACAGATGCGTAACCTTGGCGATATCTCATAATCTGGGTCCGTCAGATCCTCCCGTTTCGGTCTGGACCGCGGAGTCACCGGAACCACAGGTTGAATGTCTTCATCATGGTCATCATCACCGTACCACAGGAAGTCCAGGCTGCCAGAGTCCCGCCCATCTGGACCAAAACAACAAATCAAAGTCAAAACCGCAGTTTGGTTGGACTGGATGAAACTCAGTCAGGTTTATGAAACATGAAACTCATCAGGTTTATGAAACATGAAACTCATCAGGTTTATGAAACATGAAACTCATCTGGTCTCCAATCCAGATAAACACACACAGACAGAACCCTTCATAAAGTTACAGTCAGGAATTAACAGCCACATTCTGAGATCTTCAGAAAAACACAAAGTTCAGGTTTTCACCAGGTTATTCATTCATGATAAATGTTGCAGTTTTGAACAAAATATTTCAGTAGCAAGCTAACTATTTAGATTATTTAAATATTCAGCCCCAAAACAAAATTTAGCTAGCTAAATATTTAATTAGCAATAAATTACTTAGTTTAGGACTGAATGTTTGAATTTAGCTGGCTAAATAAAATATTTAGCTCACTTAAAATATCAGCTGGCTAATATTTTAGCTAGAGTATATTTACGTAAGCTAAAGGTTTTAGCTCACTGAAACATTTAGCCAGATAAACATACTCAGTTTATTAATTCTTTTACATTTAATCCAGACTGTTGGTTTTCACTGGTTTTTAATTCAGTTTGAGTTGCTGTTTTCTGAAAATTTTATTCAACTTGTTTTTTCCGTTTTCTGTTCAATATCTCCGTTTTCTTTTTATTGCTTTAAAAAACGGAACCCCATAAATACATCAGATAACTAATTGTATTTTACTGCACGAGATTGTCACGGTTATTTTTCTTTAGTTTTAAATTTCAAATACAAAAAGTTAAATTTGACTATACAGCAGATATTTAAGATAATCTATATCACAAAGAGCTGCGATTAAAATGACTTCTAGTAGTGATAAACATAAAGAAACGTTTATTTTAAACCGGTTCGGTTCGGTATATTGACGGGACCAGCGTTAAAACCAGTGAGTTGATCCCACCTGGGTGCTGCCGCTGCTCCTCACCTACAACCACCAGTTCGTGGCTCTGCGGGTCCCGGAGCCCCGCTTTGGCTTCCCACACACAAACAGACATCTGATTAACATCCCAGCTGCTTTAATTCAGCAAAACTGCGCTTCTCCTGTCCACCACTGACCTCCTCTGTGCAGCTTGACCTGCGGCTGCAGCAGCTCCAGCTGCCTCCTCTGGCGGTCGATCTCCCGTCTGAAGCCCGACGCCTCCTTCTCGTAGTCGGCTACGGTCCGCTCCACCACCGCTATGATCTCCCGGGCGGCGGTGCTCAGCTTCTCGGTGATGATTCCTCTCAGGATGCCGCTTTTAGACATGCTGAGTGGATCGGAACCGCCGCTGCCGCTGCAGTAAAACATCCTGGATTTCCTCTGTTTGTGTTAAAAACTTCTGGACGGCCGTTGGACAGATCTACTTCCGGCGCTCGGGGAGGAAACACGTAACGGCTGAAAACTGACAGGAAGGATCAGTGCCGCCATCTTGCGTTCGTTTCTACAGCTGCATCCGAAATTAGAACATCATTTAAACCTAAACTGATGTCGAGTCAAACCAATCAGGACCCGTCAATATTTAATCATCATTAAAACTAAAACCCTTTCTGCTTGAATAAAAAAACTCAGAAGGCATTCTGTTGTTTTGCATTTGTTTAATTGAAACAATGTCCGACATCAAAATAAGATTAATTAATTTATTCCCTTAACAACTCCCCATACCTCTGTTAATGTGTTTGGTAGAAAAACCTTCATTTTATTATTGTCCATCCATTGCAGGCTTTTGGAAGTCCGCCTCTGATTGGCTGATCAGGCCCTCCTGATGACTCCTTCACCCAAACACTCCCATTCACAGAAATCCTAGTTGTCTCTCAGAAGTGGCCTTGGACACATTAATATATTTTAAATGTACACACACAACACAGCTTGTAAAGTGTGATAACTGAGAATATGATTGTGAATAATTGCGCCGTCATTTATGCCACTTCTTGTGGTGCAGGACAATGTTCCACCAAATGAAAAATTACAGTATGGCAGAAATACAATAATTAAAACTCAAGGATTTATTTAAAACAATAACATAAAGAATGTTTCAAATACAATTCAAAACAACAAAAATCTCTTCATCATCTGAGAACTTAAAAAAAGTCACGGTTTAGAAATTCCCCTAAAAATATAAAATCTTTATAAAACTCAAAAAATTATATGCAGGACTTTCTGCTGAAACCGTTTAATGACTTTTTATGAGGAAATGTCCCAAAAGTGAGGAACCAGAACCAGTTCAACACCAAACTCTGGACGTTGGTCCGTTTCGACAGGCTGGAGAGGAGCAGCAGAAAAATCATCTTCAAGCACCAACAAAACAAACCAGAGGAACCAGAAACACCAGAAACACCAGAAACACCACGGACCCAGAGGAGAACACGGACCGGACCGGACCGGACCCAGAGGAGAACACGGACCGGACCGGACCGGACCGGACCCAGAGGAGAACACGGACCGGACCGGACAGGACCCAGAGGAGAACACGGACCGGACCGGACAGGACCCAGAGGAGAACACGGACCGGACCGGACCCAGAGGAGAACACGGACCGGACCAGAACTCACCCTGATCAGTTGCTGTTCTGACATTGTGAACCTGAAGGAACAGCTGAACAACGTCAGCATAAGTTGATATCCAGACGTTACAGTTTTTACAGTTTTTAGTTTTTACAGTTTTCCTGAGGAGATGCAGGTTTCCTCTGCAGACGGGTCCAGGTTCTGGTCCAGGTTCTGGTCCAGGTTCTGGTCCTGGCCTTCAGGTTACTTCAGCTCAGGAGCGCCCCCTGCAGACGGATTTACAACAGACTTTAAATGTTTCACATTCTGACTGTTTAAATGTGACTTTAAATTTTATAACTAAGTATTTTCAGGGTTTAACTCCGTTTCTGTTATTTTCTACCAAATTAGAAAATAACAAATTGACTTAAAATGTAAGTAGTTTAATATCATTTTACTGTTTTTTACTATTTTAAGCTTCAAAATCATTTCAAACTTGAGTTTTTTAATCCAGACTGTTTTCTGAACTCGTTTTCCGTTTGCTGCTCATTTCTGTGTTTCCTGTTTAATGTTTTAAACTTTGTTTTATGACGTTTGGTGTAAATTGTGAAGCATTTGGTCAACTGCTGATGTTTTAAATCTGCTGCTGTAAAAATAAATGTAGACAGCAAACGCTCAGCTTGTGATCCTCAAAACAGAAAAAGTCCAAAAGATTCACTGAAGTCTTTTCAGACTTAAAACATTAAAACTTTTTAAACTTGTCGGCTTTTCAGATTATTCTTTTTCAAAAAATTATTTAGCTTTTTATCATCTTGAACAAAATGAGCAACAACATTGTTTATCTTTAAACGTGTCAGAAGAACAAAAAGCTGCAGAACGTTTTGCATTCGCAGTGAAAACCTTCGTCTTTTTCTGTCTTCTCTCTCTGAGTTTCAGTGACTTCTGGGACCAAATCAGGACGTTTTTTATTCCCATCAAGCTGCGTTACAGTGAGAAACACTGAGCGTCGTGTGAATCATGGTTTGTATCGGCTTTATGAACAAGAGTCATAAAAACTAATTAATCAATAAATATTTGCATGATTTATCGTGTTTCCTTTCCGACTGGATGATAAAGTTTTCACTCTGGTTCCTTTGGCTCGTTTTTATTCATAATTCTTTTTATTTGCTGTTTTGTTTATTTATTGTGGATATTTTAAATGTCTTCCACCTCCAGTGTTAAACGTTAAATGATCCATTACCACTAAGTTACTTGAAAATGATCCGAAAACAACAATATTATCGTTTATCGCAATAACTTCTGGGGCGATTCATCGTCCAGTTTGATATTGTTAGCGCTTTATCACGAGGAAACTCTTCATCTATAAATGATTATTAAATGATTATCAGCTGCAGGACTTTGGAACGATTCTTTAAACGACTGAATCAGTTCCAAATAAAGACCCAGAGCTGCTGAGCTGGTCTAGTCAAATCCTACCAAGCTTCTTTTCTAATTAAAATATTTTTCTCATCAGCATCGTGTCTTTATTCTGCCAGCAGTGAAACCGTTCTGCTCACATGGTTTTGTTTTCATGAGTGTTGTGACTTTAGTCTCGTGTTGTAAAAGAAAACTTTGTGCGTCACCTTTGTGTCGACTCAGGTGTCCCTTCAAGCCGCCTTTGGTGAGGAAAAACTTCCCGCAGACTTTGCAGGTGTAGTTTTTCCGGTGAGTCTGGAGGTGGTTCTTCAGTGAAGCCGTTTCTGCCAGATATCTGAGGCTGAGGAGCCTCTGAGTCTTTGAGTCTTTGTCTCCATCGTCACTGTCGACTATCTCCACCGCCTCCATGTTCATCAGGGTCTTTACTGCTGATTGCTTCACTTTATCCTGAACAAACACCTGAGGCAGTGAAGATGCTTCGTCTCCATCATCATCCTCAACATCAATGATCTCCATCTCCTCTTTCTTGCCGTTTGTCTCTTTGTTTAGTGAACGCTTCACTTTTTTCTTCTTTGCCGTTTTCACAGCTCCTGTTTGTCTCTTTGCATCTTTACCAGACGTTGGAGGCTGCAGAGACGCGACTGCAGTGGACTCTGTGTTTTTATCACCTTCATCCTCACTGTCGACTATTTCCACCTCTTCGGTCCTCAGGTTTGTCGATCCAACTGCCGGTTTGACTTCTTTCTTCTTCCCCTTCTTCTTCTTTTCCTTCTTCTTCTTATTCTTCTTCTCCTTCTTATTCTTCTTCACTTGTTTTTTGCTCGTGGTTTCCTTCATTTCATTTTCTGGCCTCCTGGGGCAAAAAGACGACAGGCGGGAAGACTTTGTGCTTTCGCACTCGTCGTAGTCCTCGCTGTCCTCCGTTTCGTCATCGTCTCCCTGGCTGTTCGCCGCCTCGCCAGGATCTTCCGGTCCCGTCGGATCTTCCTGTCCCGTCGGATCCTCGGGTTCAGTCTTCACGTCTTGCTCTGAACTCTGCCCAGATGTCGCCGGCTGCAGAAGAGCGAGAGAGAGCTTGCAAACCAGAGGATTTTTGTAGTAGTTTTCATCCTCGCTGTCGTCGGTCCGCTCGTCGTCTGTCTGGATGTTCGGCGTCGGGTCGGGATGTTTGACCGTCTCCTCCACAGGATTACTACCTGGGCTGCGTTTGGGCTCCAGATCTGAGACTTCGGTGGACTTTACATTATTCTGATTGCAGTCGTCTTCGCTGTCTTCTGTTTCATCATCCTCACTTGGTGCTGCTGTGTTGGACTGACTCTTCCATCTTTTTCTTCGTTTTGTTCCTTTTTTGCTGCAGGGAAAACACAAGTTAGCATTAACATGCTACATGTCTATCAAAATAAACGGCTATGAAGGAGGCTATTAGATACATCAACAATGTGTAAATCAGATGGAGATAATCGGTCTGCAGTCGTCCCACAAACCATCAGGCTCTCCAGCAACGCAGTGTTTAGCAGGAGCTAATGCTAAAGCGTTAGCAATCAGTTTAATTCATTCACAACTTATATTTTCCACAATTCCCTTAGATATTGTATTTGTGTTTATATCATGTTCTCTAGAATCATTTCTTTTGCTTCTTGTTTGACAGACAGATAAAAAAGCGAACAGGAAACTGACCGGCTGTGTAAGCAACACCTGCCTACTTCAAAATAAGAGCATGAATATAAAAGTTTTCAACTATTCTTAACAGTCAATAACCGAAACTTCAACACAGGCATCAAACTTTAATCAACGGAAAAACGACAAAACAACCAAGTAAACAGCGCTAAGTTATGGCGCTAGCGCTAAGTGAGCTAACAGTTAGCTAAAGCGCTAACTGAAAAATTTGCTCCACTATTAGCAGAAATGAGTCCCACAGTGACAGTTTGCAACTCAGACCTGAAGATGCAGATTTTGTGAAGTTTCCATGAAACTTTTGAAAAGATTAGTTTTAAATTATTAAAGGAAAAAAAATTTCTTGAACAAAACTCAGCTGTTGAAGCGAGTTCTGTTCGCTTCAACAAAATCCTGACCATTTTCCTGATGCAAAATGGTCAGGAAACACAGTCACCACGAAACCCAGTGAACCCAGCAGAACCCAGTGAACCCAGTTGAACCCAGTTGAACCCAGTGAACCCAGTGAACCCAGTTGAACCCAGTGAACCCAGTGAACCCAGTGAACCCAGTTGAACCCAGTGAACCCAGTTGAACCCAGTTGAACCCTGGTGAACCCAGTTGAACCCAGTGAACCCAGTGAACCCAGTGAACCCAGTTGAACCCAGTTGAACCCAGTGAACCCAGTGAACCCAGTGAACCCAGTGAACCCAGTGAACCCCGGTGTGGTTTGGTCTCAACCTCTGCAAACTGAACGCTGCATCTTCACGCTTCGTTTCATTTTTTAAATCCCCACAGAGATCCGTCTACAGCCTGGAGGAATATTCAGGACTTACCTGGTGGGAGAAACGTCAGAGCGACTCCGTTTCACGCTGGTCTGGACGTTACGTTGCTCCTGGAAGAGTTTGAGACCCGGATGAAGCCGACACCTCCCCACCTGAACACTGAAACGTCGCCATGCGCTGCTGGAGCCTCACAGGAGAGAAGAGAAAAGGCTTCTGACCTTCAGGCGGATGTAGAGCAGAGAACCGCCGGCTGATCTCAGGGTCCTGCTGATGTCACCAGACGTCAGATTCTGCAGGTTGATGGGCTTCACGTCGCCGCCGTGACCGGTCAGGAAGTCCAAGGCTTCTCCGGCCAGCTGAGGGAAGGTCGTCCGCAACAAGCTGAGGAACTGGGCCTCCTGAAGGCTCCCGGGACACTGGAACTCCAGGATGGGGTATTTCTGCAACACTGGGACAAATAAAGACGGCTGGTCACCATGGAAACCTGAACACACTGAGCAGAAACAAAACTGGAGCTGTTATCTTTGGACCTAAAGAGGAATGATTGAGAGTCATAGATCTAGAGTTATAGATCTATGACTCTTCCAGCTGGAAACCAGAGACCAGGCTGACCTCTGACCTCTGACCTGACCCTTCTGTTCTCCTTCTCCCAGCTGCAGAACATTACAGGACCAGAGGACTAAAGTCTCAGATCAGAGAAACTCATCCAGGTTTAGTTTCTCTTTAGCAGCTTTGACTCCTGCAGCTTTCAGCTTCTATGCACCACAAATCTGGAACAAACGTCCAGAAAACTGAAAAACTGCTGAAACACTGAATGGCTTTAAATCTAGACTACAAACCCAGCTGGCTAGAGCTGCTTTGATTAATAATCAATGAAACATTAATCAATAATCTGATGTGTAACAACGAAACCCGACAAAATGTAATATTTCACTTGCTGAATGTTTTTCTGTGATTTATATTTTTATGTTTTTATGAAGCAAAGCTTTTGAACCGTCATGTAGCTGAAACCTAAATAAACTTGATTGATTGATTATTGAAAGCTTTCAGTTCACCTAGAGGAGAGGCAACGTCCATCATGGGGTCGGCCACGATGCAGATCTTCAGCTCCACCAGGTCGTCGGGGTCAGAGGTCATCCTGCTGGGATCCTGAATGCTGACAAAATAAGAGAAAACAGAGAAATGAGTCAGAAATCAAAGAGTTTAACTGAGGAGGGAGATTTATCAGGATTTATCAATACGATTCCAATATCATCACACAAATACAGCCACGGCGCGGGAACCGAAAGCAGAATCCTTATGCAGGGAACCAGTTCCTGTAGAGAACCAGTTCCTGTAGGGAACCGGTTCCTGTAGAGAACCAGTTCCTGTAGGGAACCAGTTCCTGTAGAGAACCAGTTCCTGTAGGGAACCAGTTCCTGTAGGGAACCAGTTCTTATCGAGAACCAGTTCTTATGGAGAACCAGTTCCTGTAGGGGAACCAGTTCTTATGGAAAACCAGTTCCTGTAGGGAACCAGTTCTAATAGAGAACCAGTTCTTATGGAGAACCAGTTCTAGTAGAGAACCAGTTCCTGTAGGGAACCAGTTCTAATAGAGAACCAGTTCTTATGGAGAACCAGTTCTAGTAGAGAACCAGTTCTTATGGAGAACCAGTTCTTATGGAGAACCAGTTCTTATGGAGAACCAGTTCTTATGGAGAACCAGTTCCTGTAGGAAACCGGTTCCGGTAGGAAGCCAGTTCCTGTAGAGAACCGGTTCCTGTAGAGAACCAGTTCCTGTAGGGAACCAGTTCCTGTAGAGAACCAGTTCCTGTAGGGAACCAGTTCCTGTAGGGAACCAGTTCTTATCGAGAACCAGTTCTTATGGAGAACCAGTTCCTGTAGGGGAACCAGTTCTTATGGAAAACCAGTTCCTGTAGGGAACCAGTTCTAATAGAGAACCAGTTCTTATGGAGAACCAGTTCTAGTAGAGAACCAGTTCCTGTAGGGAACCAGTTCTAATAGAGAACCAGTTCTTATGGAGAACCAGTTCTAGTAGAGAACCAGTTCTTATGGAGAACCAGTTCTTATGGAGAACCAGTTCTTATGGAGAACCAGTTCTTATGGAGAACCAGTTCCTGTAGGAAACCAGTTCCTGTAGAGAACCGGTTCTAGTAGAGAACCGGTTCCTGTAGGGAACCAGTTCTAATAGAGAACCAGTTCTTATCGAGAACCAGTTCTAGTAGAGAACCAGTTCTTATGGAGAACCAGTTCCTGTAGGAAACCAGTTCCTGTAGAGAACCGGTTCTAGTAGAGAACCAGTTCCTGTAGGGAACCAGTTCCTGTAGAGAACCGGTTCTAGTAGAGAACCAGTTCCTGTAGGGAACCAGTTCTAATAGAGAACCAGTTCTTATGGAGAACCAGTTCTAGTAGAGAACCAGTTCTTATGGAGAACCAGTTCTTATGGAGAACCAGTTCTAGTAGAGAACCAGTTCCTGTAGGGAACCAGTTCTAATAGAGAACCAGTTCTTATCGAGAACCAGTTCTAGTAGAGAACCAGTTCTTATGGAGAACCAGTTCTTATGGAGAACCAGTTCCTGTAGGAAACTGGTTCCTGTAGGGAGCCAGTTCTTATGGAGAACCAGTTCTTATGGAGAACCAGTTCTTGTGGATCCCCAGTTTTAACCCGGCTGTTCCTGACTCACCTGTCTTGTGGAGTTCTTGGACGAGGATCTTCAGATTCATCGGCTTCTTTCTGAGGAAGATTCTTCTAGAGTTTCAGAAACACGTCAGTGTGATCAAACGTCTCCGGTGTGTTTTGAGGTAAAGAATGTGGTCGGCGGTCGACGTACCAGCTGCTGGATGCAGATGACCGAAGCCCCCAGAGAGTCGATGGTCGCCTTGATCTCCTCTGGAGTCACACTGTTCAGGTTCAGCTGCAGCATCTTCTGGCCTTGAAGAGCAAAAACACTGAAGGGCTGATCAGAACCCAGCTGAGAAAACGTGGATCTGAGGAAGGCCAGGAAGTCGGACTGCTGCAGACCTCGGGGACACGTCAGCTCACGGATCGGAAACTTCTGGAAAACTGAAAAAAACAAGCAAAAAATCAAAACTCAGCAAGTCAGATCAGGTTTTACTGAAACTGTTAGTGACTGTAGAGCCAGAACTGTCTCTATGGTCAGTTTTAAAGAAAATCATCAGTTTGGTTATTTACCAAAACATCAGGACTTTAAATAAACTACAGTTAACTACTGAGAGGAAATTACTGGAGCTTAAAGTTAAAGCAGGTTGAAAAAAGAAACTATTTTATTTTCCTAAGGGATTCCCCAAGGCTCCATGCTCGGTCCTGTCCAGTTCTCTCTCTAAAGCTATCCATCCTTAAAGAGCAAAATGTTTTTTATTATTATGTTTATGGAGTGGAAATCCTGTAAATGTTAGTTTAATTGAACCAACATGAGGTGATGCGTATCCTGTTCCTCCCTGAGTTTCTGCCTCTGCAGGATTCTTGTCAAGCAGCTGTTGCTGTGATCGTTAACTCATGTTTCTGATTATTGATCACTTTGGACATTTTATTTTTATTTTATATTTTTGTCTGTGTGAGGCTACATGCTTCGATTTTCTGCTGTTTCTCTTGAAATTCCTTTAATTTTGAATATTTTGCATATTTTGTTTTGTGGCCTGGTGCAGCTGTGACCCGCCTGACGGAAAACAAACCGAACCGTCCAGAGTTCAGCATCACAACACCAAACTGTAAACCTTCATGTTGTTTTCTGTGAAAGCTGTCGTGTTGACTGTGGGATTGTTCCTGTTTTTACTTTTACATGAGAGATTTCTGATTTTCTAAACTGCATCATCAACAGAAAAGTCTTAATTACGGCGCTGCAGGCTGAAAGTGGAAGAAGCTCCTTCCTGAGAGGAAAACGAATCCATCTGTGAATCCTGCAGGTAGCAGACGTTCAGGCTGATGTGAGTGTCTTCATCATCCGCTGGGTTAGGGTTTTCATTTCTGGAAGATGGAAGAGGGAGGATTAAAAGACGGAGCTGATCAGATTAAACGATCAGATTGTCTGGAAACTGAAAGGTTTTTACCCGTTACTGGGTCCAGCTGGACTCTCTGCGTCCTGATTGTTCTGCCGAGTCTCTTCTGTTCTATCACTGGGTTTCTCTGGATGCTGAAAGGAAAATGTTTCTAAGTTATCAGGTAATCTGAGGATTTCCTGCTGCGGCGGCTGTGACCGGATCCGGCCTGCTGCAGTACCTGGAGCCGGACGTAGAGGGCAGACGTCCCGGCCGCCGTGCGGATCAGCTCAGGCGTGAAGGACTGCAGCTGGAGAGGCAGCAGCTTCCCGTAGCGGTTGCAGGTAAAGGATTCAAACCGGGTCAGCTGGGGGAAGGAGGACCTGAGCAGCTTCAGGAAGTCCGCTTCCTTCAACCCACGAGGACACGCCAGTTTATTCAGACAATACTTCCTCCGCACTGAAACGCACAAACAACGTCAGCAGGAACAGAGAAGAAAACGACACACAGACAATAAACAGCCTTTAAACACATTTCAGACAGGAACTGCACACGTTCAGGGGAAAACAGAAACATATTTATGTTATTTATGAAAAAACTCAACTAGAGAAACAAAAAGGCTTCATATTCTAAAATGAATACACCGGCGACGTTCAACAGAGAATGTAAGAATAAAAAATTATTCCTCCTCTGTTGTCCAACAGAATCAGTTGTTTGCTTTGTGAATCCATTTCATATTTATCCACTTAAAACAGTCCAGTATTTTTATCAATTCCAGTGTTTTTCAAAGTGACAGCCTCAGAAAGTTGGAGAGAAGATGATAAAAAATAATAATCTAATTGATCTGTGATTCCTCCAGATCGATTAGATCAGATCAATTTTAAATCCACTTTTGGTTTAATCATAAAATCTAACCTGAGTCATTATTTTAAAATATGCTCATCTTTCTATTGGCAGATTATCAAATTAATAGAAAAAAGACCCTAAAACCCATAAAAACTCCTGTTCAACTGGAGTCAGAAGCTGTGATGCAGCATTTATGCTAAGCTAATGTAATAATTATTGAACAGAATAAAAACGAAACGCCTCACTGAGCTTTAATTCACCTTCTGACGTGACGACTTCGATGCTGGAGTCCTCCAGGATGTAAACCTTGAGGATGATGAGGGCGTCTGTTTCTTTGTTTTGAGACTTTTTTCTGAGGAAAAAACAACATTTAGAAAACTAAACATTGCTTTAAATAATGAAAAACAGAAAATTATTGTAAAAAATTATAATAAATCACTTTTTTCTTGGTGCCTCTGCCAGCAGATCTTTCAGGCTGGACTTGATGTTTCCCTCTACAGACTGAAGAGAAAAACTCATTTTTAGAAACCAGATAACAACTTCCTGTTCGGCCATCTTGGACTCCTGAGGACTCTTGGCGCCAGCTGCAGTACCTTCAGTCGGATGTAGAGGGCAGAGTTCCCAGCAGCGCTGCTGATCTGTTCTGGCGTCAAGGACTTCACTTTCAGAGGCAGCAGTTTCTTGGTGCTGTTGGTGATTAAATACTCAAACGGCGTTCCGGCGGCCAGCTGGGGGAAGGTGGACTTCAGCAGCTTCAGGAGTTCTGCCTCCTGCATCCCACTGGGACACCGGAGCTTTTTGGACTTGTACTTCTTCAGCACTGAAACAGAGCAATCAGGAACGTTACTCCAGTTGTTCCTAAAATAGAAACCCTGCAAGACCTACTCTGGGTTGAGTCTGTAGCGTCTGATAACCAGAGGCGAGCACCGCTAGCTACAAAGCTAGCTGCGCTAACCCACAGCACTAATGAGAAGCATTATTTCCGCTAAAGCTAATGTGCTGTACCAACATAGCAATTATTGGAAGCTAACGCTAAAATGCTGTAGCAACGTAGTAATTATTAGAATTACTCAGTAAATGTTTACCGGTCTTGGACAGAGCCGTAATTCGGGAGTCCTCAAAAACACGGACTTTGAGAACGATGACATCATTATGATGACTCTGATTTTCAACCGGCTTTTCCTGGGGCGTCTCGTTTCTGCTGCGGAGAAACAGAAAAAACTAAAGGTTTAGGATGGAATGAAGATTTAAATGATTCACCGTTTACAGTGTTTCTGTTTTCTCACTTGGCGTCGGGTGCAGTCTGAAGCTCCATGGGCGGAGCATCTTCATCGTCAAAGTCATGAGTACTGGTGGGCTGACAACTTCCTGCTTCCTGCTCAACTGGACACTAAGACAGAAGAACATTTTTTAACCTTTTAATTATTATCTGTATTTTCACTAAAGCTATGTCTCAACATAGTAGTTAGTGGAAGCTAACGCTAAAGGGCTAACCAACATAGTACTTAGCAGAAGCTAACACTAACATAGTACTTAGCAGAAGCTAACATTAAAGAGCTAACCAACACAGTACTTAGCAGAAGCTAACGCTAAAGGGATAACCAACATAGTACTTAGCAGAAGCTAACACTAACATAGTACTTAGCAGAAGCTAACATTAAAGAGTTAACCAACACAGTACTTAGCAGAAGCTAACACTAAAGCGCTAACCAACATAGTACTTAGTAGAAGCTAACACTAAAGGGCTAACCAACATAGTACTTAGCAGAAGCTAATGCTAAAAGGCTAACCAACACAGTACTTAGCAGAAGCTAATGCTAAAAGGCTAACCAACACAGTACTTAGCAGAAGCTAACGCTACAGTGATATTCCAACATTATAATTCTAATTTTACCGTCTCTTATCAACCTGTTTGTCAATGAAAGTTGAGTTTATTCTTTCTGGTCGGGTGCAGTACCTTCAGGCGGATGTAGAGGGCAGAGTTCCCCGCTGCTCGGCAGATCTGCTCCGGTGTGAAGGCCTGCAGCTCCAGAGGTTGCAGCCTGTTGGTCGGGTCAGTGATGAAGGACTCAAAGGGAGTGCTGGGGGCCAGCACAGGGAAGGTGGACCTCAGCAGCTTCAAGAAGTCGGCCTCTTGCTGGCCTGAGCGACACTGCAGCTCGTGAACCGGGTACTGATCATCCACTGGAGGGGGAAACGGCAGCCATGTTCCGCTCAGACCAGAGCAATCAACCCAGAAACAGAACCTGAGGAAGAAGAGCCGCCCTACCTTGGTCTGAGACCTCCTCGATGGTCCAGTCGGTCAGGATGCAGATCTTAAGATCCACATAGTTTTCCAGGCCGGCTACGAGCTGGAGGCGATGGGCTTCAGACGGGAGATCCATATTGATCCCGTCAGTCAACCTGAGCAAAGGACACCCAGTTAATCCAAACCTGGACTGACTCAGACTACTGACACCATCGGAAGGTTTTGAGCAGCACGTTGTCTTCTTACACCCAAATAAACTACAAAGAAGTTTTTAAAGTCAAAGTTAAACAGAGAAAGACGATCCGTTTCCATCAGAGGAAGATTTAACCTTCTAACCTGGAGGCTTCGTCAGGACCTGGCCCGTCGATGTGTCGGCCCTCCATCAGGCCCCCGGTGTAGGAGACGATCTGCAGGGTCTGAGGATTCTCCGACTCTGGACACGAATCAGCAACAACAGCAAAACAATTAGAACAGATTTAAAATTATAATAGAATAACAGATTTACAGAAGTTAACAAATGAAATATGATTAGCAAAGTCATGATTTAATAAAACGTGGTGTTCCACAGGGTTCTAGTCTAGGGCTTCTGTTTCTATAGTCCTTATTGATTATTGGATTATTATCATTACCTAAATAATTATGTTAATAAGTGAGTTAATGAATAACAAAAGTTACTGAACTAAGAAAATTTAAGATAAAAACAAATCAAAAACAAACAAATAAAAGTTAAATTTAAACAAGAAACCTAACAGAAAAAAATATATATATAAATTAATAAAATAAAAATGAATTTAAAAAAAGTTTTTTTTGGGTTGCCTTTAAAGGATTAAAGTAAAAAGAAAAATTTTCACCACAAAAACAAAATATGAATAAATGAAACATAAATTTAAAACACAAAATGCCCAAATTAATTTTAATATTTTGAAAAACATGGAAATAAAAAGTTAAACATAAGAAACGTTAAAAGTCAAAATATATATTATACAAATATAAATGAAATTAAAATTAGTTTAAAAAGATGTTTAAAATACTTTCCAGGTTATCTTTAAATTATTAAAAAGAAAATTTTTATTAAAAAAACTAGAAGTAAAACTTTTCAGACTTCATTAAATGAAAATATTATTTAAATCAACAGAATGAAACTTTCTGCAAACTGCAGATTAAATAAGTTCATAAAGAATACAGATATTTATTATTTGAATAATTGGATACAGAACAGAATTAAATAAAAATAACGAGTTGTGTTTTTATTCAACCATTTTTTTTTATTTTGTTGGAAAATATTAAATATTTTTTACATATTTTTTCATAAAAATCAACATCCTACAGTTTTATTCAAGTTTAATGTTTATCTTTATCCGAAAATTTAAAAGTAGGAAATAAAATTGCGGCTCTTTAAAAATAAAAAACTATTTATGTTGTATTTTTTTATAACAAGTTTGCTTTTTAAAAGTTTTTGCTCTACTTTTATTATTATTATATTTATTAAAAATGACTCATTAAATAGTAACGTTAAACCAAAACACCTCAGTTAATTACAACATTAGTGTCTTAAATTATATTTTAAATAGTTTATTTGTCTTTGTGTATAAATCCAGTCCGTCTGTCTTTCCTACTTATTTCACACGTCTGTCTCACGTCGTCCTGCCATCTGTCGCCTCCATCAGCGCCGCACAGAGAGAACAGCATCTGGTCGTCTGATCAAACAGAAATAATCAATATTATCATTATTATTACTGAATACAGAACCAGGTCTATACATACAGTTTAATCCATAAATAGAGAATAATCCAGGAACCTGGATTATTTTAATCAGATGCAAACAGAGGAAAACGTTTCATTAGAATAATAAATATTCAGAGGAACGTCGACATTTATTATATAAAAATAATTTTATATAATAAATCTGTTGGGAAATGAATCAAAATCCATCAGAAATCAATAAATTAGATTTTTTAAATACTAGGTTATTTAATTCAATTTAAAAGTATGCTGCTTGAAAGTTTATGAACCGCCTGAACATGGTGAATGTCTTCTAAAGAAAAATTAGAATAATGATGAGAAATGAACGTCCAAAGCAGAGCTTCATGATGAGGGAAAAACAAAAAACGTTTTCATTATTTATTCAACAGAAGTATT
Organism: Gambusia affinis; assembly: GCF_019740435.1. Lineage (NCBI taxonomy): Eukaryota > Metazoa > Chordata > Actinopteri > Cyprinodontiformes > Poeciliidae > Gambusia > Gambusia affinis. Next base: position 24,508,337 of record NC_057885.1, read on the forward strand.
TTATCAGAAGTATGTGAACTCTTCCAGTTGTTCCTTTAGCAGTTTTACTTTAACTAAACCTCTTCTGTAACCACAGAGTCTCACATCTTTCTGGGTTTTGTCCTTCCAGAACCAGCAGACTGAGGTTGGACATTCAGCAAGTACAATTTACTGAAGTTACTGGGAACTGATGGTTCTGTTTTATATGGAGTCGTTCAGGTCACCACCTTCCTCCTGATGTCTCCTTTCCTCTCTGCATTGTTCATCTGGTCTTTCAGCCAGACTGGTTTGGTTGGTTTTCTCTCCCTTTGAACCTCAAAACGTTTCCCAAGGATCTCATTTGATTGGTCTTAACTGATTACTCAAACGCTCACATGTGTTTCACCTGAATCTTTTGTCTTTCCCAGTGCAGCTGTGATCCATTTACTTCTGCAGATGCTCTGATTTCATGTTTCATTTAGTCAATTCACACATTTCCCTCAAAACAAGCAAATGGAATCGATGAACATACAGTTCATGGACCAGTCCATGTTTTGTCCATTTCAAAGTCTTTCTTGGAAAGATCCACGTCTCTAGTTAATATTTTGTTATGACAGCCCTTCCAAAGTGGTGGCTGAGTCGTAATTATCAGGTCATGAAGTAAACAAACCCTTTGGGAAAAAGCTGCTTTTTGAGACTGGAGTATGTTGAGAAAAATGATTATTTTTAGTGCTTAATACAGTTAATCTCACGCCATGTGTAAAAGGTATATTGAACATTCTTATTTGAACAAATGTTAAACATTCTCCGGAAAGGGCTGTAACTTAGAACGCCATAAAATAATATTCTCTTGAAAGGCTGTAAGTCAGGAGGCCATAAATAACATCTCCTCCTGAGAAGAGGTCAAGAGGTCGGAGTTTCTCAGAGTCTCTCTGCATCTGGGATCGTGAAGCTGATGGTTTACAGCATGGAATGTTAAAACTAACATCTAATTTCTAATACATCTTTTAAATATTAATAGCATGTTTTTGATTAAAGTGTATTATCTAAGTTAGAACTACTAATCTAGGAAATGATGAATGTATTTGAAAAGTGTATTATCTGTGACAATATCAGAATCAAATGAAAATTGTTTGAATGTTATGTTTTATAGGTTAGAAAAGGAATTCTAACTCATTTTGTTTTGTTGATTTTATGTGACAAGACAAAGATTTAAGTTTTTGGAGATGCTGAAAGCAGAATAGCAGAAACTATGTTTTGTGAAAGTAACTTATAATTTTACCAAGTAGTAAACGACTTTTGATTTCTGCCGTAAACTTAGGGGAAGGTCTAAGTTTTCTGAATATCCAAGGTAGCTTCTGGTTGGTCAAACAGAGCTACGCCTTAATGGAATATATTAACAAGGAAAGAAACACCTTCATTATAAGAGTGAATGCACAATAATAATAATTCAGATAGCTTCCCTATTCTGCCTTTTTCGGCATCAGCTTTCTCCAAAGACATGTCTTTGCCTTTTCTTTCTCTGTCTTTGTCCCTTTTTCTTTTAATTCTTTTGTCTCAGGTAAAGAATGTATATCTCTGTAACTCTGCAGTTTTCTTGTTAACTCATACGCTGTTTGTATGAGATTAAACTCTGTAACTCTGTGACGTCATCACGCATCGTCGTTCCTTGTCGACTCACGCCGCCCGCTGAGAGGACCCGGGAAACAGGAAGAAAGAGAGAGCCAAGCTTTTTTCAAATTTAAGCTAATTTAAAATATTCTTCCCTAATAGTAAATAAAATCATATATATATATTAATAAACTCATCATTATCTAAAAAGATTCTATTCTTTCTGTGTTTCTCTGGAATTTGAGTTGTTCCAGAGAAACACAGAAAGAATAGCAGGAAGCTGATAAGTGTGATAAGTGTCCCACATTGGAAGCCAATATCAGAAACTCTGGAGGCAAAACTGAGAGCTGGTCTGATAAGAAAAACACCCAAAGGCTAAAGGTCAACGCTTGTGACCCAGAGACCAGGGAACTGCCTTGAGACCTCACATGCACTAAGACAGGAGATTCCACAGTACTGAAAGGATTTGTGTGTGTGTGTGTGTGTGTGTGTGTGTGTGTGTGTGTGTGTGTGTGTGTGTGTGTGTGTGTGTGTGTGTGTGTGTGTGTGTTAGCAGCTGGGCTTTTGTTTGCCCCACCTAACTGCACTGAGGAGGAGATTAGCTTTTGGATTCAGGTTGTTGGACCAGGACACCGGCCCTCCAGGACCAGGATTGTCCACCACTATGTGTTTTATAAAAATGCTTTGAACTGCCCCCAAATTAACATTTTGTAATAAAAAAAAAAGAACAACAGAATTTTAACAATCGAAACAAGAAAATTAAAAAACGATAGATAATTTACCCACAGGTTCCGCTAGGAGTCGCTGTTTAACACCAATTGACCATCTTTGTTTTTCTAATAAACACACGTGTGACGTGTGAATTTGAACCGTTATTCCTGGAGCGCTGATATATTTAAAATGTTTCAGTTGTATTTTTACAAAAATACTACAAATTTCCGTTATATTTTTGTAGAAATTATACAGAACATCCTTTACAGCTTTACTGCAGCTGCCAAAGCGGAGAGGCTCGCTGGTTGTGGCTTAATGTTGGAAAAGTTTGGCTGAATTTCAGCAGGCCGTCAGGTACTAAATCAAATATTTCTGCTGAACCTGGTTGACAACGATGCTTTTAGGCAGATAACCGACCTGTGGGCTCCTCTTTAACCCGAGGCTGGAGCAGCTCCAGTTGGCTCTTCAGGCGGTCTATCTCCTGCCTCAAGGCCGAAACCTCCGCCTCGTACAGGAGAAAGGTCATCTCCACGTCCGCCAAGATCTCCGAGGCGGCCAAGCTCAGCTTCCCCGAGATGACGCCCGTCAGGCGGCTTTTAGACGCGTTGTAATCCATATTATCCGTAGGAATAGCTACATCGGAACAAACTGGCGCGGATGCTCCGCCGGAAGTTACACGAGCTGAAGCGAAGAGAGGGAATAGGTTAACCCGGAAGTGAACGATTCAGCCCACATAGCAGAGGATGTTTCCGCGGAGCTCAATCTGAGAGTGAGTAAACATGAATAGAAGTGATCTGAGAGGGATAATCACGGAGCGGCTGAGCTCGGCGGCCAGAGAGGTGCTGGCGGCGGTGGAGCGGACCGTGGCCGGCTACGAGCTGGAGGCGTCGGGCTTCAGACGGGAGATCGACCGCCAGAGGAGGCAGCTGGAGCTGCTGCAGCCGCAGGTCAAGCTGCACAGAGGAGGTGAGAGGTGGACAGGAGGCTGGAGGTCCGGGTTAAAGATAAATAAGATGATTTTTAGTTAACCGGCACGGATTTATCAGGTGTGTCCTTAAGATTAGGAAACATGGGGCCCTGGGCCCTAAGGGGGGTGAAAGGTGAAAGTGTTTAGTTTTTTGTTTTATTTATTTGTAGTTGGTGTGATTAGTACTGAACAATAAGCAATAAATCGATTAAAACAAACTCAGTAATTTAAATTTCAATTATATAAACAGAAAATTTGATTAAACAATAAAATCGATTACTTATTCCTTTTAGTCCTAGTTTAACGTTCTTAATAGCTTATATTTAGAGTCTTGAGATTAACATGTCATGTACAGAGTTAGTTAAAATTCTGACTTAATTTCTGTTTTCAGTTTGCGTTCAACCTGGAAAAGTTTTGGGGAAAGAATCTTAAATTCACTTGTTTATGAAAATGAAAGTTTTACTTTATAAATGGAGGAAATGGCTTCCTTAAAACAGTTTTCTTCAAATCTTCATGTATTTAAGGAGTGACATCAAAATAAACTAGAATAATTTAGACAGATGGAAAAGGATGAAACATTTATTCATTAAGAAGGATAACAGGTGTTCTGCAGTGTGTTGATCTGTTTGCTGTTTAATTTTCAAGTTTTGCTTCCATAAATTATGTTGATCAGATTTTGTTTGTTTCGGCCTGCAAAGGCAACGAGCCGATCCCAGATCTGCAGAGCCAGGAGGAAGGTGGTGAGGAAGAGGAGCAGCAGCCCAGCGGTAGGACTCAGCTGGAACCAGAACCAGAACCAGACTGGAGTTACTGGATCATGTCAGAGATCAGAACTCTGCCGTTGTGTTCAGGTGAGGCGGCTGAGAGTCACAGTCGACCTGGGAACCTTTCTGATGAAGGGGCGGAGCCAACGACGACCTTCAAGCTGAACCAGGAAGTGAAGGACAGACATTATGGGAAACCACCAAGGTAACTGGTTTTAATGGGCTTCATGTTTGATTCGTCTTCTTGTTTTTCTCAGAAAAGGTTCTCCTGGTTTAGTGTTTCTGTGCTAAATCTTTATTTTAACCACAGCTAACACAATCCGTATGTTTCTGTTTTTAGTTGTAGGACAGAAAGTTCTCCTGCATGTTAACAACATTTACTGGATGATTAGTTGTTCCAGTAATTACTGCCATAAATGATATTATTATAGTTTTTAGACCATTTTTCATTTATGTATTGATAAAGTGGCATAACAATGCAAGTTCACTTTCTACAAGCCCAATAAACTAGAAGAACACTGAATACACTGGAACTGGAATATTTTAAATATAAACCACAAAACGAATCGAAATAAAATCGATTCTGACGTCTGTAAATAAAATTGTCCTTCAAAAAATATTAAAATATGTCAGAATGTAAGTTACTGAGCTAATTTTAGTTTCTCATGAGATTTATTGATTATTGTGACAGATTAACAGGAAGTTCTTCTGTGTTCAGATAAACTCATTTCCTGTTTCTCCAGCTGCAACATTCTTCTAACAGCAGAAACATTTTTATTCCAGGAAGCGACTCAACACGTCGAAACTCTTCAGTCTGAGAGGAACGATCACAGAGCTGCTGAGACGGGCGACCAGAGACGTGCTGGCGGCGGTGGAGGGGAGCGAGGAGGTGGAGGAGGTGGAGGCGTCGGGCTTCAGGCGGGACAACGACGGCCAGAGGAAGCAGCTGGAGCTGCAGCCAGGTCAGTGGACTGGAGCCAAACCAGTCACAGCTGCTGGGTTTACTGGTTCAGATCATCACTGAGCTGCTCCCACTCAGACAGTAACTGGTTACATTGAATCATTTTTACTGAACTTTCTGAAGGAAAATCTCTACAAAAACATCAAATCTTACCAAGTATTTTGTTTACTTTTTACTGCAAATATCTTTAAATGACAAAAGTAACTTAAATTTTACTTTTCAGCAAGAAATAAGAACTTGTTATAAATTAATTATTTCATATTATCAAAATATCCAAGTTAACTGATGATATGGAAAAATATCTTGAAATAAATTGTTGACATAAATAAGCTTCTATATTTTTATTATTATAAAAAAGTCCAGATGATTTTATATTTTGTTCCACCTGATGATTTAATTTTTAAGTATTAAAGGACGTTTTGATCAGTTATATTCTGGTTCCTCCTCCCGCGGCCAGATGTGCCGACCCAGGAAGTGGAGGTCGTCGTTGAGGAAGAGGAGCAGCTCACAGGGAGGACTCACCTGAAAACTGGTTCACACAGAACCAGAACCAGAACCAGAACCAGAACCTCCAGCCAGTCAGACGAACTGCTGGGTTCAGGTGTGGAAGGAGCGGAGTCTCCGCCGCTGAATGATGAAGACGATGGTGGTGATGAAGAGCCAGTAAACGCCTCCAGGCTGAAACAAGAAGATCTGACGGACCCGGACTACAAGATCCCATCCAGGTAACAGAACCAGAACCGGACTGGTCCAACAACAACTGGTCAAATACTGAGTCTGTAATCAGAGCAAAAATATTTCCTCAGATGATCTGCATCGTATTTAAGTGTCCAAAAGTTTAACCTGCCTCTAGCTTTGACCTCTGAACCCTCCGGCCAACCAGAGATCACCTGCTGTCGTCCCGCTGCAGGTCGGCTCAGGTCAGAGGTCATCCTGGAGGCCGGCGGCCCGGCAGACCTCGGCTCAGTGGCTCAGCGGATCAGCTGGCGCTGCGGGTCCGAATCCTGGAGGATTCCCGGACCAGAGTCCTGTCCAAGGCCGGTGAGAGCCCAGAACCAGCTCTCCCAGTGCATGCTGGGAGCTCTGCCGTCGTCTCCCAGTGCATGCTGGGAGCTCTGCCGTCGTCTCCCAGTGCATGCTGGGAGCTCTGCCGCCGTCTCCCAGTGCATGCTGGGAGCTGTGCTGACCAAGCTGTTCTGCTGTCAGTGTTTCAGCGCAGCGTGGTTCTGGACCTGCAGTGCCCCCGCGGGCTGTCGGAGCCGGGCTTCCTGGACCTGCTGCGCTCACGCTGCCCCCTGCTGGCGGCCGGTCGGCCCTTCGACGTTTTCATCGCCTCCAAGAACCGGCGGCTGCAGCCGCTGGCGGTGCAGAGCCTGACGCCGGAGCAGATCGGCTGCGGCCTCCGGTCAGGCGGGAACCCGACGCTCTACATCCGGCTTAAGGTCCGAGCAGAACCGACCCGGTCCAAACAGCGCCCACTGGCTTCTCTCTTTAATACAACTTTATTCTCAATTTTAACAACTTTATTCTCATTATTTATAACTTCAGTGTCGTAACTTTGGGACTTTATTCTGACAATATTACTATTTTATTCTCATAACTGTTTTCTTATTCTTGATGCTCCATCACACGTTTCACTCATTCAGCTCCAAGTTTTAGTTTCTCTTATAAAACAAACTGAATGTTAAGTTTTTGACATGTCTGCCAAATAGATTTTACTCCGATAAGTGAGGGAGGAAACCGACTGTTTACCTAAATTGTTTAATTTTAAAATAAGAAAAAGTTCAGTTTGATTCATGGAAACGTGAATCTTCATTTAGTTTGTGAACGTTTTCTTCCAGGGAAGCGAGGAGCCACCTTCAGCCGACGCTGCGGCGATGAGGAGAGATAAAAACGACCTTCATTCCTGGTAAACGGCTGAGATCAGTTCAGTCAGAGGAAACGCGCTCAGTTTGTTTCACTGAAAACAGATTTGATTCGTCTGCACTGTCAACTAAAACACAGATCATTTCCTCTAGTTTTTATCTGAATGATTCCCTGGAAGCTTCTGTCAGATGAAGAAATTAGATTTCTGTCGGTATTAAGAACCGACCCAGTGACCCCAAACAGAACCGAGCTGCTGGTTCACAATAACTGGTTGGAAATTAAACGTCCGGTTCATCCAGATTACTGGTAATCCAGTAATGCTGCATATCTGACCAGTTTGGATGGGAGGAAATCGTAACAATGAGAAACTTTTATGAAGCTGCATCAGTTGTGAGTTTCATCTGAAGTCAGAATAACTTTTCAACTTCCTGTTAAAGTTAAACCAACTTCCTCTTGAAGCCGAGTTTCTTTTGCACTTCGGCTTCCTGAAGATGGATTCCATCTATAGTTCCACCTGTGGGAATATAAATGTTCCACCTGTGGGAATGTCTGCAGTCTGAGTGGTGATTGTTGCTCCTTTCTGACTTTTACATCATTACTGTGAGACACGAGTCATAATTCTGCACCAAACGGCGTCAAATCCCACCAGAACTCCCACTTCCCATCAAGCAAGTCCAGTGAAAATATTCCAGGTCTTTCTCTGATTAATACCAACAACATCATTTCAAATAATTATTCACTAACAGGCAGCACATTTTCTGAAAACCAACAACAGCACAACAACAGCAGCAGCAAAACAGCAGCACTCTGGAGGCAGCTGGACTGAAACACTGACCTGCAGACGACGCCCGGCCGTGCCGTCACACAGCTGGCTGTGTGTGATTGCCTGAAGATTGATTGCAATCATTCATCTATGTTTATTCTTGTTTTTGTTGTTGCCTCTGCAGCCCTGTGGACAGCAGTGAGGAAGCCGACCCAGGCCTTGATGCTGAAGATGACAACTGGAGCCCTGACCCTGAACCCCAGACCGCCAAAAGGTCGAGGAAACGGAAGGAGAAAAGGGCGACGCAGCTGACCTTGGAGAGCAAGAGGTCGTGTAAGGTGTGTGGCGCCTGGTACAGGCAGCTGGGCAGTTTGATCAGCCACGTCTGGAACCACGCAGGCGACCCGCAGAGCGTCTGCGGCGCCTGCGGAGAGAAGTTTGAGTCTGCAGACGAGCTAAAGGAGCATCTTCAAAACCACCAGAAGGTCCACAGCTGCCAGCACTGCAGGAAAACGTTCGTCTCCGTCCAGAGCCTCGCCTTCCACGAGGCGAAGCACACCGGAGAGAGTCGGTTCAAATGCAGCGTCTGCAGTAAAACCTTCACCAACATGGCCTCCCTGAACTACCACCACTGGCTGCACGTGGAGGACAAGCCTCACAAGTGTGACGTCTGCCTCAAGACCTTCGGCTTGGAGTCGCACCTCATATCCCACAGGAAGCTGCACGCGGTCAAGGAAAAGCACGACTGCGACGTCTGCAACAGGTCGTTCCGGCTTCGCCGCGCCATGACGCAGCACCGCCTGACCCACTCCGACGACAAGCAGTACGCCTGCGACGTCTGCGGGAAGCGCTTCAAGCTCGAGGGTTCGCTGAAGGTCCACGCCAAGACGCACACAGAGAGGGACCGGACGTTCCTGTGCCACGTCTGCTGCCGGACGTTCCTGTGGAAGGGAACGCTGATGGCTCACCTGAAGACCCACAGCAGCGTCCGGCCGTTCGTCTGCGCCGTCTGCACCAAGGGCTTCTGGTTCAAGTGCGACCTGAAGAAGCACATGAGGATCCACTCCGACGAGGCGCCGTACGAGTGCTCGGAGTGCGGCCGCCGCTTCAAGCAGAAGACCAACCTGGACAGCCACATCAAGATCCACCTGGGCATCAAGAGCTTCGTGTGCAGCGAGTGTGGGAAGGAATGCTCCCGACGGGAACACCTGAAGGTCCACATGAGGACCCACAACGGAGACAAACCCTACAAGTGCAGCGTCTGCGACAGGGCCTTCACCCAGAGCCACTGTCTGAAAACACACATGAAGAGCCACCCGCCGGAGGGAAACCTGGACCTGGAGCCGACCCCGACTCACGAGATGGACGAAAACCCGGCTCTGGACCCGGCTCTGGACCCGGCTCTGGACCCGCCTCAGAGCCACCACATGGAAGGAAACCCGGTTCTGGATCCATCAGAAACCTGAACTCAGGGACAGACTGATACCTTACATTCATGAATTTACACCATCCAGACTTTTAACATGTGATAATTAACTTGTAATGACAAATTTTAAAAGAAATAAAACAGTTAACGACTGGAGAGTTTCCCAGTTCCTTCAGTTAGTTACGGAGCACCACAAGGACCAGAACTCGGACCTGGTGCCATTACTGGACCACATGGGGTAAATTTCCATTTTCATCTTGGTTTTATTTATACAAGTGCAAATTCATCACTAGACATTCCTGACGACTTAAATTCCAAATCAGGGAATAAAAAACATTTTTCTTTTTTTTTTTTTTGTTTGTAGAAAATAATTTATTTCTGTTACAATTAGAGTTAAAACCTTCAGAGGAATCCTGGTCATATTCTAAATGACCTGCTAGCTGCAGCGCTAGCTCATTTTGATTAACATTCAGCCATTCATCTGTATGGAGGATCAGAGGTGACAAAACTTCACCCAGAAATTCCAAAGAAAATTTATGTAAAAATAAGTTTATTTTACTGAACATCTAATTTAGGGCTCCAGTGTCAGCGCTTCTATAAAATACTGACAGTTTTTTTATTAGATGATTGTGGTAAATTCAATCATTTTAATAATTAGAGGATTTATTTCATGACATTTTTATTTAAATTTGTCACTCCTAGCCCTCCATAGATTTAACCAGTTTGTTGAAATAGGAAGCAATGCAGAAATGACCTGGGGGATGAGGATGAGGATGAGGAGGACCAGGGGATGAAAATGGATGAAGGGGAGAGTCGTCGTCCAATCACAGCCCCACAAACACAAAACAGCCAATAAATCATCCATTTTTGATCAGGCTTCACTGGGACACCACTGACAGAGAACTGCACACAGAAACAACAATTAATCATTTTTCTAATTTATTGAAACGTATCAATGCTCCCAAGAAAACAGTGAAAATATAGAAAACAATTTAAACAATGCAGTTTTAGAGGTTTTATCGATAAAAGCTCGTTTCTCATGCGTATCAAGATAATCAAACACTGTAGGTAGAACTTGAACTGATCAAAGAGAAAACTCCTTCCTCTCGTTCTGGACAGAGTTGTGCAACAACTCGTTTACAACAAGCGGGTCGGTGAGGTTCTGTACGATACTTCTAGGACTGACGTGTTCATCAGAACATTTCTACCACTAACTGGACTCTTCTTGGGCGTCTGGCTACAACAGCAGTAAGCAGTGACATCCTCCACTGGTTGGAGACAAAACGTCCCCCAATCAATGGAGGCCAGTGGCTCCACCCTGATCATCTGAAACGCTCGCCTGTTAGCGTGGGCTTCTGTTCCCTTTGATTATTCATAAAAAAGAGACTCGAAATTCCTTTTTGGATCAAAAACAGCCCATCAAAAAAGTATGGTACAACTGGACTGAACCCATATACCACAGCAGAAATGGTCCAGGGTCGGTTCTACTGTCCAATTTTACAACAGAAATGGTCAAAAACAGAACCAAACTGAACCGACCAATGCCAAACCCCAGACTGCAGGGTTCAGGTTGTCAGGAGTGGAAAGGTTCATCCTCCAGTGGCTCTGTTGTCCTCCAGACATCAGAGAACATCCCTGTGGTTTCTCTGACATCTTTTCATATCACAGATCTTCTCAGCGACGTTTCCAGTGTGAAAGTTTTCCCGCAGAGTCTGCAGGATGATGGTTTTAAAGGACACTGTGGCTCTCTTGTCCTCCAGACATCAGTGAACTCCCCTGCGGTTCCTCCGGCGTGTTTTCATACCACGGATCTAGGTGCAGGTTCTGTTCTACGGGGATCTCCCCGGTGTGGATCCTCATGTGGTCCTCCAGGGCTTCCTGTCCGTTACTCACCTGGCCACAGATGGTACAGACACACTGCTGGACGGCTGAATGCGTCTTGATGTGGTTGACCAGGTAGGCCAACCGTTTGAAGCAGCGCCCGCACTGTGAGCACTTGTACGCCGCCTGGTTGGAGTGGACGATCATGTGGACCTTCAGCGCGTCTTCGGACAGGAAGCTCATGTTGCACAGGCTGCAAACAAACGAGCCGACAGTGCCGTGAGTCTTCCTGTGGTTCATCAGGTTCTGGTACGTTTGGAAAGTCTTGTGGCAGATTTGGCAGGTGAACGGGCAGTCAGTCGCTGCATGGGTTTTCTCGTGTGTCTTCAGGGAGGATTCCAGTGCGAAGGTCTTCCCACAGAGTTTGCAGGAGTAGCCCAGGCTTCCCGTCGAGGCGTCGCCGTGGCGCTTTCTGTGATCTACAAGATCCGACTTCAGATCAAACAATTTTGGACAAAGATGGCAGCTGGCGGGTCGTTTCTCCAAGTGGACCCGGCTGTGGCCGTTCAAGGCTGACATGGTGGAGAAGGTCTTGCTGCAAAAGTTGCATTTAATCCGAGTCTCCGCCACCTGATTAATCGGAGCGTCGGTCACATGATTGGCGATGTGGCGGTTGAGGGTGACGCTGGAGAGCAGGTACTTCCCACAAACCCAGCAGCTGTAGCCCTTTTTGTGACTTGGGAGGTGTTGCTTTAACGCATCCACGGACTCAAACTTCTCTCCACAGACGCCGCAGACGCCGTGAGGCTCGTTGACGTGATTCCAGATGTGGCTGATCAGACTCCCCAGCTGCCTGTACCAACTCCCACACACTCTGCACGTCAGCTTGTCCGTTTTCCTCCGTGTCTTTGGCTCAACGTCCTGATTATTGTCGACAGATTCGTCTAAAGACTCGTCCGTGTCACTGCTGGAGTCGCTGGAGTCATCGTCCGATTCCAGGTCGTCGAGTTCGGACGTAGAGCTGACGGACAGAGCGTCTCCTCCAGGATCCGACTCACCTGCAGGAGAGCTGCAAACAAGGGAAACATTTAAATTATCTCGTAGATGCTGTCATCGTTGGGAAGCTCTGATAATCCACTTCATTTACTTTTGCCACTCTTCTTTAGAAATCTATCTGTGCTTATGATTGAACTCGTCTGGCATTTGGGGTCGGAATTCCCCAAAAACTCTTCCTCCCGTTTCTACGGATGTTTTCAAACCTGACAGTCTCAGTTCTGATAGTTTCTGTTCGATTGGGAGCCAAAGTAGCAACATTTGTTCCATCTCCTGCTGCTGTGGTTTTCTTTCTCTCTGCTCTGAGTTAAACCAACCAAACCCTTTGAGCAACTTGTTCCCCTCCTGGCCTGTGGGGGCGCTGCACCAAGAACCACTGAAGGAAATAACACAAAACTCTCTGAAGAAGCTGAACACAGACAAAATGTAAAGAAAAATGGAGTCAGATTTTAGCAGGTGGAAGATTTCTGTTTGGTAAAAGACCACGAGTCATCTCTGTTTGGTTGCGTTTACCCAGAATGCACAGCGATGTACTCCACTTCCTGCTTTTTTTAGCGGTCTCGAGTCCATTTGGCGTTCACATCTCACCAAACAAACCAGACTTTCCAGCCAAACTGGCGTTTGCTAATATGCTACTAACGGAGCAAATTTTTAGCTTAGCGCTTTAACTTTTTTGTTAACTTTGAAAACTTTTAGCACACTTAGCATCCCATACATTAAACTTTCTGGATGAATTGTAAAGATTAAATTTATTGTGCTGTTTTGCAAACTTTCAGTTGAATTACCAAAACAAAATATATAAGACGAGACAGGATTGGTCGATCCTGGTTAGCCAAACAGATGCTATTAGCATGCTAAGTATTACATGACAAGACACAATTGGTCAACTCACTCACAGGAAGTTAAACATAGAATTGAGTAATTCTGCAGTTTAACATTGTTTCTAGCTTTAGCATTAGCTTCTGCTAAACACCATGTTGGTTTAGCGCTTTAGCATGAGCGAAGCTAATGTTTATGATTAGTGCTTTAGGGTTAGCAGTTCTCCCCCTGCAGTTTGATTGTAAACAGGCCGTGTGTGGATCCTCCCAGGTTACCTGGTTTGGAGTCCATATTTGTCGTCGTCGGTCGGATCTGGATCCAACGTGAGCTGAGCCACAGAACCTTCTTCCTGCTTCACCTCCACCTTCACCACTTGGTTCTGAAGCAGATCGAATTCAAATTAACAAACAAGAACCTGGAGCCAGAACTTTACTTTGTCTCTAGCACTCACCCAGCAGACCTGGGTTTCCATGGCGACCGTGTTGCTCTGATCGGCTTCCTGCTCCTGGTGTTGGTCCGCTGAGCCGATGGACCCGTTGACGGCGCCAACAAAGCTGCAAATGGAGAACATCTTTGTGTTTCAGCAGCTAACGGACCTGAAGCCATCCGGGCTTTCTGTGGTTCTGACAGAGCTCTACTTTGGACTTTAGCTGCTTTCTAGTGAGTGCATTCACCTCGTATGGAACCCGGTTTCATCGCTCTTCAGAACCACCGGGTCGGTAGCTGCAGACTCGGAGGGGAGATGTTGACCAACCTCGATCTTTACCTGAGTTTTCTGAAACAGACGAAGTCAAAAATGACAAACTGGAGGAATTTCACAGAACAGGTACCTGAGGTTTAGAATCGGGCGGTACCGACCCGAATTTACTTAAAATGTTTCTTTGTCTTAAAACACAGACATGGTGCAGAGTTATGACATTAATGTGTAATTCATTACATTTGTGTCTGTGTTTAAGCAAAAACACTTTAAGTCAATTCATTTGTTGGAATCGGTTGATTCCAGCACAAAAACTGAATCATTCATTTCTAACAGATTCATAATGAACGATTCATTTCCAGCTCTAAACTTTTAAACTGAACTGGTTTTATGAATTTTAAACAAGATTAATCAAGTCAAATCAGAACAACCAAACTATTATTAGTGTTTGGATTATGATTGTTTACAATCCCTGAAAACATTTGAAATTTGGTCTAAAATCCAGTTTGAGAAGAACCGAGCCGTGTTTACCTTCTGCTGGTTCTGAGAGTCACTGACCCGAGTCTGGCCGGTTCTTTTCCTCCTTCTGGCGGTCTGGACTCTGGAGAAACCAGACCTGCAGGAAGACAGCAGGTCAGCTCTGATTGGCTGCACAAGATAATTTTATTTTTTTGTGAAACAAAACCGTTTGTTTTTCAGCTTCTATTTATTTTCACTTTGAATTCAGGTCAACTCTATGATAAAGATTTACAGCCAGGCTATGATTTGTTTTCTACTAGAAGATTAAAGTCATAATATTACAAGAATAAAACTGTAACACTATCAGAATAAAGTCCTAATATTAATGTTGGATTCAACACTGTAAATGTTAAATCACACTAACTTGTTGAATTCTGAATATTTCCATTTATTTGTATGTTTTTCCTGTTATTTAAGAACCGTGTTGCTCTGATCTGTTACCTTGGTGGCATTTCATAATCTGGGTCCTTCAGGTCTTCTTGGATCAGTTTAGAGATTGCTACTGGATCTTCCTCCTCCTCCTCCTCTTCATCATCATCAAACTGGTTCCCAGTCAGTTTGTGCCTCTCAGCTGCCTCCACATCTGGACACAACAGAGTCTGAACAGCTGCATTTTTCCTGTTTATGTCATTTTTAAGGATTTAACTCATCAGATTAAATGACAACATGTTCTTCTGTAGATGCTGTAGTTTTGAATCCAACAAAAGTTAGGAAATTAAAACAAAAAAAGATTCTTCAGTATTGGCCTGATTCCAAACCCTAAACAATAAATTAATTAGTGTATCTCTAGTTTATACTTATTAACTTTTGAATAAGCAGAAACTCTGTTGGAGTGAAAATATTATCGTTTTATCCTGTCAAGAAAATCAGAGATCATCCCACTTCCCCATGCTGGAGATTTTAGTTTAACAGTAACAATAAATAAAGTTTTCTTTAAAATTAATAACTCAAGTAAAATCTAGACCCAACATTAGACTTAAATGTCAATAAAATCAATCTGGTTGTGTGTTGTTTCTGTCTCCTGCAAACTTTGCTTTAATTCTACTTTTTTCTATTTAATCATAAGAAATCATAGTCAAGAGAGAAAGCCATGAAACAGGAAGAGCAGGTTTCCTGGAAAAAGAGGTATTAAGTTTCCAGCCTGCAGATTTATAAAAATAAGAATAAGAATCATGAATTATTCTTGGTTTCTTTACAGAAAACATTTGTAATAACTCACATTAAGATTATAATAAGAGTAACTGATAAATTATGGTTATCATAACATTATAAATGAATGATAGAATCATAAGAAGAAGTAAAGTCAGGGTTTAGATGTGCAGCTGCCTGCTGCTGCACATCTCGGAAAGTTTCCACAGTCACAAGTGTCACAAGTACATTATCTCGCAAACGGGTCATTATGACCCAAGTTACAAATGTCACAGGAACATTATTGCGCAATCTTCAACAGGTACACTCCCATAGAGAGGGAGAAAAGTATAAAACCATGAGACCGAGGTGATACGATGTTCTTCGTCCCCGGCGCTGAGACTCGACACAAGAGCAGTAAGAAGACCAGCAGAGGACCACATCCTGGAACCAAGGAAAGCGAGGAGCACCGAGAAGCACCTCACGCCGGACCAGAGGGCGAGATCCACCGACCCACTGCCTTGGTTCCTCATTAGATATCAACACTCTGTGCTCGACCCAACGATCTCAAAATACATCGCAACAGACATGGGGTTTTGAACAAAGATCACAGGAGTGATAGAGAGCTGTGCGATTGGATGTAACGGACAGTTCACTTTGCTTCAACACCAAGGAGGATTTATGTTTCAAGGATAAAGACTCTGACCAAGGACTACAAGGATAAACACTGGTTAATGCAGTGGTTCCCAAAGTGTGGGTGGCGCCCCCTAGGAGGGGCGCAGTGCCATTGCAGTGTGTGCCCAGTTGATTGTTTTTTTCTTTTTTGTGGGGGATTTTATTGTAATCCATAGGGGGCCAGAAGAAAATCTTTGGGAACCACTGGGTTAATGCGTCTACCACTCATACTATGGATACAGTTAGAAGTGGTCGAAGTGGGAATTAAACAATTACGGTTAAAATTCTGAGGAAAAAACTTGAAAATTCTAAACTCAAAATATAAAAAGTGAAAATTCTAAAAAAAATCTTTAAATTTTGACAAAAACAACTTAATTTCTGAGATTACAGTTAAAATTCTGAGAAAAAGGTCACAATTCTGAGATTAAAGGTTCCAATTTTCTTCCATAGAGTCACTCTCTGTGAGAAGTCAAAAATTTTACTCAAAATTAGATAATGATAAAGTAAATGTACAAAGTAATATGCAGTGAATCGACTCCCAAAAAGTACAATTTCTCTATAAAAGGTTACTTTATTAAATGTAATCAAGAAATTAGACTTGTTACTACTCACCTCTGATAAGCAATATGAATAATTCAGGTGTAATTGTAATGTCTGTGCATGTATTTTGGTGATGCAGCTTTAAATCAAGGAAGTAAAGGACAATGGAAGAAAAAGAAAACTCTGCCAAGTCTGTGCGCACACAGCTGCTGGGATGGTGGAGGAGCAATGTGGCGAATCCATGGAAGGAATCACCAAAAGTACAACATTGTATACAACATGTCCGAACTCGCCTGGTCCAAACCAGCTCCTTTCCCTGTTTGCTTTTTCTAGGATCTGCGCACTCAGCTGTTGAGAAGCGATTGCTTCCTGGAGGCGTGGCCTTGTTCATACATCTGCCTATGAGGTTTGAAATTCCCCAGTCACCTGCTATGAAGCTTACCGGAAGTTGAATGTTCTGTAAATAACCATCTTCCACTGGATAAAAGATCTGAACAATGTGGCTGTTAATGTTAATTCAGCATTTGGAGTCCTGACCAACACGGACTTACCGGCTTCTTCTGCTGCCATTGCTAAAGCTACAGGCAGACTAATTCCACATTTACGTCATAGATCACAATTTCTTCTGTTCGCTGATTGGTTAGGATGAAATCCCACCGGAGACAGTCTGAGAAAATGGGAGAAATCCCTGACTGTCTATGACGCGACATTTTAAATGAGCGTGATAGCGGAGGAAGTTAATGGGAAGTTTTGAGTGTACATTAAAAGAGACATTGAAAGAGCAAGTCTGAATATTTAATAAAAAGTTATTTTTTCCCCCAACTCAACACCTCCAAGTCTGAACCCTGTCAGTATTTAATATTTGTCTCCTGTCCACCACTGACCTCCTCTGTGCAGCTTGACCTGCGGCTGCAGCAGCTCCAGCTGCCTCCTCTGGCGGTCGATCTCCCGTCTGAAGCCCGACGCCTCCTCCTCATACCCGGCTACGGTCCGCTCCACCGCCGATAGGATCTCCCGGGCGGCGGCGCTCAGCTTCTCGGTGATGAATCCTCTCAGGAAGTCGCTTTTAGACATGCTGAGTGGATCGGAACCGCCACTGCTGCAGTAAAACATCCCGTGTTCTCCCGTTTGGATCCAAATCCTCCCCACGTTGCTCCTAACACGCCTACTTCCTGTTGTTGTCCCTGGAAACGGAAGACTCTCCTTATGCTTCTTCGGAATTTAATTGGAGCGGATGTCTCTACCGCCTCCTGCTGGCCGCGTCCCTCACATCACTATACATAAAAAGCGTGGGTTTTCCACGCTTTTTAAAAGAAATTATTTATTTAATTAATTTATGTAACTATTAATTACATATAAAAACAGAACAAGACAGAACTTAATGTCACCAGTAATTCTGAATTATTCCATAAACAGTTTTGGGCTCACCGGGGGAATAATAAGAAGAAACATTTTTACCTCAACACAAAGGTTGAAGTTTTGAGCTTAAAATAAAATAACTTTGTTTTTAGTGTACATAGAACTTTTTCTATCTGTCTTAGTTCTGATTTCTTTTTTTCTTGTCGCTTTTATAATTGTTGCATTAGTCCATTATTTAGAAATGTTAAACTGTTTATCTTTACAGTGAAGGAGCCGGTTTCTCTGTGTTCCAGGAAGAGGTTCTGCTCAGAATCACTGACATCATCAGATTTCTGAAGAACCATGAAGCAAACATCTGCCAGCCTTCTGCTCAAAGTGCAGACGATTTTATGATAAGTTAATTTTATTCTTTTTATGACTGAGCTGAGCTTTGAAACTGTATTCGTGTATAGAATCTTTCATTAAAAAGTTAATTAAATTTTTGTCTTTTAGTTTTTACGCTGGAGCTGAGCTGCACAACCAGCAAGGGTTTGATAACTTTCTGTTTTAAACATATTCTGATAATTATTCAACAAGTTTCCTTTTCTTGATTAATAAGACCTTTCAGATCCTAGAGAGTAAACATTATAAGCAGTAAAAGAAAAGCAGCTGTTGATATTATTATCAATATGTCCTCCTTCCCAAGCTGAGAAAGTCGGCCATCTTGATTGGCCGACTTTCTAACTGTGTTTAATAATTCGGTCGAATTATTAAACACAGTTAGAGTTTAATTGTCCTCCATCCAGTGATTAGCTGTAGTTTAAAACATCCAGATAATTACAACTTGAAGCAGCTGCCATAGAAACAAACAGGATGTGTTCAAGGTTCAGAGTTTAATGCAGGAATTTTGAGATTTGATGAGAAAAAAACCAGCAGCAGTTTTTTATTTCAGCTGTTCATCTGACTGAATCCCAGCAGATCTCAGTTCTTTACAGGATAATCAGTGACCAGTGTGAGATGGTTGGTGCTTCATGACATGGAGTGTTATCCTGATGGAAGGAGCCATCAGAAGATGGTTCACTGTGGTCACACAGGGATGGTGATGGTCTGAACTGTTGGTACCAGACAGGATGGATTCATGTTTCTTCTTGTTGATGCCAAATTCTGGTCTTTCCATCTGAATGTTGCAGCAGAAATCCAGACTCATCAGACCTGGAAACGTCTTTCCAATCTTCTGTTGTCCAGTTTCGGTGAGTCTGTGTGAATTGTAGCCTCAGTTTCCTGTTCTTAGCTGACAGGAGGGTCACCTGCTGTGGTCATCTGCTGCTGTAGCTCAGCCGCCTCAAGGTTTGACATGTGGTGGGATCAGAGATGCTCTTCTGCAGACCTCGGTTGTATCGAGTTATTGTTGTCGTTCTATCAGCTCCATCCAGTCTGGTCATTCTCCTTTGACCTTTGACCTCAACAAGGCGTTTGAGCCCACAGAACTGAGGCTCACTGGATATTTTCTCTTCTTCTGATTCTCTGTAAACTCCAGAGACATCCTGTGTGAAAATCCCAGAAGATCATCAGTTTGTGAAAAACTCAGACCAGCCCGTCTGGAACCAGCAACCATGTTGGTCTAATGATTAATTAAATATTAATAATTAAACATTATTAATTAGATTAAGTCAAAATCCAGTTTCTAGATATTTGCATGTAGTTGAGTAACAACTTGAACACAAGATGCTTCAAGGACGAGTTTTACTGAACTTTCACTTTTACTTTATGAAGCTTCTTTAGTCACATTTTGTTTTCTTTACCACTGTGAGAAACTTCACTGAACGAGGAACAAACATGTTTTAACCAACAATTCTCCAAAGTGAGACCTCCTGTTTACACACCAGCTTTGTTGTTTTCATGTTATTTTCTGTCTGACCAATTAAAGACACAACAAACAAATATTTCACTGTTCTAACAAACATTCATCAGAATTAGTTTCATATTTTGGATGTTCAAATGATCCGTATAATAAAAATGATTTTGTTTTTTTGCCTCAATCTGTTGGTGATTTTAGTTTGAATGATTTATTTCAGTGTTTTAAATATCACAAATTGTGTTTTTGTCTGTCTGGTTACATAATTTGAAAATATTAAACAGCTGTCCAAATAATACGGCAAGTTAGTTTAACATTTAATCTAAAGCCACGCCTCTCTGTTATTCCCAGTTATGATCAAAATTACATAAATTCAACTAATCAAAATTATTTTCTTACTATTCAAAATTTAAACAAAAATATTTACAAAACTATTATTAATTAATATTATTCATAAAAGTCTCAGGTCAAGTTTTAATATTTGATATTTGATAACTATTCCAGATGTTCATAAATCAAATTGTTCCAGGATGTAAATAAAGAACATCTAGAGCAACTTTCTTTCTTCCCAAAATGAACATTTCAGGAATTTTAAATGAAATTTTTCCTCTGATCCAAACCTGAGTGTTCAGATGAAGAATAATAAAGAATAATAAAGAATAATAAAACCTGCAGCATTAAAACGTTTTAAGATGGAAACATGTTTTCATTTCTCTCATGTGGATCTAAAGTCGACCAACGTTTCACTATGCAGAGGAAAAAGCTTCATCTACACTTTTCTAGTTAAAAACAGCAGATGTTTTAAAATGATCACAAGTTACCAATTATTTCTGTTATTTTTATTTTTTAAAACAAGTTCTCAAACCATCAGAACCAGAACCAGATCTTCCCTGTTCTGGTTGACGTCTTCCGGTTCTTCTGAGGATCTTTGACTCATACAAAAAAAACAACCTCAGTATTTGATCATAAAAAATGATTTATTAATGTAAGTTTGTAAGATTTCACTTTGTAAAGTGGAAGTGATTAAAATTTCTGGTTTGTGGTGAAAAATAACTTTATTATTCATCAGAAAGTCAATTTAATTTTCAGTGCTAAGAATGTTATTTTGATGAGAAACAATTAAATTATTTGCAAATATAATTAGTCTGTGAACATATTTTATATTAAAATGGCGTCGCTATGAAATATCGCCAGAAATCCCAGAAACATTTGTTCCCTAAATGAACCTTATTGATTGTAATTAATGTATTTTATATGTTTAAAGTGTGAACAGATATTATAACAATCTTATTTTTGTCCAAAACTAAACTAGAGAAATCTGGAATAGTCTTTAGATTTCTTTTGACCAATGAGTTTCTCCTGTGAGATCTCAGGTTCAGTCATCCAGATTATTCATTACATAAAGAATTTATTAGTGGAAACACAAAACACCTGCATAATAAAATAGAACCTCACATTTATAGGAACAATAACACTTAAAATAACCAAACTGTTCACATGTTTGTGGTTATTTTTGCAACACAGAATTGTAAATATACATAACCAGTCTGGATAATAAATGCTAAAACAGCTTGCCATAATTTTTTTCCCATTTTTCCCAGCTTGTTTACGGACTGGGAGAAATTTTCTCCGGCTTTCCTGGATTTCCTCTGGGTTCTGGTTGTGAGTAGATCCTGTTTCTGTTTCTCTCCACGGCTGAAGAATCAATTTTATTTGACCGGTCAGAGTTTTGTTTGGCCTCAGTGGGTCAGTTTGCTGGAGTTAGTGACTCCGATGGGCTGAATCAGGTCAAAGGTCATGTTATCAACAGTTTCTACTGTCGGTTTGAATCTTTGAACTCGCTGTGTTTTCCTGTCTGTCTGGGTGATGACAGGAAGTCTCCTGCTCAGGGCAGCTCCAACATGTTGTACTTCGCCAGGAGGCGTTGAGTCCGTGTGTGAACCACCGAGAGCGCGTGGATGATGATGCGCAGCACGGGTGTTGCCTCTTCCTGTTTCTGCACACACACCAGCTGCAGGAAGTACTTTCTGTCAGGAAGTGCGAGGAAGACAATCTCTGCGGCCTGGCGGAGCATCCAGGGATGGTGGGGGGCCAACGCC
Organism: Gambusia affinis; assembly: GCF_019740435.1. NCBI lineage: Eukaryota > Metazoa > Chordata > Actinopteri > Cyprinodontiformes > Poeciliidae > Gambusia > Gambusia affinis. Next base: position 24,529,908 of record NC_057885.1, read on the forward strand.
ACCTTATAGGCGTCTCTGGGCAAAGGAAACGAGTCAATATGAGACATAAAGTACAGACCAAAAGTTCGGACACACCTTCTCACTGAATACAATTAGAAAGTGTTCCTCAAACCCTGAACTGAAAGTGCTCTTCGTCATTTTAGTAGGTAAACGCATACGCAATGTATAGCGGACCCTTCGAGACCAACAGAAAGAAAATATGTGAAGGGAAAACATGTCAGACGATGTGGAGACGCTGCCTCCGAACTCATACTAAGATATGATTAACTACTTAGGATGTATGAACAGGTGAATTACAAGGTTCAGGTGACTGTCAGAGTAAAAACATGTAGCAACAAACATGTGACTACATCTTAGCTAGCAGATAAAAGCTACGTTAGCTATGCTAATTTTGCCACTTGGCCTGTAAGTACTACATACAGTAAATATCACTGATATGTATCTTAGTATTTACACAGAGGTGGGTAAAATACTCATACATCGTGATTGGGTAAAAGTTATAATGTACACTGTTTATAAGTTAGATGGGAACGAGACGAGAGCTAGTTCTAAGCTTGTGGCTAGTTTACTGTTGTCATAGCAACTGCCTACGTGACTGTCAAAAGTTCACGGAAGTGTGACGTCACATGAGAACTACGTATGTGATTTTCGATTTCAAGTATTTAGAAGATGATCCTGAGGAACAGTCGCTACCTGCTGAGCTCTCCGGGCGTTTTGAATCGTCCCTCAGCGTCTGGACCCTCAGACAAACCCTCCAGCAGCAGCTTCAGCCAGAGCAGCGAGCGATGCAGCCGCAGCAGCGTCCGGCAGCCTGAATCTGTACGGCGGGAGAAGCTGACCATTCCCGCCTGTTGCTCCGCCTCCACCATGGACCGAACGGATCGATACACCTGTGCAGGAAGTGATCTCAATAAACGTGTCGGGGAAGGCAGTTCTGACACGTTGAAGACAGGAACGTCAGGTCTCACCCCGGTTTTCAATCCGAATGCCGCTGGGGTTTGTAGTCCAGAGGAACCTGCTGATTTAAACTCTGAGCTTCGTTTCAGGGAGAGATGTCGGATCAGTTCGGTCTTTTCTCTCACTTTCTGAGAAAACAAACTGACCATCGTTCCCAGAGATTCCATGAAGCTGAGAACGAAAATAATTTAGGCTTCTGTTGATATTTATGTTTAACTGAAGTTCATGCTATTGGTGTGCACTGCTAGCTAAAATGCTAGTTGTGCTAATCATACAGCTAATGCTAAAGAGCTGGAATAGCATGGTATTTAGCAGAAGCTAATGCTAAATTCAACCATGTGTCAATGACACAGCATGCATTAATAACAGGTCACATTTGATATTACCTGTCCGCTTTGTGCTTCAAGAACGGAATCTTTGGAAAGTAGCTTTCATTCATGGTTTCAGGTTTTACAAGTTTAACCGAATCAACAAAAAAATCTGCATCTTAAAGTTCTGAGAAAGTAAAGGAATATTCCAGAAAGAACACAGACAGAAAGATACCTGACAGGATTCAAGAAAGATTTTTTATAAGTTGTTATAATATAAATTTGTTGTTTTGGTCTTCAGACCTTTAAACACGTAAAGCTTGTTTACCTGAGCAGCTGGTCCCAGCTGAGCAGGTACGGCTCCAGCAGGACGTCCTCGCCGTCCTCAGCCAGGCTGGACCGGAGGAACTGCAGCAGCTTCCGGGCCTGAAACGCCTGTCCAGGACATTCTCTGACAAGGGGCGGAGCTTCGTCTGACTCCGCCCTCTCCTCCAGGATGGGCGGGGCTAGAGGCTACAAAGAAGTTAGTTAACAGTTACTCTAAAACATTGATCATGTTCTTTACATTTGTTTTTGTAGTTCATTTTACTTAATTCACCATCACCATGTAAATATGTTAGTCGTACCGTCTGGATGTAGTTTGTCAAACATGGCTGCCACACTGAACCACAGTCTCTCTGATCACCCTGAGCTGAACAAACAGAAAGAAATCGAATCACTGGCTACTAGGAATAAGCATTACTAATCAATACATTTGATTAGCAAATTTGGTTACTAATGAAATTAGTAAATAACTTTACTAATTTGGACGTTTTCAAAAAAGAAAGTTTTTGCCTCTTAATCTATGTTCTGATGTTCACAAAGAAAGAAAACCAAACAAGCAGTTGCTGTGTTTCAATTAGAATGATGAGGGAAACTTTGTCAATGTTTCACTAAAGTAATATTTCAAATCCCAAATATATTTTTTTTAATTTTCAATTCTTGAAAGGAGAAAATCATTAATCAGAGTAACATCATTTGTAAGCTAATTACAAATTATGCTAATGATAGCAGGTATGCTACACAGAAGCAGCTCAGGAATGATGAAGCATTTGATGTTGACATGCTGATATGTGGGGCCCCAAATGGCAATCAGCTCGGGGCCCCAAAAAGGCTTGGGCCGGCCCTGTAGGACTTCAGAGTTTTATTTCTGCAGCAGAGTTCAACCTGGAGGTGATTACAACCCGGTGTGTCTTTAAATGCTGCTAGCAGTAGGAGGAGCCAACATGGCGGCGCGGCCGGCGTGACGAAGGAAACTTACGGAGCCAGAAGGAGGTGAGGAAGAAGAGGAGAGCGATGGACAGCAGCAGGTAGCGAAGCAGCACCGTCCGCCTGAGGAAAACCATCATCCACTCAACAAACCGCCGTCCTCAGAGTCCGAGTCGCTGCTTCACATGCTTCCTGGCCACTAACACACACCTCTGGGTGACCTTTGAACTTGACCTTTGTCCTCTTCGCCTGGTTTATCTCAAGCAAACACGCATTCAAGCTCTGGGGAATGCGGGAGATTCTCGTTCTGGAGTTCAGATCAGAAACAAACCGACTTTGAGGAGCAGGGATTTGATTTTATTATTTTAATTCCAGGTTATGAGATAAAATAAATAATTCTCACGTTTATAGAGTTATTAACCAGAGTTATTAACTCTACCATCCTCTTCACTCACCGCAACACTTCAAACGTTTTTAACCTGGTTAATAACTATAAACAGGCTGATTAATGAAAACTTCAATGAGTGGAAACATGTTTGCATTTTTGTTTCCACCCCTTTCAAAATAAGAGCATGACTATTTGAAGATCAGTTGAGATGATAACTCAAACTTCAACACAGATTTTGAATTTTATTCACCTGAATATTTGCAAAAGTGCTAAGCTAAAGATTAGCCATTCTGTTAGCATTAGCAGAAGCAGTTATGTTGCAAAATGGCTGCTAATTATGATTAGATTGTGTGAGTTTTTTACTTCAACCTGGTAGAAAATGTCTGCAAACAGTTAAAAATCTTAAATGTCTGTTTTGGTTCACAAAAGCATTTTGTTTTCATGTGAAGCCTGAAAAGATTTGTTTTGGTAAATAGCGCCCCCTTCCTGTTCAGATGTAACAAAACAAAGACGGAGAAAAAGTTGATGAGAAACAAATTTATTGATGGTAAAATCTGACATAAAATCATCTTCAGGATGTCAAACCAGTTTTCCCATCAACACTCTGATTGATTCGTCTTTGGTGTGTAACTCGACACGCCTCACTTTGTGCAAAAGATATTTTTGTGCTTCTTTACTGAGGTAACATTTTAATTCACCTACAGGAAACAAGATGAAGGATTTTCTATCTAACAAGGATCATGGCTTCAGGTTTTCATTTTCATAAGGTGAAAGTATAAATATAAGGATGTTAAAAGAGAAAGTTGTGCTTTCAGAGTTAATATATAAAAATAGAGTAAAAACAAAAAGGGTTTTGCATAAATTAGGTGTTGCTAAGCTAATTCAGTTCAGATGTGCTAACAGGGCTTCAGTGAGGAAGAAAAGGGAAAATCCAGTGGATTAATAATTACTATAACTACCATTACTACCATAACTACGGTCCTCTGTGGGATTTTACCCATCATGCATCTGGAAGGAGGAAACTGGAAACTTTCCTCAGGATCAAAACCTCCTAAAATAAATCCTCTGAATTTCATCAAGTATTTAGAAACTTTCTGTGTCCTGATGTTTCAGTAAACAAACTGTAATTGTGCATTAGGTCTTAAATTTGGGCATTTTAAATAAAAATTGTGCAACTGAGTTCCTGAAAGCTGCATGTCTGTCTGTCTGCCTTGTGGATCTACATTTGGTGTGGATTTAATTTTTTATACATTTTTTCATATTTTGGAAGCTAAAGAAGTAAAATTTTCTCGCGGTTTTCCATCAGTTCATTAAACAGGAATCAGCTGCCATAAAACGAACCTGTTGACTCTATTCCATGTTTCCATCTGATGAAAATATGTTCAGCAAACAAATACTGTTTTAGATGACATTATAGGTGAAAGAAATATAAATATATTCTTTTATCAAACACAGTAAGAAGTAGATTTTGATGAGATTTGGCTGTAAATGAGATAAATTTCCCCTTTTCTGCATCGTTAGACGCAGACGTGGAGGTAAGGACTGTCAGCTGGGATCCTGGAAGCAGAAACTGCTGCTGAGGTCAGGAGAATCCTTCAGCTTTGACCTGAAGGGCGTCACAAAGTCCGGGTCGGGTCTGAAGAACCTGAGAAACAACCAGAACCGGAGAGACGCCCACTGAGAGTTAAATCAGAAACTTCCAATTTAATGGACCTGGGCGACAAAAAGTGAAACTTTTTAAAGATAGAAACATAAATAGAAATTTATCTGCTGAATTATTAACTAATAAAATCCAATATTTTATTGAAACAGTTTTTGTAGAAAAGCGATCTATAAATCCTCCCAAAATAATCAAACAGAAACCAATTGATCTGTGATATATTGATTAATTTAACAGTATTATCTCTGAGTGAAGCTCACCTTCAGGGTACTGAGAATCTCTCCAAACAGGTGCTTTGCTTCCTGAGTATCTGGCTCCTCAAAGTAGTCGGACACAGAAACGTCCACCACGATGGACCTGATGTTGCTGCACACACCTGCGCAGGTGAACAGAACATTAACCCTCCGTCAACAGTCTGAGCCCAGGAAGCAGCAGAGACCAGATCTCACCGTGGAAGTGGAGGATGGCCTGGCCGCTGACCGGCGTGTGGGTCAGGATCAGCGTCTGCAGACTCTTCAGTCCGGCTCTGCAGAGCTCTGTCGCCACCTGAAGGCTCAGGTCGGGAATGCGCTCCAACTCCAGCACCTGCAGGTGAGTGCAGCTGCGCACTTCAAGAAAATATAAAAATAGCAAAAACTGTTTGTTTTGTTTTAAAGTTCGGAATGTCATGTTAAAATATTTTTATTTATGTTAATTTTTTATTAGCGTTCATGGTGAATTTTACAATAAACTGTTAATATTTATTAAAGAAAACATGAAAATGTTGTCTTTATTTACCAACAGTAACCAATCCCTGAGTGTTACAGCCAGCTCCGCCCACACTGAGGCAACGGAGGTGTGGCCAACATCGACCAATCGTCTGCAAGCACCGGTTTCCGAACCGAGTCGGCTGTTGGCTAAAACCAGAAAACAAGAATGTGAGATAATGAGATAAAAGATCATGTAAAATAACATTTTGAGCATTAAATATCACTTTTTATAACTTTCCATAAGCACTGTTTACATAATTATTCTAATCTAGCTTTTTAGTTAGCATTGCTAATCCTAAAGCACTCATAAACAGTTTCACTATCAACAGGGTATTTAGCAGAAGCTATCGCTAAAATGCTACAGTGCTAAAGTTAGCAAAAGTGCTGACCTAAAAAGTAGCTCGTCTGTTAGCGCACTAGCAGCTGTTTAACTGTGGTCAGTATAAATTTTATAAATTTTTAAATATTATAAATAAAATTACTTTTATTGAAAAAGCAAAGCAAAAATAAACATAGTAGTAAATGTTTTTACATTTAAGATTTGCTTTCTATTCCTCTTTAGTAGCTATCAGCTCACTGCCTCACCTGGGATGCGCCGGCGCGACCTGCAGGCTGCAGATGTTCCTGCAGCCAGCGCCCAGAGCCCACAGAACCTCCTGACCGACCGGATCTGAGGAGCTCCTGCAGGTAGAGGGACAGTCAGGTGAACATTCAGAGCGCCAGGTGAGCCTTGGAGCAGCTGGAGCCTCTTCTTTCCCACCTGTATGTGAGCGTCTGCAGGTTCCTGCAGTAGCAGCTGGCCATCCACAGCGTCCTGTCGGTGAGGATGTGGGGACACTGGGAGACGGAGAGGTGGAGCAGACTGCCCCCTGCTGACCGCAGCAGCGCCTCCACGCCCGGCTCCACGCTGCCTCTGAGGCAGAGCACACCTTCAGACCTTTAAATGGTCTGAACTCAGAAAACTGATGGACTAAAACCGTTTCCATGGCAACGTACACATTCTTCCACTCACTTAGAGGTAAGAATATGTTTAAACTTTCTCTGAGTGTTAATCCCTCTGAGATGCAGCTGCGTGTGAGTGGGTGTGTGTGTGTGTGTGTGTGTGTGTGTGTGTGTGTGTGTGTGTGTGTGTGTGTGTGTGATACCGAGTGTTTTTGTGGTAATCCTCTCGCGTCTCATCGGACCGGCGGCTTCGCGGCTTCAGGTTGTTGAGGATGACAATCTGAGTTTGAGTACACCACTGAGAAAGAGTCTGCAAGAACTAAACACACAAAATAAAACTTTAATCCAGACACCAATGGAGAAAAATATATTTAAAAGCTCAAAAGGTGCTTCAGACTCTGAAATTCAGTTCAAACATCATCTGGGAGAGAAATGAGCCTGAATGCAGTTAGCTAAATAATTAGCTAAATAATTAGCTAAAGTTAGCTAAATAATTAGCTAAATAATTAGCTAAATAATTAGCTAAAGTTAGCTAAATAATTAGCTAACTGATATTACTTTGATAAATTGTCAGAATATTCTCCAGTAACAGGTCTGAATGAATAATTTCAAAAGGTGGAGAGGACAGTGAAGCCGCTGTACCTCGGCCGACACTCGAGCGTTCTCCAGTCGGAGGCGAGTCCAGACCGCCGGGTGCCTAGCAACAAACCGCCAATCACAGCACACCTCAGCCGCCAGCAGCAGCGAGCGAACATCCAGATACGGGAAGACGCAAAAAAGCCCCGCCCTCATCCTCAGGGTGTCCGCCCCCGGCGTCCTGTTGGCATGACAACGGGAGGGGGTGGAGCCAATGGAGGAGGGCGTGTCTGGGTGATGAAGGCAACAGGAAGAGGAAGAAGAGCAGATAAGAGGAGACAACACCTGTAACAGGCAGTGGGAGGCAGAGGAGAGTCTTTACCTGATCCAGGTGTGTACTTCCTGGCCAGAATGAGGCGCCTCATCTCACCGCTGCTCCACAGGCCTTCCTCCTCTTCCTCCTCCTCCTCTTCCTCAGTGCTGTGGTGTCGAATGTTTCTTTTGCTCCAGGTTCTTCCCCATCCTTCCTCACCGACCCTGGAAGGAGAAAATCATTCTGATTCTCTGAAGTTCACACCAGTTAAAATGCCACCGTGTTGTTACAGCACTAACAACACGTAATGTAACAGAAGCTAATGCTAAAGCAACATACCAACACTGCTGATAGCAGAAGCTAATGCTAAAGCAACATACCAACACTGCAGATAGCAGAAGCTAATGCTAAAGCTATATACCAACACTGCATATAGCAGAAGCTAATGCTAAAGCTATATACGAACACTGCATGCGTAAACAGTGTGTACCCATTTCAAAATAAGAGCATGAATATGAATGTGCAGCTGTTTGAAGAATTGTTAGTCGTTAACCAAAACTGAACAACTGAAAGGTTAGAAAGCAGAAAAGTAAATTGACGCTTTATAATTTATCTGGAATAATTGAGTAGTGCGATAAATTTGATCAAACTTAACAAGAATGCTAAAGTGCTAAACATGATATTAGCTGCGCTTGCTAATATCATGTCATATTAACATGTTTTACAATAATTGTGTCTTTCCATCTTTACTTGAAGCTTCCAGATTAAATTTTCTGCTGTTTTTCTGAAGAAATGGAGCTAATTTACATTTTGGCTAAAACATCAAACACGTTAAAAGACTTAAAGTTTATGCAGCGGGCTCAACAATAATGGTTTCTGGAAACATTTGGAGTCTGAATCCTTTGGGAAATTGATTATCATGATCCTTTATCAATAATAAATTCTTCACTTTTTCAGTTTCTTCTGTTTTTCTTGCTCTGCTTTGCTTCAGGGAGACACTAGTGAATGTTTTCTAAATGTTTATTGAATATTTTCTTGATGTTTTCTTGATGTTTTCTGAATGTTTTCTGGAGGTTTTCCTCCTACCAGACTCTCTCCCTCCGCCTGAATCCCTCTCTGTCCGGTGCGGTCCAGTGTGCAGCGCAGTGAGACGGGTGGAAGTGGACCAGTCCTCCCTCACAGTCCCAGCCCCCCGAGCCCAGAGACAAAGTCCGCATCTGGTCACTCAGGCCGCTGGAAAACACAAACTCACCATTTTAAGAAATAATCTGAAATTCTGTCAAAGACGTGAAGACAGGATTTTACTGGTTACCTGTAATGATACTGGTTGTGTGTCGGCTCTCCCAGTCTGTAGGAACTGGAGACGCTGTAGCTCCTCTGAAGCAGAAAGGTCACAAAACGTCACAAAATATTATCAAGTATTTCTAGTTTCTTGTGTAAATATCTTAGTTCACTTTAAATAAGACAAAACTAACTTGGAAGGTAATTTTCAGTAAGATGTAGGAGTTTATTTTAGGGCTATAATTTCTTAATATTGATGGAAAACTGGCAGATTATTTTATTTAGAACATGAGAAAAGTGTCTTGTTGTAAGGGAATACTTTAATTAGGAATTATTGATTTAAATCAAACTCTTACATCTTGCTGAAAAGTGACCTGAAAGTTAGTTTGTCTTATTTCAGGTTTATTAAGATATTTGCACTAAAGATGACTGTAAATATTTGTTTTTTTTTTTTGCAGTGTATTTTCTGTGTAATCCCAGTAAAACCAGAACTTTTAGCGCCTCCCACCCTGTTGCCGAGGCTTTCCTGCATCTTGTAGGTGATGATGTCATCGGTGCTGCCGTCCAGGCTGCGTCCGGCCCGTCCGGGTTCAGGTGAGTAAACCTCGGAGGGCGAGTACGGCTCGCCGTATTCGAACCTGCTGTGAGTGACGTGGTTGTTGCTGAGCAGCAGCAGCTGGCGTTCTGCCCGGTCCGCTCGCTCCAGCAGCGCCTCGATGAAAACCTGCCGTAAAACCAGACGACTCCTTCAGCCTGAGGCCAAACGCCTCACATCCGCCCAAATTAAAGGGAATCTGCTGCTAATTTCAGGGTTTTAATGCTCTTCATCTGTTTCTTATCTGAAATTATTTAACCTTAAAGGTAAAAAACAAACACATTTCAAACCCTGCAGCTCTAATAACTACAAAACAGAAACAGCAGATTATAAATGATCTGCTGTTTGTATGAAGATTAGATTATGATGAAGATTATATATGATTCATATAGAGATGAATGTGAATGTTGGAGAGGAAAACCAAGCATTTTAGCACATCTAATCTAATCTAATCTAATCTAATCTAATATAATCTAATCTAATCTAATCTAATCTAATCTAATCTAATCTGACCACTGTGTTAAACTCTCCCAGTCAGTCACCTGCAGTCTGGATTTGGCCTCAGCTTCTTTTTCTGCCGTCCGTCTCAGAAAAAGCTCGATGTCCGCCATCTCCCTGAAATTTTATTCAAAATCAATGAAAAACTTCAGAGACGTTAATAAAAACTGCTGGATTTTGGTTGGTTTGTTTTTCATTCAGTGGGTAGAAAATCCAGACATTTTACTCAAGTAAGAGCAGAAATACTTCAGAATAAAATTACTGAAGTACAGCGTAGTAAAAGTACATTTTTAAAAAAAGTTACTAAAGTAAATGTAACTAGTTACTATCCAACTCTGAGTTACACGAACAGAGCAACATTTGAAGAATCAGTGAAGCTGATGTTAGTTAAACTACTGGGAGGAAACTGGAGCCACTGGGAGGAAACTGGAGCCACTGGGAGGAAACTGGAGCCACTGGGAGGAAACTGGAGCTACTGGGAGGAAACTGGAGCCACTGGGAGGAAACTGGAGCCACTGGGAGGAAACTGGAGCTACTGGGAGGAAACTGGAGCCACTGGGAGGAAACTGGAGCTACTGGGAGGAAACTGGAGCCACTGGGAGGAAACTGGAGCCACTGGGAGGAAACTGGAGCTACTGGGAGGAAACTGGAGCCACTGGGAGGAAACTGGAGCTACTGGGAGGAAACTGGAGCCACTGGGAGGAAACTGGAGCCAGTGGTTTGACTTCAGACTCAGCCTGCGGGCTGCTGAGTCTTGCTGTCATCCTGCATCCATCATCACATGAAGCCGCGCAGCAAAGCGTGTCAGACTGATGCAAAGCAAACATGGCGTGTTCTCCATCTGACAGCCACTCTGCTCTTCAGTCCAGAAAAGAACCTGACCTTCATTAACCGCTTTGGGCTTTAATTGTTTAGAACCACATGATGTATATTCAAGCTGCTGGATTAAATGAACCTGCCCACATTTACACAGTGAGGCGTTCAAACCGAAGCCTCAGGCTGGTATTTTTAGCTTCTGTTGTTTACATTCTGTCTGTTTTCAGGAAAAGCTTCAGTGTGAGGCATCAGCAGTTTGTTAGACTCTTTGATGAGATGGAAAACAAACAAACAAACAAACAAACAAACCGTAACCCCATCAAAAGAAAAGGAAAGGCCTGAAGGATACTGACTGGTGTCGCTCACTCAGCTCTCTCTCTTTCTCTGCCAGGTTCGTCTTCAGACGCTCCATCATCTCCATGGCGACCGACACCTGCAAGCAGGAAACTGCAATATTAACTGAACAGGAACAAAATGTGTTTTAGAAAAGAAGATTACATAATTAATTTAATGCCTGAATGATTTCGTTAACAGGAACTAATCCGCTAACAGCAGAGCTAACTGTTAGCTTACCGCTTTAGAGCTTTTGCTAACTTTGAAATTGTTTAGCACACTTAACGTCCCTAAGTTAGTTAATTATGATTAAATCTAAATTTTGAATCTTCAGTTTGTGAAACATTTACTTAATTTTAAGTACATTTTCACTGATCCATAAATTTGCTAACAGTGGATCCAGTTTTTAGCATAACACTTTTCCTAACTTCTACAATGTTTAGCGCGCTAACTTTCAGTTGTTATAATCAACTGTTTAGAGATCTGCAGTTGCTTCTGCTAGACATTTACATTCATGCTTTTACTTTGAAATGTGATAAACATTCTTCTGCTAATCTGCTAATCCGCTAAGCTAATTTTTAAGTTAGCACATTAATGCTTTTGCTAACTTTGAAAATGTTTAGCATGGTTATTGTCCCCTAAATAAATTTCTCTGGATACATTTTAAATGCTAGTTAGCAGTTTTGTTTCCTGTTTTCTCTCATTGTTTTCACCAAAAACTTTATTTAAAACAAAAAGCATTACATGAACAATATAAAATGCGGACTGTAGAAAATAAAATATAAACAAAAGAAATTATTTTGTCAAAATTGATCAACTGATGAGAGGAATTGACTGATCAAGGTGTTTTTAAAGTACCGAGCAGCTCCACCCACCTGTCTGGACAGGTACGCCGCCTTCTCCTCCACCTCCTTCTTCTCCCTCCACAGTCTCTCCCTCTCTCTCCTCTTCCTCTCAAGCTCCGCCTTCTTCCTCTGTAGCTCCGCCCTCAGCCGCCCGACGCGCCGGTTCACCTTCTCCTCCACCTCTGCAAACGTCCGGGCGATTTTCCGGTCCAGTCCCAAACCCAGCCGCTCCTCCAGGCCGATGTCCACCGTCAGCCTGAAGTCCAGGACGCCCGAAGCCCCCGGAACCAGAGAGCCGGGCCGGGCCAGAGCGGTGCAGGGCTCCTGCCCGGGCCGGACCCGGTCCGGTGGGCCGAAGATTCCCCGGAGCAGCTGGACGGAGGCCGAGGAGGAGGCGAGGTCCAGGCAGGCCAGCGGCAGAGGGAAACCCTGAGCCTCCATGTTCAGAGGAGACGCTTCGCTTTGGGTCGCTGCTGGTCCAGGAAGAGGCAGGAGAGCCGGTCCAGAACCCCGGGCCTGGACCAGAACCGCAGATTACGGCTAAAGAATGAGTTTAAACGAGCTAAACAGTAAAAATATATCAAAATGTTCTACAAATGTGGAATCCCTGAAACCTTCCAATCAGACTAAACCTCTCTTAAAACAGTCAGTCTGTAAACAGATCAGAAATAAATAGTGAAAACATCCAGGAAGGAGTAAAAATAAGACCAGACGGATCACTCAAAAACTGTACTCAAGTAAGAGCAACATAGTTTAAAATATTTTTTAAACTATGTTGTAAAAGTAAAAAGCAGCCAGACAAGAAATTACTCCTCCAGTTTTCGGTTTAGAGAGAAAAATATAAAAATATGATTATTGCAACACGACTCACTGCCGCTAATTTACTAATCCGCTTATATTGTTTAACGTTAATTTACTTGACTGTTTTCTAAACTTTCAGTTTGAAAATTTACTTAAAGAGAGGAGAGAAAAAATATGAATCATGCAAATTCAACATATAGAACAAATTTAAATTTATCACTCTATCAATCGATTTGTTGACAGTTTGAAGTTCTGAAGCAACGAGTTCACTTACATTTTCTTACAGTAAACTCCACTTGTTTTGTTTTACAGTGTATAATAACCCTTTTTTTTTCAGTTTAGGTTGAATTTCCCCGTCAGCATTAACTCACCTGCGACAGCACCAGCAGGGTCTCGTAGGTGTGTCTGCTGACCAGGTGAGCCCGGAGCTCAACCACAGACGGGAAGCGGTTCCGGTCGCCGCAGCGGGGGCAGAAGTAGGGCAGCGGCGAGGAAGAGGAGGAGGAGGAAGAAGACATGATCACCGAGGAGCAGCGGGACCTGGAGCCGGAGGAAAACTGGGTCAGGCTCTCCGAGCTGCTGGTATTGATTAGTGACGGATCAGAGAGGATGCTGGGGGTTCTGAGGCCCGAGTGGGTTCCTGCCGGGACCACGGCGCGGCGGCGCGGCGGCTTCCACGCTGATGGCCGCGCGGGCAGAGCAGCGTCAGCATGCATGGATGAGCAGGAATAAAGGAGCGTCTGGCCCGGAGGCTGAACCGCCACATCCCTCCAGATAATCAGAGATTCACTTTCATTCACCATCACTCTGTATTTCTACACATTCTGGGTCATTTTAAGGTTTTCGTACATTAAAAAATCAAAAAACAACATTTTTAATTTAACTCTACAAAATGAGTTTAATGCTTTTATTTGCTATAATTATTAGAGCTGTTCTAGAAATTATGTTTTTTATGTGTTTTCCAGGCACAGAGTGACATTTTGTAGCAAACTGTTTCCTTCAGTTCTTATAAATATCCTATATATGTAAAATATTACTTAAAAGAAATTTGGCTTTGTAATTTGATGCCTCTGTCTCTTTAAAAACTCCTGCTCTGTCTGAAGCTCCGCCTTCAGGAAGTCATCCCAACATGGCTCCTCTATTAACCCTTTAAAGCTTTTAGCAGCGTTTCACTGCAGTAGCTCCTAAAATGACCTCAGCAGCTCCTCCAGCTGTTTGCTAATTGCTGCTGGCTAGTCTGAAGGAGCTGAGTGGGGGAGGAGCTCCATCTCGAAGGCGGGGCTAGGTCCACCCAGCCGTTTCACACACTTGGGCCAAAATAGTTAAAATTACAGGCAAGAAACACTAAAAAAAATAAATTAAAAAGCAGAAATATTTTTGATAATTATAAAAAAAAATTCATTCTTACATTCATCAATAAACCACAAAAAGCAGTTTGATTTTTGTGGCCAATATTTCCTACGTTTCTATGTAAATGTTTCTATACTTTCAGGTCCAGATTCAATTTCTGGTCTATTTTTAGTAATTATAAAGGCTTATGGATAACTCTGATTCTATTTCTGTCCTGATCAACAGATGTTTGAGTTGTAGTTTGTGTTTCTTCGTGTTTATTTCTGGGTTTATTATTGCTCCAATGGTTTTGCCATATTCAGTTTATTAATGCAATTATTTGAATAAAATGAATAAATTAAATATAAACGGCACCTTTTTACCTTCTAAAGAGCCAGGAGGAAACATTTATTGAACCATCTATTATTATCTATCATTATTATATGGTTGACCCGTATTCAGTCCGGTTCTGTCCGGTTCTGTCTGAGCGGAGGGATCCGACTAGATGCTGGAGTTGGATAATGGTCCCAGTTCTCTGACGCCGGTCCACTGGGTTTCTGTAGTCGCTTCAGTACCGTCATGATGTCACCACTGATCCAGAACCTCAGACTGGATCTGGATCCAGTAAATTTCTCATTTCCACCACCAACCGGTCGGCATGAGGTCCAAAACTAATTGGCTCCATCTGAGGGTCGAACTACAGAGAGTTTGTTGCTCAGTCAAAAATTAACAGCAACATTTTGGGTTATTTAGTTTGTCATAAAGACAAAATGCTCATTAATTTTTCTACGTGAGATTTTCACCAACTTAGTGATTTATTCTCTTAAAATGTTGCTTAGAGCAACTAAGATAAAACAATATTTAGCTTACAAACAATATTTACTGTTTAGCTTTAAATTTATATTTAGTTTAAAGATAAATATCTAGCTTGGTGCTAAATATTTGGCTTGTTAACTAAATGTTTAGTTTAGAGGTAAATATTTACTGTGATACTAAATATTTAGTTTGAAATTCTGAAAATAAATTCACAATTTGCAATAAATATGAATTTAAATAAATTAATATTTATTTAATATTAATGGTGAAACTGTGACTCTTTCATCTTATCACAATAAGACAATAATCTAAATTATTGTTAATATTTTATTGTTATTTTAAGCTCTACATGAATCTTCAGGTTCTTTGTGTAACGGACATTTTCCTCAGAATAATTTAAATATAATTCCAGGATTTCAGGCAAATTCCACATTTAATAAACAGATTAAATAATTATTATTATTTTAGTTACAAGATAACATTTTATTGTAATATTTATATCTATAGTTAATTTAATGAGATTCAAACTGAAATGACTCAAAGTTTGGATGAAAATCTTCAGCTGATTGATCGATTGATTGATCCCTGATTGATTGACTGGAACATGAAGTTAATTTAGAGAAACTTTCTCCCCTCGGGGACATTAAAGTTGGGAACTGATCCCCCAAGTTAACAGCAATCGATACCTCTGATTATTGATCAGCTGCTGGTCCGTCGCTGCGTCACTCTCTCCTCGCCTCCTTTTCAACCGAACCCGTCGCCATGGTTTCCTGCTCTTGGTCGTCTGGGCTTTTCGGACCGTCCGTACCGGCAGTGGCTCTCGGAGCTGCAGGATGGATCAAAACAGAACCGGATGCACCACCGCCCCGCGCGCACCGTCACAGCGAGCAGCCGCCGCGTGCTCCTGATGACGTAGGAGCCGCGTGACGTGTCACTGCTGATAAATCAGGCTTGTTTACGCGATTTTAGTGTTTTCCCCTGTTTTTATTATTATTAATGTGATGATAATAATAATAATAATAATAATAATAATAATAATAATAATAATAATAATAATAATAATAATAATAATAATAATAATAATAATAATAATAATCATAATAATAATAATAATCATAATAATCATAATCATAGTAGTAGTTATGTTGTGTCCTTTTTTATTTCAATTTGTTTTGTAATTATTATTTTAATAATAATAATAAAATCTCTTCCCAGATGTTTCCAGCTGGTTAAAGGTCAGTTGACTGTCTGTCTTTCTTGAAGTTTTACTTAGTGAAGAATCATTCTGTTGGCTGTAGAATCACATCCAAAAAATTATTTTAAGTTTAAAGAAGCTTCATTAGATTGTTTCTTCAGGAGTGAAGTCTTGTGCAATGAGTGTCCAAACTCTCACTACGTTTTCCAGGATTTTCCATTTTCATCTCCTCTGTGATCCATGAAAACTGACTGATATTAGCCTAAATAAATCAAGTCTATCTGAAGAAGTCCCTCAAATCATAAAGAATCTCAGAACATGTAAAAATCAGCAGCAGGAAGTGAAGCAGCTGAAGAAGAGCAGCAGCAGAGTTCATCCTGTGATGAAGAGGAGAAGAGGTTTGAACATCTGGATCTCAGTATAAAGTTTCATCAGAACCACCTGGTTATGATCGGAGTCACATTTCCTGTTTACACAACCAACAAACCGACATGTTAAAAATATTCACAGTTTGTTTATCAAATATGAAGTTTGTTGTTTTTTTCTCTAAAGAGTTGGTTTTAACTGAATTTTAAAGTTCAGTATCATTTAAAATCAACATCATGGTGTAATATTATTTCCTTATTAAAAACAAACCTGGAGTTTTGATTTGATTCCTTCACGCATGTTTAAGAAATCCTTCAGTCTCCATGGCAACCATTCAGCTGTACACAGTGTCTTGGTCGGACCTAGCTCCGCCTTCGAGACGCAGCTCCTCCCACTCTCAGCTCCTTCAGACTAGCCAGCAGCAGTTAGCAAACCCTAGCTGCTTCTCGGAGCAGCGCTGGTAAAAACGTTGCTACAGGGCTGATGGAGGAGCCATGTTGGGACGACTTCCTGGAGGCGGAGCTTCAGAACGAGCAGGAGGAGTTTTTGAATGTAGAATGTAGAGTTTAGATGACGTTCCTCAGGGCGCTGTATCGGGTCTTAAGCTTTTTATGTTACTGACAGGAGGCAGGAAGTTCCTGATTTATGTCTCCATCTTTATCTAAGTGGTACAACGTTTAAAATTATTTTAAAAACATCAGCAGTTGGTTTTCATGTGAAAATCAAAGCTGTTTCAGGTTTTTATTTACAGTTATCGTTCCTTCAGTTGGAAAAAATGTATTTCCTTCTGCTCAACATAAATGAGCTGATGCTTTAGAGATTAATTCAGAGGAAAGTTCTGAAACTCATTTGGACGCTTCTCAGATTTTTAAAATGTATTTTCAGTTTTTTTCTTGTATTGATTCGTCTCATTTTGTTTATTTTAACAACAGTATTATTTTGAAAATGAAGATTTGGAATCTCTACTAAATGTACATGTACTGATAAAATAAAGATGAAAGTAATCCCTGACCAGTGTTAGTGATGGATGATGTTCAAGGATGCATCAAAGACAGGAGATCAAAGCCTCATTCATTGACTGATTTTAATGTTTTGCACTGGAGAAATATTGAAATCTCTTCCTGCTTTCTTTGAGGAACATTGTTTTTAATCAGTTCACTCATTTTTAAATATTTGATGACGAGGCTGAATGTTTTTGATTTTAAGAAATGTTCATTTTACTGCTTTAAAGCCAAATCCAGGACAAAATCCTCTATTTTAAACAGCAAATATTGAAAAAACTGTAAGAAAAGGGAGAATTTTTAAAACATTTATGGCATATTTTGTTCTCTAAGAATGTTTTGTTAAATGGAGCAACATGAGATGTAAATGTACTTTATTTGTTAGATTTACTTGTGCTTCTCTACTCTAAATGATGCTGTGACCTCTGACCTTCAGCATTAGCTTCATTATCTCATTGGACTCTAAGATATAGTTATGTTTTAAACTGTAGATGAGTTGCAGTTCCAGCATTTGGCCACAGGGTGGAGTCAGAGTCCATGAACAGAAAAACAGCTCAACCTGAGCAGAAGTCAGTCTCACCATCATCATCATCATCATCATCATCATCATCATCATCATCATCATCATCATCATCATCATCATCATCATCATCATCATCATCATCATCATCATCATCATCAGAGCTGCAGTGATGAAGGTTTCTAAATCTCTTACCTTCAGAGACTCACCTGCGAAAACATCAAAATAACTCAAACTCAGCGGCGACGTGGGTGAAACGTCGTTGCCATGGAAACTCGGCCTTCGCAGTTCATACCGCCTGACAAACTGTTAATGGAATCGTTTGTTGCTAGGCAACAGCAGCCTGTAAATGGCTGGACGGAGGTTCTCTGATGAAGACGACCGCAGCCGATGAAGGAGCCGTTTGAAAATGTTTCTCTCCTCGATCCTCTGAAATATTCAGAAATATTTACATTTGAACTCGTTTGATCCTCATTTCTGGATCTTTCACTCAGACTCCCCTTATATTTAATCTCCAACGTAAAATCAACAACGACTTATAGTTTTGTTCCCAGAAATGGCGGGATCTCCATGGCAACCGGCGGCCCACTCTTTGCTGAGCCTCCACCGTTCCTGTCTCTTCTAGTTTAAGGTGATGATTAAAATCTTCACTCAGCTGAAGACAAATACAAAAGAGGATATTTCTACCAATTGTAGATTAATCTTAGAAAGTTTATTGAAAACCTGGAAATAAAAACATTTTCGACTTTTGAAACTCAGAAATGTTCAAGTTTTTTAATTCTAATTTTTGATGTTGACCTTAAAATATCTGAGTTTTTTCTAACAAAATTTCACAAATTTATTTTCATTGAAATTGACTTAATCTAATTTCTATCTAGAATGAAATTATTTATGTTAAAACATCAGGGAAAAGCTTTAACATAAATAAAGTTCACAGCTCTCTTCAGAATAAGTTTGTGTTCAAACAACAGGCAATGTGACCAAAATTAGATTTTTTTTTGTCAATCCACATATTTTAAAAATATCTTTCAGCTCTATTTGCCTTCTTTGTGTTTCAATTCGAAACACAAAGTTCGAATCTGGTCGTCGTCATCAGGTCTTGCTTATGAGTGAATCTGAATTCATGATTCAGAGTTGAATCATGAATTATCAACGGAGCTGTGATGTTTTCACAGATTGCCAGATTGTTGTGAAAACATTTTTGTCTCCTTTAGTTAAAGCTGCAGTAACTTTTATAAATTTTTTTTTTTTTTTTTTTTTTTTTTACATTTTTGGGGAAAACTTCTCCATGTTTTGAGACAGACAACCTGTGAAAAGGTGGATCTCCTCTGCCTTCTGCCAGTGCTAACTAGACAGAACCAATCAGAGCCAGGAGGCGGGTCTTACTGCTGTCAATCACCCTCAACCCCTGATCTTCCTGCAGCTCTGATCTGATCCGATGATGTCGAATAGTCTATACTGTAGAGCATTAGATGGAGTCCCTCAGGGCTCTGAGTTGGTCAATGCAGTTTTACTGGAAACGTCTTGATATTAAAAATGATCTGAAATATTTTCATACTCACTAACATGACTGAATATGTGAAAGGTGAGGCGTTCTGTTGGTGTTTGGGTGCAGAGGAAACAGCCAGACTCAGTCGATCCGTTTTGTTTTGTTTTGTTTTGTTTATTAACAGCGACAACAGCCTCCATGCAGAATGAGGGAACAGGAAACTCCCACAGCCATTTGTGCTACTCAGAGCTCAGCTCTCACTGAGCCGGTGTGCTTCAGATCTCACACCACAGAACACTGGACAACATATCCCACAATGCATCGGTGCAGCAGGACCTGCACACACGGGTTCGTTCAGAGTCCGCGGAATGCGTACAGTCGTTTCATAGAAAAAGTGACATCGTGTTTCATGTTCATGTGCCAGAGAAACATCTCTAAAATATTCACACCCTGCTTGTAAAACTGCGACACTGAGAGGTAGACAGTCCGTCTAGAAAAATAGAGATATGTTACAAACATGGAACTCCTCAAATATAGAGCTGCTTACATAGAAATATCAACAACAGAAGCACGACATTCTGACGTCGACATTCACAGAGTCTCTTTACGGCTTCATGCAGAAGAAACTGGTTTTATTTTACAGCAGGATCCGTCCTGCAGGGGGCGCACTGCCCCTTTAAGGTGGCGGAGGCCCGGTCGGCTGCAGGGCCAGGCTCGAACCCGAACCCTCAGGGCACCGCATACACGCATGCGCCTCCCAGCACCTGTACACCGGTGTGACGTCACATGTCTCTCCGGTTGTCGGTTTAAATCCGAAAAGCTTCCAAAACTCCGCGTAGAGGAGCGCGGGCCTGTGTTTACACGCCGGGCGCGTTCAGGGCCAGAGAGTAGGCGGCCATCATCTGCGCACGCAGCTGCTGCTTCACGTGCACGCGCCCGTGCCTCTTCCTTTCGTCGCTGCGCGCGAACCTCTTGCCGCACACGTCACAGGAGAAGGGCTTCTCGCCGGTGTGCGTGCGTGTGTGCGTGGTCAGGTGGTCGCTGCGGCTGAAGCTGCGTGCGCAGATGGTGCACTGGAAGGGCTTCTGGCCCGTGTGGATGCGCACGTGCCTGTTGAGCTCGTCGGAGCGCGAGAAGCGGCGCTCGCAGCCCGGCACGGAGCACGGGAACGGCTTGGGCTTCACGCCGCCGCGCGCGTGCGCTCTGCGCCCTGTGCGCTGCTGCTTAGGCGCTCCGGCCGCGTGCACGCTGCTGATGTTGACCATCGGGAACGCGCCCTGCAGGAGGGAGGACAGCAGGTGCGCGTCCAGGGTGGAGGGGGTGCTGCTGATGACGTAGTTACCGGATTCCCCGCCGGTTACCGGTAAACCCTTCAGCCAGTCCTCCAGCTCCAGCGGCTCCTGCTTCACCTCGCAGCCGGGCTTCAGCTCGCCCTGCCCGGCTTCGGAGCTCAGCAGAGACTCGATGAAATCAGCCATGTCCACCTGTTGCTCCAGAGCCATGAGCGGGAGCAGAGAGTCCGCTGCAGCCGGGAACAGAGCGTCATTCCCGGCCGTGGAGGGCTGAGAACACCCGCTGTTGCAGCTGGAGGTCCCGAACTCCGATTTGATCATCATCGGAGCTGAAGCGGGGACTGCAGGCGGCTGCGGCTCCGCGGCTGCAGGAGGGATGCTGAAGTCGGGGGCGGGCTGCTGCTGCTGCTCCATCTCGGTGCAAATTCCCACAATTTCCGTGATCATGTTCAGGATCGCGTCGGCGGTGCTGCTCAGCCCCGCGGCCGTGGGCTCCAGCTCGGCGAAGAAGCTTCCGCTGTAGCCAAGCGATGGAGAGAGAGTGTCCGAGGAGCAGTCGCTGAAGTCGGAGAAGAAGTCTGAGTCCGAGGCGTCAGTTCCCGGAGAGAAAACTGCAGAAAGGGAGGGGAGGGGGTTATTATTGCATAATGACAGAAACACCATGAAGATGCAGCTGCAGGCTGCAGGTTGCAGGGCATGCAGCGGGATGCTGGAGACTCACCTTGGCTGAACGGTGATCCCACGTCAGAGTCCGCGCCGTCGCTGGGGCTGGATCCCACGCTGTCCACCCAGGCGCTGCAAGCGTCCTCAAACTCAGACATGAAGCTGTCGTCGCGCTCCAGAAGCATCCTTTTATCAGGTTTTATGATTAAATCCGGGATTCCCCTAAGAAGCGAGGCGTTAATCCGGTTTAAACTGCGGCTGCTGCCGGGCTGAGAGGCTGAGGATGCTGAGCGCTCTCCGGCTCTCCCTTTTATACTCTCCGTCTCCAAGGTAACTCCCGTCCTGCCTTTATTGGTCGACACCGGCGCGAGGGATTCCCCCCGCCGTGCCCCTTTCGTAGCTGACCAAATTTGGGCTGCTTCCGGCTGTGACGGCGGGTATCCCCCATGCCTTAAAAGGACAGGCGGCAGAGCGACGTCGAGAAGCGGAGAGAAGGGTTTCCTTCACTGCGGCAGAGAGAGGTTATACAACCGGGAGAGGACGGGAAACACGGGAGGGAGACGCAGATCGCAGGTTTTGGCGCATTTCATGGGACATCAGAGACCCAAATTTGTTTAATCTGTTGCAACATTAGAGTTGGAGATGCTCACAGCGAGCAGACACAGACAAAGCGAAGCACAAACAGCTGCTAAATCACAGAAAATGTCAACTAGAAATCATTTTTTGCCATCGCTTATGGCGCCCGCTCCACCCCGGCGCCCACTGAGTGCCTATCACAACTTTTTGTGCCACTGGTTCAGCACTGCAGACACATCACTGGCCCACATGTGACATTCCTGCACAGCCACATGCAGCTGCTGGGATGTGGTCGCCATGGAGACGGATGGAGGATCCAGGCCGGCTTACATAATAGGAGCTGGATCATCAGAACCTGCAGAACCCCCTGGTTCTGCTCGGATCGTCCTCTGAGATTCACATCCTTCTCATCCCCCATGTAAAACAAAACAAGTAGAAGTGTTACGTAACAAGGAAATTAGCTGCAAGGCCATGTCTATATGTTCCCCTAAATTATGGAAAAACACATTTTTATTTCAATAAAACGAAATTAAACCCTTAAATTGATCAGATGTAACTTTTCAATCTTGTGCATAATTTAATATATAATAATTTGTCAATATTAAGGCATGTTGTAGATCAGGGGCCCACAGTTTCAGTTGAAATGTTTGTATGCTCTAAATGTGATGCATGCGGGCGCTGGGCTACAGGGGGCGCCAGAAGCGATGGCAGAAAATTATTTCTGGTCTCCATTTTCTGTATTTAACAACCGTTTGTGCTGCATCAGAACTTATTCTGTAAATGTATTTCTATCTTGTCTTTACTTCGTTAAGTATTTCAGAAAAACCAAAAATCACATCAAATGCGTGTAAAACTTTTAATATGTTTTTTATTTTTATTTTATTTTGGCATTTCCATCAACTTTTTACACAAAACTTTAAAATGAAATGCTAATGGAAACACAGATTGGATCAAAGCAAACTGAGGTTCTAGAATGGTGTAGTCAAAGTCCAGGGGCAGATTTAGCTAATGGTTGTTGGTGCCTTGCATTAAATCGGACTGAACTTGTTTTGTAAAGAAGGGAAAAACGTTCAGCTGATTGGTGGAGACCAACCAGCAGAGAAAGAGTTAAATACAAATGCACACCACACTTTTCAGAAAATGTTTAAATCATACTTTCTGATTCACCTTCCTGCATCGTTTTGTGCTCATTGATCACATAATCAATAAAATATGTCCAGGTAACGATGCAATAAAAATAATTATCAAAACCTTTTAGGAAACATTTTGTCTACGACTGTGTCACAGCATTTATAGCCCCACAAACACAAACGCTGCCTGAAAAACATTCCTGTTTATAATATTCTTCTTTAGATCATTCTAAGGAAGATTCACATGAAAAGTTTGATTTATAACAACATTAAATCATCTTTTGAGATTTATTGATACCTCTTTGACCAAATAGTGGAGAAAATAGTGAAACTAACAAAGACAATGTGGACAGATCTGTAATTATTAATTATTATAATACATTTTATCAGGATAAATGTTAAAGTTCAGGGTTTTTATAACGTGAAAACTTCTGGCATATTTTAAGGTTTAAAGTAAAACTTTGGATCAGATCCTCATTTAGATCACAGGTGTCCAAAGTGTGGTTCAGGGGCCATTTGTGGCCATAAAATGATTTTGTTCGGCTCCTGAAAACAAATCAAGACGGTAAAAATGTTGAATAGAAAGTAATGAATTAGTAGAAAAATGAGAAATTTAATTTAATTTCTTTTAATAAGACAACAGCCTGAAACCCTTTTATGTTTTGGATCTTTAATGATTTCCAGATTTAATTTAAAAATCTTTATTGTTGAGGAGATAAAGCTAAAAAAATTTACAAAAAAATCACAATTTTTTTGTTTTTTTGTGGCTCTCCAGCAGTTAAATGTTCCAGTTTTTGACAGATTTAAACCTTGAAACCAACCTTTATGTTTCATTTCCCAGGATTTTTGTAACTAAAGCGACAGATTGTCAGCTGGCGACCGAATCCCATGAAGCAGAGCGTTTCTCCTCTTCCAGGGTTTCATCATCAGAGTGTTTGACCTCCAGGGAGATTTTTTTAGCTGAGACGTCGAAGCAGCACCTGTTGTCAGTTTTCCTGCCGCCTGAAAGAGACGGACCAGAACCGCTCCGCTGGCCTTGCCGTGTCAACGCGCTATATCACGACAGATGATGGGGAAATGTGTGTGTGGGCGCTGTTGCCATGGCGGCGTGCCTCCGCCGGCTGCACACGCTGAAGCGTTCGGACTCGTGGCGTCAGCCGCGGCGCTGATTCACGTTTCTTAAAGTTAATGGATCAGTTCAGATGTTAAGATGGTCGCCATCAGGGAAACGGCAGCCGGAGACAGAGAGAGCAAATGTTCAGGCTGGATTATATTTAGCTACAAACAGGCAGAACCCGGCCAGAAAACCCAAAATATCAGCTTCACAAAGTCTGAAATGATTCAACAGGAACGCATCATAACTGAGAAATATCAAAACATAAACTGAGCACCAAACTGGAAACTATGAACTGATCCACTTTTACCACCTCTGATCACTTCTGATTACCACAACTGCATCAGTTCAGCAAAATTTATTACAAGCTGTTGGTTAAACATGGCAAACTTTAATTTATCCAACCGTCCGTTTTCAAACTCCTGGTCCCAGTGGAGTCAGGAGGAGCTGCTGCCGTCCTGGGAGAGAGGAGGGGCCACCTGGGGGAGGACATTAAGAGAATAACAGAAAATTTAAAATAAAAATAAAGAACCTGACAAAAGCTAAATGTTGACTATCTTCATAGAACATGTAAAATAAATGGAAACAAACGTTTCAAATGTTTAAGTTAAATTAAATATCCTAAATATGTAAAGAAAATACTAAATCATGCCATGAAGCATAGAGTTAGACTGAATAGATCTGCACTTATGGATCAGAAACATTGTCACTGATACCCAATCTAGAATGTTTTCCAATATCGGGATCTATACAGTTATTGATATCGGATCGATGCTGCTCCCGCTAAAACAAACCCGATACAGATTCCTGAACCAGAACCACAAAAAGAGAACGACCCATTCAACTAACTAACCGGGTCAGAACGGTTCTATTGTAAAGTTCTTCTGATAAATAAATAAAATGTTTTCAGAAACTATTTTTATCCTTCATGAAGATAAAAAGTGTCTAAAACAATTAAAATGAGGTAAAAAATGTTATCTTCAGTTAAAGTTTTGCTACATTAAGTCCAAATCCAGGTAATAAAGTCCAAAACCTGAACGATCAAACCTTTACCACAGAAAACCAAGTTCTAAATGGACCAGAACCAAAGTAACACATAAAACAAGAACTAAACCACAGAACAGAGTAAATCAATCATGACGGCTCGGATTTATTCCTGAGGAAAATCAGCTTTAAACCAAAAACCTTGGAGACTAAAATGGGTCCAAAACCGTCCAGAACAAACCAATAAACCAGAACAGAACCAGTCCAGGATTAACTGGGTCAAACTGGGTCTAAGGTTCTTCAGACAGGAACTGAACCGTCTCCTTCACTGAGTCAGGAAATAAAACCTGGTCAGAATCGACAGACCTGGACGGAGCGGCGGCTGTTCTCCTTTAAGGTTTCCATGGCAACCTGTGGCATTCAGCCTGATAACACCAAGGCCACCTGATGAAGGAAAACACACACACACACACACACTCAGTCACGGTCAAACATCTGTCATAACAACATGCAGGCGTGACCTCTGACCTCTCCAAGGTTCCTCCCTGCCTGGTTAAAGTCAGGGCTCTTCGTCGCCTCCTCATTCTCCTCTTCCTCGCTGCAGCCATGCTCTCCGCTCTGCTGTCCTCCGCTCCCCCTCCCCTCTTCCTCTTCCTCCTCATCATCCTGGTTCTGCTGGTTCTGTTCTCCAGTCGGTTGGGTCGGGAAGCTGAGCGTCAGAACCCCCCTGGCCCGGTCCGGGGGCCCGTCCCCTGCCTGCCTCGCCTGCCGGTCCTGGGCAGCCTGCCCTGGCTGGGCGGAGGCCTTCCTCCTCACCTGCTCTTCACCCGGCTGACCTACAGGTGAGTCTGAGACGCTGGAGGACGGGTTGGTCAGTAACTGGTTAACTAGACTTTAGAGGACTGGTTATGACTGGGAATGCTGGTTAACCAGAGGAATGGCTCTTTGGGTTTGGACTGAACTAATATTTCAAAGGACTAGTTTGTGTTTAGTTATTTATTATTAACAAAACTGGACCAATTAGTGTAGTGATCGATTAGTTAACACCTGTTTTATTGACTTTAGATAACTAAACAACTAGACTACTAGTTATCTGTGGGTTGGTAGATTTCCTTAACGAGTCTTTAGGACCAGTGGTTTGTTAATCTGAACCATGTTTAAGTTTGAATGCGGAGGAAGGAGAAGATGTGTTCATGTTCAGGTGGACACCGTCAGGATTCTCACATCTGGATGGATTTGGTTGTGGATTAGGAGATTTTCAGGAAGAAAACTATAATCCTGGACGGTAATCTGGCTCTAATGGATGGTGACCTTTGACCCTGTGCTTGTTTCTGAGGTATGGAGCTCTGTTTGCGCTCTACCTCGGCCCTCACTACACCCTGGTGGTGAACAGCCATCAACACGCCAGAGAGGTGCTGCTGCAGAGGGGCAAGGACTTCGCTGGACGTCCTGACATGGTCAGAACCAAAAACACTGAAATGTTTCCCTGCAGAACCTGAAACTGCTCAGCACCAACGTCACGTCTCAGAAACGTTTCTGTGGAAATGTTTTCATATTTCAAGCAGAAGAAATTTAGGTTTTTAACTCTGAAGAAAATAATTGTAAGCAGGACTATTATTATTATTATTATTATTCCCTGTGGAGTGAATCACTCGTTTCATTTCTTCTTTTTCTTTACTAACATTTTCCTGCAGCGCCCCCTGGTGTCTCAACATGACACTTTAAGGATTTTGACTAAAATATATTTCTAATAGGCTTTGAGCAATTATATATGCAAAAATATAGTAGTAATTGTCTAAAACAGTGCTAAATGTACATTTCCATGAAAAACTAATTTTACCAGGCACTTTGAAGATGTTCTGTTGTAATGAATTAAAATCTACTCAATAACAGAATATCTGGATTTATCCAGTTGTAGTTTAAGCATCCCTGAACTTGGACTACAAAATAAAAAAAATAAAAATGGCGGATTAGCAAAACTGGTTAACCGGAAGTCGCTGGTTAGAAGTAAGTTAACAGATAATAGTGAGAAATCTAAACTAGATAAACTAAATGAAACGGTTTCGCTCTCCTTAAAGTTCTGTTCACAGACCAACAGGCTTCAAGAGCTAAAACCCCCCCAGATGTTTAATGTTGAACATTCTGCACAGGTCACCACCAACCTGCTGACCCGGGGAGGAAAAGACATCGCCTTCTCAGACTACTCTCCTCTGTGGAGGTTTCACCGCCGCCTCGTCCACAACTCCTTCACCCTGTTTGGAGAGGGAACCAGCCGGCTGCAGGACATCGGTACCGTCCGGATCCACCGCGTTTCTCATCTTAACGATGGAAAAACAAACTGCAGGAGTCACAGCTACTGACTTTAACTATTCCTGCTCTGGAAAGTCTGTCAAGTGGGAAAATAACCTGAAACACTGTTTATCTTTTATTCAAATTATAAAATTTAAACAAAGTTCAGATACATGTGAGGAGGAAAACAATTTAAAACCTGAATTAAAACACCCTAAAGAAGAGCCTGCTTTACAAAAGAATGAGCTTTATTTAAATAGCTTTGATTTTAAGGTTAATTTTAATGCTAATGAACCAGCAGGGGGCGCCAACAATTCAAATTTTGAAATTTTGAGATTATTTACATAAATTTTCTCGAAAAAACATGGAAATCCCTGAGAGTCAAAAGTTGAACATTTTTCACTTTTGAAACCCCAAAAGACTGAAATCTTTGACTTTATGAACTCAGAACATTTCAAAGTTTATTTTAGAGAATTCTGAGATCAGTTTAAAAATATTTTTAGTTTTTTTCTGGCAAATTTTAGACTTTAGTAGCTCAGAATTCTGAGATGAATCTCAAAATTTGTGAGTTTTTTGGTGGAAATTTACACCTTTTTTTCACAATGTTCCTGGTACATCGTTGTAAAACCTCCAGGAAGCAGCGTTTTCAGAACCTGGGAGGATTTTCATCAAGCACATTATAAACACTTAGAAACAAAAAAAAAATCATCTTTTAAAGTTAGTAACTTTTCAGGATATTTTTCATGTTTTATCCATAAATATTTGAACCCCAGCAGCGACTGTAACATAAACGTCTGTGCAGTTTTGTCTGCGGTGGATGCTCTCTGCGTGGAGCTGCTGGCCCACGGGTCGCGGGGCTTCGACCCGTCAGCCGCCATCACCAGGGCCGTCACAAACGTGGTCTGCACCCTGGTGTTCAGCAGCTCCTACGGCCCCGGAGACCGCGAGCTGCAGGAGGTGATCGGTTACAACAACGGCATCGTGGAGACGATCGCCAGGGGCGGGCTGGTGGACATCTACCCCTGGATGAAGGTACGACTGGGGAGTCAGAGCAAAACAAAACTATCCATGGACAGAAGAGAAAATAATGTGACGGCCTGTCAGGGAAGTTAGAGAAACAAAAAGTAAGACAGAAGGAGTAAAAATGGGAGAAATTTTGAAGTTAATCTTAGAATTTTCTAAAAATAAAAAGAGTAAATTACAACTCCTCATTAAAATCTATAAAAACAAACCCAGCTGATTGATGCATTGGATCTAAACTTCAGCTGAATTTTAAACATTAGTCATTTTCTTCCATTAAATCTCTAAAACCTTTGACTCTCAGCCGCTTCCTGTCCTCCAGGTGTTTCCTAACAGGTCTCTCAGTAAACTGAAGGAGTGCATCACCATCAGGGACCGACTGCTGACCCGGAAACTGGAGGAGCACAAGGTGAAAACCCTTAAAAACCACCGGAGACCAACAGCTCCCCCTACAGGCCGCAGCGCTCATTACAGCTCTGAGCTCTTCACTTTTCCATCGTCTGTCCGGTGGGTTGCAGGCAGCACTGGGTGACGGTGACCCCCGTGACCTCCTGGAGGCCTTGCTGAAGGGTCAGACGGGCAGTGGGCGGGGTCAGAGGTCACATGGGTCAACAGAAGAGGGGATAACAGACGACCACGTCTTGATGACGGCGGCCGAGGCGTTTGGAGCCGGTGTGGAGACGACGTCCACGACTCTGCTGTGGATCCTGGCCTACCTGCTGCACCACCCCGAGGTCAGAGGGCAAAAAACAGCATTTCTGTGGCGTTGTCTTCGTTCCACCAATCAGAGCGTAACGTGAAAGTGACGTGAGCGCAGAGTAAGCAAACAATAATCTACATTGTTGAGCATTAAAATCTTAAACTCAGGTGCTCCTCGTGTATTGAACACCGAAAACAAAAGTGAAATTTTATGTCTCTCATATTCAAATTACATTAACAAACAACTTAAAGTATAAGTAAATGAACCACAACCCTGGTGAATGACAGAAAGATCATTTTCATCCAATCAGCTTATTCCATGGATGAAAAAAGAACCAATCACAAGCAACAGCTCAAAATACTTCAGGAAATGACAGAAATCACCAAACAAAACTGCAGGATTTCAGAAAAACTCAAGAAAATGTGATACACTTGAATTCTGTAGCCTAATGATACGTGGTTAAAGGGAACCGATGATGAAAAGTTTACATTTTGGACATTTTTGTTTTTCACTTCTACTGCCAACCAGAGTGCTTAAAAAACACCCAATCATTTAAAGCCAATAACTTCAATGATTTTTGGTGCCATTTCAAAAACCTTCCGATTGTTAAGTCACTACCCTGTTACCTAGCAACCCAAGCTGTGTGCGCTACATAATGGCTGCTGGAAAAGACAAGTGTTTCTTTGTTGTTTTACCATCCAGAAACCACTTTCTGCATTCCAGTTGGTTGTGCAGGAGGCTCCACTTCTGCTTTTCAAAGATGTTCTGTGGTGTAATTACGCAAACCGGTGACGACCCGGACATCCTTCAGGTCTCAGTCGTTACTTTGGGTCTCCATCGCAGGTCCAGGAGCGCGTGCAGAGGGAGCTGGATGAGAACGTGGGCGGTGATCGTGCGGTGAGTGTGTCGGACCGCAGCCGGCTGCCCTACCTGGACTGCGTCATCAACGAGGGCATGAGGATCCGACCGGTCAGTCCGGTTCTGATCCCGCACACTGCCATGACCGACAGCAGGTAGGTCCGTTCACACAGCGCAACGTTGAAAAGCTCTACGAGTTCCCTAAAACCTGTTTCCTCTCTCAGCATCGGCGGTCACGCCGTGCGCCGCGGGACTCGGGTTTTGGTCAACATGTGGTCGATTCACCACGACCCCCGGTTCTGGGACAAACCGGACCTGTTCAACCCAGGTGACTCTCAGGAAAACCCAACAGATCTATCAAAACAAACCCAACAGAAACTCCATTCAAACCTTTTTCTCTCCTTCTAACGTAGGTCGTTTCCTTGACGACAAAGGTCAGCGTGCCACACCCACCTGCTTCCTGCCGTTTGGGGCGGGACCTCGGGTCTGCGTCGGCGAATCGCTGGCCAGGCTGGAGCTTTTCCTCTTCCTGTCCTCGCTGCTCCAGCGAATGAGCTTCAGGCTGCCAGACGGGGTTTCCCCACCCAACTTGCAGGGGCGTCTGGGCGTGGTCTTACAGCCGCTGCCTTATAAGGTGGTGGTCAGTCCACGCCCAGGCTGGGAGGGCGGGGCTACATGAAAAGGGGCGGAGCCTACAGCCACAACAATAAAACTACTTTCTAGTTACCCTTTACTGAATAATGAAAAACAATATTACAACTTTTTCTCAATGATTTACTGACACTGTTGTTTAGTTAGACTGAGCCGATTTCCTTTGATAAAAAAAAGCATGTTAAAAAAATAACTTTGTAACAGATGGTTGCTTAAAAAAAATAATAATTATATATATATATATATATATATATATATATTTTATTTATTTTTTGCTTTGTAAAATATTTCTTAGCAGGACTAAATTACTAATACTCGGCTACCTTGTTGTCCTTTAGCATCACATCTTTCATCAGAGTTTCTAACATCCCTGAAAAACATTCCCGAATTTAAATTTAAAAATTTGGGAATTTTGAATTTAAAAAACTAATTGTTCTTTAGTTTTCAATTTTAAAATCCATCATCCCCCAAAAAATCATAAATTTGATGTTAAATTGAGTCATATTCAGATTAAAAGTCCATTTTTTGAACATAAGCTTTACTTAGGGATTAAACACATTTTTATGAATATTTTGATTGGTCTGATGTAATATTTTAATCTTAAATATCATGTTTTCATTAGCTATATTACAGCAGAAAATCATCATAATTAACTAATAAAGTTTTGAAAACATCAGTGTGTATTTTACGTAATGATGGAGTTACTGAAATAAACTTTTCAATCATATTCTAATTTATCAAACATTTATTGAATTAAATTGTAGCATGTGATTTTACCGTAAACAGTAAACCCTTCAAAATAAGAGCATCAGTTTAAATCTCTTGCTACTTGAATACTTTTTAAGTCGACAACCAAAAATATTTAGAATTTTTTTCACCCAAAAAGTTTACAAAACAGTCGAGTAAATTAACATTTTAGAATTTATCTTAAATGATTTATTTTAGCTAAATGTGTGAATCGTTTTCAAATTTAGCAGTAAATTAAAAATTAGCTTTGGTATAAATATGGCATTTTAGTTTTTCATCAAAATGTTTCAGCATTAAACTTACAGACAGAAAAGTTTTAGATTCAACAGTTTTATTATATTTCCACACTTTTAGAACAGGCTGGTTTAGTTATGTCACACATACATACAAACATCCACACACACCAACTATTACTTCTAATAATACTAGTTAGTGCTCTAGTCATTTGGATATTACAGGATTTTAATCTTTTTTAAATCTTCTCCCACAAACTCAGCCAGTGAGGAAATGAAGGTGGAAAAAGACAAACTAGTTAAAATCCTGTAAACAGAGAGAAGGAACTGGAGAGAGTTATAATCCTGGTCAACTAAAGAGATCAGATCCAAAATAAAGTTTGACTAGCTTTGGACTTTAAGGTCAAGAAACTGGTCTAGTCAAACCAAACCAGTCTCTAAACCAACCAAAATTAACATTAAATGTTTATTTCTTCAGTTTCTCATCCAGTTTGGGCGCTGATGTTTTCCATTTACCAAACAACTCTTTAGAAAATGGACATTAGATTTCTCATCTCCCAGCACCTGCTGTGGCAGAAGAACAGAAAACAGGCATTGCATAGCACCAGTCAGGAATTACTATATTTAGCCTTGAATTTAAATAAAAATCTACATTTTCAGTGAAAATCCAGTCAATGTGGAAATAGTAACATATTGCAGTGACATAAATCAGTAGAAATAAGTAATTTAGACTTTAACAGAGACATAAAGACAAGGATTCCCAAAGCAGGAAGTCCTGGAATCAGCTTTAATCCCTCAGTTTCCCTTAAAAATGGCCAAAACCAAGACAGAAAAGACAATGACTGACTTTCTTTGCCAATGGTTCTGGTTGTTTCAATCCTTTTCCGTTAAATATCGGCGCTCTAAGCCGTTTCTAATCGAACCCCAAACACCTCAAGCTGATCTCAGGTCTGCTCAGCCTCTGAGAACCTAAATTACAGACAAAGTTCAAACAACTCCCAAGTCACTCTGCTATAAAGCCACAGTCACACAGAGCAAGAACAGCTCTAAATAATGCTAAGTAGTAACAGTAGTCAAGTATAAATGGCACTCGGAAACCAATGAAATATATAACGTTATAAGTTCAGGTAAACAAAAAACACCGTCAACCACAACATCAATTACAACATCAACAGCTGGGCGTCGCTCTAGAAGCCGCTAAGAACTCGTCGTTCTCACTCCACCGTGCCGACTGTCAACCAGAAGCATCTTCCTCAGTCTCTCCCCGGTCCAACAGGTCCAGATATCTGGATCTGTCGGACCGTGATCCGTTTCTGTGGCAGCACTTTGTCTGTGCCTTTAATGGATACTAGCTTATCGCTCATTAGCATCACGTATCGGTGGCTCTGTTGAGTTATGCATGAAGGTGTGGATCAATGCAGCATGAACACAGGGTGTAGAGATCAATCAACCAGACTGAGTCTCTCTCCGTTCACTACGGTTGGGTGGATGATGTCATGAGGTGATGAGAACCTTCACTTCTCCTCAAACAGGCCCTTTTAGCTTTACTGCCGGAGGAAACGTCTGATGTTTCACCGATCACTGATCTTTCTCTCACAACAACTAAAGATTTGGACGTTTTAATATGCTCCTACATCAATGGACAGTTCAGAAACAGGAATGCACTGGTGAACGGCAACAACCTACCTTTATAGCATCATTTCAGATGATAGACGCAGAACCAGTGGCGGACTGGCCCAGTAAGGTAGAGACAGACACCAGTCCCTCATGACCATGTAAAGAAGGTGGCTGGATCGTGTCACTTCCTGATAGACTGGATTATATCAACATGTCTTGACCGTGTGTTGGACTGGGAACCATCTTCAGGTGTCTCTTGTCCGTTAACCTTAAGAGACGGATACCAACAGAAGGATGGAGCATTTTGTCTTTTCTCAGTTGAACAAAAATGCATCTAAAACTTTTCATCAGCCTCATTTGTAAACCTTTTGGCACCAAGATAACAACTGCCACCTTTGCTGAAAAACATTGGGAGTTACCAGTAAAGTCAAGGTAAAGTTGACCCAGTGGTGGACTGGCACCTTAAGGTGACCCCTGACCCCCAGACACTAGGCTCTGGTGTCCTTGTATAGATGATAGATGGATGTATCACTTCCTAATAGATTGGATTTTATCAACACATTTTATCATCACACTGTGTTGGACCGGAAACCTGCTTCAGACTGTAGGACTGTAGGACACCGACCGCCTTCAACACGATGAAACGGTTTTCTCATCAGTAAAGATATCAGTCTAAGACTCAACAGTAAACGTTTTCATCCCAACGTTTCTGACGCTGCTTTTTCACGTTTCTCTGGGTTTATTTACTCCTTTAGAATAAAAATATTGCTCTTCATCTCACGTCCAATTTCAGATCCTACGGTGAGCTGAAACACTGCAGCATGTACAAAACAACTACTAACTGCTTCATTGATAAAATATACTCGTCTCTGTGTCACAAAATATGTACACTGACTTACCTATCAAGTTCACAACGTACGAAACGACGACCTAAATATAAACCAAACTCTTTAAACACGTTTCCCTTTCAGAAGGCCTTGAAATGTCTCTGTTTGCTCTGCAATTTGTTTTGTATTATTGTTCAAATCTGCTAAAGTTAAGGACGTAGGAGGGGCGTTTATGAATGAAGAGACCCAGAAAGTGACAGAGATCGAAGCGTCTGCGGCGTATTGTTCGATCTGACCTCACACTCCGAGAAAGAGACAAAGACGGGACGATGACACGCTCCGCCTCTGCTCTCTTTGGGGCTTTGTTTCGCTCTAAAAGCAGCCATTGTTTGTTTACATTCATGTAAGAGCTTTTCTCTGCTGAGCCGTCCACCTTGAAGTTTTCCATTCGCAAACTGCAAACCCAACTCTGCTCTGCTGACAGACCCAGCCGTCAAACCCAGTGAATCAGTCTCCCCTCCGTCAATCAGGCGCCGTGAATCATCCACCTACACCGGCCTCCCTTCCTTTTTCAGAGCAAGCCAACTTGTTCCCGGCACATTTCCAAACCTCCGTCATCATCCAAGACGGCAGTGGAAGGTATCGCCGCCTCTGAACGCTCGACTGTTGAAAGATGCTCATTTATGGGCAAAAGACAGAAAGCGTCATTCCAACCTCAGACAAACACGTGTGCAGCTTTTATGCCGAATTTGCGTCACATGGAGATTATTTCCCCCCTTGTGTGCAAATATAAGAAGTTTGGGTCGATGCTAACCATATTTGACTGTAAAGAGGATTTATTAAAATCTGTTGATGCGATTCAACAAAGATTGGGTTACAGTGTGATTTAATACGTGTTAAAAGTGTGCAGGACATGGAGATCTCTTAGGTAAGGAAGGAGAGCTAAGTTGTAGCTTAATCATCCTGAAATGAAACAGACGCCTCTAAATCTGGTGAATGTGGCACCAAAGCCCATAAAATGACTTCCAGACCAAATCTTTCTCCTGACACCGCTGCATTCATCGTCTAGATTCACAACTACCACGTTCGAGAAGCATCTCCTACGTCTGATGGCTGTCTGGCGTACTCCAGGTCAGAGGGAGGAACCTCTGTTACACTTTCTCCATGACGATGATGACTTTCTCTTCAGGGGTCGTCGTGGTGACGGAGGTGGAGGGGTTGCACGGCGTAAGTTCGTCCTCTGTGCTCAACTGACTTCTTGCGGGACAATCCACGCTATCATGCACATCCGTGTCTCCGTCTTTCTCCTCTTCCTCCTCTTCATCCTCGTCCTCCTCCTCTACTCGACATCTGCACACCTCAATCCCGGAGTCACCGGTGAGACGACGGTGCCGATACTGGCTCTCGTCCACTCCCATGTCATCGTCTTCGTCCTCCTCTCTGTCCCCAGCGGCCTGCTCCTCGTCTCCGTCCTCCCAGCACGCGGGTCCGGGTTCGAAGACGTCAACGCACGGCGAGAAGACGGTCTGTTTCGGTGGAGACTGAGTAGCGCGGGGTGACGGGGAGAGGGAGGACGCGTGGCCGGAGGAGGAACCGCCTTTGTCGGACGGGTGAAGAGCGGTGAGGGGGTCCAAGAGTAATGCTGGTGCCACAAAAGGAGATCGGGGCGAGGCTGGAGAAAGAACCGCAAGGGGTGACGGAGAAGACATGAAACAAGTTTCAGACTCAATCGTGATTGCTGGACAAGAAGAAGAGCCGTCCACAGGAACCGGAACCAGGGTTGGCGATCCTGATCCAGAGCTAAAACTAGCCTGAACATCTGAAGGCAAAGGTGCGAGAAGGTTTGACTCAGACGAACCACGCAGTTCTGGACTCGGTCCAGAACCGTTCACAGTCAAAACTAGATTAGAGTGCGGGGAAGGCCCTGACCCAGGACTTGAGGGAATCTGGGCCAAACCCGACCCAGAAGATGTTTCTAAGTTTTGAGTCAATGGAGATGAAACGGTCTGCGTAATCGAACCGGGGCTGAGATTCAAATGTGTTGGTTTTGGAATCAGAGGGGCACCAATAATGGCTGAAGTACAATCAGACAGCAGTGGTTCTTGGTCCTTGGTCGGGTTTGGAGACGCTATAGTTTGGGTCGGGGTTCCAGGTGCATCGGCTGGCACAACGCTAACATCCTGATGAGGAGTCAGAAGGCTGGCAGAGTCTGCTTTCAAGGCCATAGTTCTGTGAACGTCTGGAGACGGTGCTGATGGAGTCGAAGGGGCACTGGGTGGATCAAACGTTCTCGAAGAATCAAGAGTCTCCAGAGCTTCGACCGGCCCGCTGCAGTCAGAGGGGTTCGCTGTTGGCGTGGGAGGCCCTGACAGACTTCCAGTTCTTGTGTTTTTACTGGAGGGGAGCTGGATGGCATCGAGCCTCGGACTGGGGAGTGGACTGGAGCTACCGGTGCTAACGATCGGAGAACATGGAGGAGGCATGTCGAGCTTTCCAGGAGACAAAGCTGCAACGGTGAGGGTGACCTCAGAGCCAGGTGAGGGTTGAGACGGCGTTGCCCTGGTAACAACCGCCACGGTAACAGTCTGGCTAGGGAGGGAAGAGTCCGTGGCGGAGGCTTCCTGAGCGCCGACGTCTTCGGCGCCCTCGATGTCGATGGCCACCGCGGCGGCCAGTCTCTCAGAGGCGAACCGGCCCTCGCCGGCCGCCAGGCAGCTGGCTGCAGCTGCTATGGTCTCCATGGTGACGTCAAGGTTGAGGGGCGTGGCCTCGCTTGGCGTGGAGGCGTGGCTTGTGTCGGTCTCGTAGGTGATGGGCGCTGAGAGAGAAGAGCTACATGGAGAAGAGGGGCAGCAGGAGTCGCAGGAACAGCTGGAGCTGCAGAAAGGTCAAAGGTCAAACATCTGACAATCAGCCCAGCAGTTTATATTTAAATATATTTTTACACATGTTAAAAATGTCACTATGTTGCCACCATGTAGGACAGATTCTGCTCCCAGTGCTCCCAGTGCTCCCAGTGCTAACTCCAAAAATACACCACTTAGTCAGAAACAACCAATCAGAGCCAGGGGGAGGGGCTTAGTCTCTCATGATAACTATTTTTATTTATTACATATATTATATTTATTCTGGATAATAAATTGTCCCAGAAGTTATGGCTGTGAACAATAATATGGTTTTCAGAACATTTTTAAGAAAAATAATGTCAAAATAAAGCAAGAATAATCTAAAAATCAATCAACTTTAGACTCTAACAAACATTTAAAACTGGAAAACATTTAAACATCCAAAATAAATACACAAAACAAACAGAAACAAATAAGATGAATTATAAAAATTTGATTTAATCCATCATGCAATTAATTAATTTATTGCTTATTGTGATTGATACCAATCTTAACGACATCAATCATGCTCTTGCTATGCGCTGCTCACACCCTTCCTCTTGGTCTTAGTATCGCTACAGATTCTTCCCAATAGACGAGTGCTAATGCTAGTTAGCATTGGCAACAATGATGGCGTACAAAAGGTTTTTCTATAACGGTAAATTACACCATTTTCACATTTAGCAGACCGTACATGAGAGTGATTGACAGCGCTAAGCTCCTCCTCCTGACTTTGATTGGCTGTTTTTGGTCGGGATTGGTGCGTTTCTTCAGACGGCAATAGGAACCCTGACATGAGGACCGTTTTAACAAATATGTACAAATCTTTTTTCATAAAAGTTGCATCCTGCAGCGTCTACCTGTTGTCGGAGCTGAAGGAGGACGGGCCGTCGCTCAGCGGTCGGTGCAGCAGCGGGCCGTGCTGCGTGAGCAGGTGCGGGTCGGCGGCGCGCGGCGGCTGCGGGTATCGAGGGGTCGTAAAAACAGAGCTGTACGGCGGAGGAGGAGTGGAGGGCTGGGCTGCCACCTCCTCATAGGACGGTAGCTTTAGCGACGCCAGGAAACCTGCAGAGAAACCGGATCAGAACCACCGATGAGGAAACCGGTAGTTTGGTGATCATCAGTTCAACACTCAGGGAAAAGAAACTTAAACAACAGCAGTAAAGATCAACGGTTTCAGTCCAGAAGCTTCTGGAGCTTCAACAGATTATTTCTCTTATAGTACGAATGTCCTGGTTTTAGTGAAATAAACGGCCAATGGAACCAGAACTTTTTATTAGGAAATTATTTACTAAAACCAAACTCCTGTGTCTTGTTGAAAAGTTACTTTAAGTTAGTTTTTTCCTTCAGATATTTGCAGTAAAAATGAGACCAAAAATACGTGGAAATATTTTGTAATTTTGCAGCGTTTGATTGTAACGGATCATAAGTGATGTAATTATTCCCTCTGGTTTTGAGAAACTGAGAGGATTTTTACTCTTACTTCTGGACATTCTTCATATGAAGGCTTTAATTTTTAGCCTTAGCTTTGTAATTTATTATCTTAAAAATTTTGCTTATTCTTGTTACGTCTGTTGGGTCTACAGGTGTTTTATTACTTCACTGCATCAACTAGAGAATTATTTAAAACGTTGACATTTCTACCAAACCAGTGATTGAACTGGTTGGTAATGTAAGCTATAATGGAACTAGTCCAGTGTTTTAATTTAAACATCAGTGCCGTTCTTAGCCTCTGTAAAGTGAGCTGCGTTACCCGACTGTACAAGAACGGCTTTATTAACAAAGTTCGGCTGACTGATCGATAAAGCTGCGGCAGGAAGAGTTTCATTTCTGAAAAATCAAAGCCTCTGAGCTGGAAATTTCCAGCAACTCGTCACTGAAGCAGATCAGAGAAGCATCAGCTGAGCGCCAGCAGCAAACAAAAGGACAGAACAGAACCGGCTTCATTGAGTTGACGGATGAAAAAGCCTCACAGCTTTTCTACGCTGGAAACCCTGCAAACTATTTCCAGTAAAACGGATCGTCTCTGATGCAGCGGGAAGAAAACAATCAAACTCACTAAATAAATATTAGCAGAGCCTTTACAAAAGCATCCTCTCATTTTCTCACGTTTTGTTGGAGTTTTAGGAGTTAAACCAACACAAACTGGTGCATAACTGGGAAGCAGAAGATAAATGCCTTCTGAGTTTTAGTATTCATCACAAATAAAACTTGATGTATTTGAATTTTGCTCCTTTCAATCCTCCAAATAAAATATACCAGCTAACTAGCAAACTGAGCCCAACTGTACCAAGGCTAGAATGGCCTAGTCAAAGTTCTGGCTTCACTTAAATTGAGAATCTGTGGCACAACAAAGTTTTGACTGAGCTTGAGTCTCTATTCAATCAATTAATTTCTTAATCTATAATTCTGATGATTAATTGATTAATCAGATAGAAAATGGTCCATTCTGCAGATTTTTCATTCAACTGCAGAAACTTATTTTATGCAATTTTATAAATAAAAATAATTAAAATAATTTTTAAATAAAAAAATAAACATTTTATTTCCTAAAATGCAATAATGACATTCCTTTAGTGCAAAAGATGCATCTGCAGCTGAAATATAAAACATGTGAAAAGCATCAATACAGCACAGGGCTGACCTGGTGACTAATTATTGATTAATTGATTAACAACTGGATGCAAAACAAGCTTAAAAGGATTTAATTTAACAGAATTCGGACCAAGAGAAGCCAAAACTACCAATAGAGGATTTCTGGGTGGAACAATAATACAGATAGAAGCTTTTTATTATATTGAAGACAAAATGTTTTTATTTTTGAACAGTTTTGGTTTAATTACTTCTCTGGCGGTTGTTGTTCTTGGCCTGTTTTAGAGTCTCTATACTCCAGTTAACGATTAATCAATTTCATACTATATTTCATTTATCGATTAATCACGATTAATCATTCAAACTTTATTAAACTTGTTGTTTTGATGTGATAAAATGGGGTGTGAATACTTTTGCGCCATGTTGTAAAGTTTAATAAGGGTTCTTTTGGAGTCCAGAGCAGAGAAGTTGTGTGTATTAGTGGGTCAGAACCAGCAGCCAGACTCACTGAGGTCCAGCATGGAGGAGGGGAAGGAGTTGGCTCCATGGTAGGCCAGCAGGCTGATCTCTCTCTGCCTCTGCTGCTGCTGGACCCGCAGCTTGGCCCGCCGGTGCCGGTACGCGCAGCAGCAGCTGAACAGGATGAGAACGGTCCAAAGCAGCCAGAACCCTGAGGACGGTCAGAGCAGAACCACAGCTCAGAGTTCAGGCACATCGAAGCCAAATAAACTTAGGTTCATAAACGACAATCCAGAAGAAAAAAAGTGATTCATTTTGGTTCTGAAATAAAGTTAATATTTATAATGTTGTATTTTTATTGACTTGGTCTAAAGAAAAATCTCAAAATACTATAAATATTAAACTATCAGAAACCTGTAAGAGGTAAACAAAGAACTGTAACATGAGGTATGTCAATAAAGAGTAAATGTTTATTTCAAAGCTTTGATGCCTTATTGAAGAATAAATCGTCCAGAATTTCTTCAATTTAAAAACAAAACTTTAAGTAATTACGTTTCCTGCAGAAAAACACATATTGGCTAATATTAGCATTTTAACTTTTACTAGCAAATACACTGCTTTTGTATGCTAAAGTGAGTACATTGTATGCTACTGATAACCCCCAAAACAATGTTAGCATTTCAGCTAATTTGGATATGAAAGCTAAACTGAGCTGTTAGCTGCTTTTTCAGCATAACAATGCATATAAGCTAACATTAACATTTACACTGCTTTTAGCACACACACACACACACACACACACACACACACACACACACAAACACACACAATGCTTTCTGAAAACAAAGGGGAGAACTTTACTGTCGGTAAATGTGCTACTGCTAGCCTCCATGCTAACATTAGCATGGGGGCTAGCAGTATTATCAAAATTTATAGAATTTTGATAATATAAACTAAACTTTAATCAATTAGTTTCATTTACAGCAGAAAACCTATACAAGCTAACATTAGCATTATGCTCATACACTGCTTTTTGTATACTTAATGGAGAACATTACATGCTACTGCTCGCCCCCATGCTAATGTTAGCATTTTAGCTCATTTTAATATAAAATTTCTTTCAGAGAAACGCATATGAGCTAATATCATTTTCATTCGTTTTAGTTTACACACAGTTTTTTGTATGCTAAATGGGGGACATTACATGCTACTGATAGCCCAGCTGCTAATGTTAGCATTTTAGCTAATTTTGACATAAA
Organism: Gambusia affinis; assembly: GCF_019740435.1. NCBI lineage: Eukaryota > Metazoa > Chordata > Actinopteri > Cyprinodontiformes > Poeciliidae > Gambusia > Gambusia affinis. Next base: position 24,570,830 of record NC_057885.1, read on the forward strand.
GCTAATTTTTCACATCAAATGTGTAGCTCTTATGTCAGGAAAACTTACACCAGAGTTCGTAGTAGTAGGTGCAGCAGCCGGTCTCTCCGCAGCAGTGTCCCGTCTCACACAGATATCCTCCGTTAGCGTTGGCTCCAGGGCAGTACCGCGGTCTCCCCAGCAGGGGCAGGCTGCCACCGGAGTGGTACTCCATCGCACCCCCGCTGATCACCTTCTGTTACGCCAGAGCCACCACTACCCGTCCACCTCAAGCCGCTAACTCACCGTTAGCTACCTGGTACTGGTCACAGCCCACCTACATGTTCGAAGCAGTTTGGTTTCTTACAGAATCTGTTTTTACTCTCTGGCTGTTTCTAAACACTTGGCGGGTTTGAGCTGCAGGACAGAGATGACAGTGAAGCTGCAGCTAGCCTGGCAATGTCGAGGTAATTTTTCAGACAAACCCCACCAAGATGCTTCTGCTGCAGCAGCAGCAGCAGGAGGAGAGGAGCGGCTGGTGGGGCGAGACGAGACGACGGCCAATAGGACGTCCCGGACTGCGGAGAGAGAGGGAAAACAACGCTTTATTGATAAACAACAACAGAGTGTGACACACAGCCACTACTACAGCCTGTTTGATATTCATCTCTGCACCGACTTAACCTCGAGAGACACAATGAAGCCACTTTGTCCACCACACACACACACAAACACACACACATACGTGTTTAGCTATGTTTCTGGAGACCAGCTTGGAAATCATGTTTTATAGGCACATCAGAAAACTCTCTGCCCCCGTCCTGAAAAAGCTGCAGAAAATAAATCTGAATGTCTCTGCTTATTCTCTATTTTCTGAAAAGTTAAAAATTATTATTTTTAAAAGTTTATCTACGCATAAAGTACCAAACAAAAGAAGTTGTTCGGTTTTCTTCAATCATTCAGAATTTTTTTTTATTTTTGAGGGGAAACAAATCAGATTTTTTCACAGCAGTTTGATCTTTTCACATCCTCATAAAAGTAAATTTTATGAGGACGTCCTTTTTTTGGAACTAGATGGGAAACGTATCCGATGGTTCTCAAAGCATCTGCAGCCAGAATGGTCATACTGCATTTTATCCAACTTTTCTACATAACTGACGTCAGACATGCAGCACAATTCAGCACCAGGAGACGCCAGGCGTCGTAAATCCAGACGTAAACAATGCATACGTATAGTATGAAAATATTGTCAGGTTATATTTCACATTATATCCAACCTGTCTATTGAACATAAAAACATAAAAATGTCAGTTTTTATTTACTTTCAAAAACAAAACACACAACAAGCATAGTTATGATACAAACTGAAAGGAGATTAGCTTAAAGGGAAAAAAGGATGGAAAAAGGGGAAAATATAATAAATATAACCAGATAAAATAAATACATAAATATAAATTATTACATTACATTATTTCCAGTTGAATATAAGTTCTCATTTAAGGAGGTCAGAGCGTAGATCACTGGGCAGGTGGTCTATTAGGAGCACCAGCGCAACTTAAATGTTCAGTTTTGCCACTTAATTTTGAATTCCTTTCCTCAATTCTTTTGCTCTCTATTGGATTAATTCCAAATATTTCCCAGTGCTGCTGAGTTACCGTAAGATTTTTTTTTATCATCACAAATGCAGTTTTACAAATACAGTTCAGACTTAAAAATAGCCGTTTATTAGTTAACTGACGTTTTTGTTACCTTTTCTTTTATCTAGGGGAGGCAGCCCCAATAGACACTGATCTGGATCTTTACGGACTCTCATCCTTTCAATTTTCAAAAGTTTTTATTATTATTGTTATAATAAAAAAACTGATTTGTAAAAAATGTCCTTTGCTTGATGTTGTTATTTTTTGTTATTTATATAAAATCTTTTCACTTTGACATTAGCTGATGCTATAGAGCTACAACGGTTTTCACTGTGCGCATTAATGCATATTTACAATATATTTAGTGTTTAAACTGTGATCATACACAGTAATAAGCGTGTTTAGGGGGATTCTAAAGTATTTGTAGACTTTAGCTATCGTTCAAAATCTTTGTGAAAACAGGATGTCTACTGTACTTCATTTTACATTTTAGTAAATGTTTTATTTAGAAACTAAAACCAGGAGTTTACACTGTGAAACAACTAAATCAAAATCCTGGGAACATTCACTCAGACAGAAAAACAACCCTGGTTCCTGCAGTTTGTATTTCAGAGGATCAATAATATCATGAAACGTTGATAACATTAATGCAAGAGGAAATCTCAGAGATATTTGAACAACACAGAGTAAGTAATTATTCACCACACTGTAATCTTAGATACAAAATGTTCCCAGCATTCCTTCCTTAACGCCACACACGTTTAGGAATGTCTGGCTCCCCAGAGGAATAGTATTCGAGAATCTTGGTCCTCATCGGGACGTTTCCTCTGGTTTTTAGCAGTCGCCTGGCCCCTGAAGGGAGCAGCAGCCGCCCGGACCAAGATGTCCCCAAGCCGCCGGTGGTCCCCGCACTGACGGGGCCGCGGCGGCGTGGCGTCCCTCACCGGGCCAACTTCTGTCTGCATGCTGCAGTGCCGCACACACATGCGAGCACACGCACGCACGCACCCCCTTTGCAGCCCAGTAAACATGACGGCCCACGGTCAGTGAACGCAACACACGCACTTAGGCCAAATAACCGGGCTCTGGTTACAGAGCCCGGTTATGGAGCATTTTAAAAATAACGGCGCTGGTGTCCAGGGTTACCCAGCCAGCAGACGGCCCCCCTCCAGCGGCCGACAGCCACCACCCCTCCGGGACATTCACACAAAAACAGCCGTACCCCTCCATCCAGTAAGCGGGCCTCCCTGCAGTGCGGCTCGGTGTGCTCACGGCTCGCTTGGCGGAGCATCAGCGCTAGGTTCCGCCGTCTGTCCCCCGCCTCCTCGCGCTCCCGCTTCAGTGCGACCCTCCGCGAACCCCGCCGCCATCAGCGCCAGCGGCACGTGAAGCCCGCGCAGCTCTTTGCGGAGCACTTCCGCCCCCTGGCCTGGGAGACCTTCAAAGTCAAAGCACCCAACTCTTCACACGCTGATCTGGAAACTGTTCACCCACTGATAAAAACAAACAGCTTAAATTAATAAAAATTAAACCAAACAAATAAAATCACAAATAAAATAAAAACAAACAAGAAATAAACATATAAATTAAGCAAAACCAAATAAAAAATAATAAAAGAAATAGATAAAAAAATAAACAAATTGAAAATAAAAGAATACAACAGATGAAAACAACTAAACAAAACAATAATTTAGCAGCAATGCAACAAATACAACCAAAAGGAAACAACCAAAACAAGCACATTAAGTACTTTCTATATAGATTGAGTTGGTGCCGCCTCCTTTTCTTTAATTCTTTAATTCTGTGTTGTATCTTCCATTTTCGCTGCACGTTACTGTGAAAAAGTATCTGCTCCCTCCTCCTCTAAAATATTTTTTAACAAAAACAATATATAAACACAAACGAGAGTTTTCAAATGATGACTTTATATAAAACCAAACGTTTTTCACTGTGTGAAAAAGTAATCACCCCGTAAGCATAATAACTGTTGGTGCCACTTTTAGCACAGATCACACCACAGTATCTCAATCACATTAAAGTTCAGGCTTTGACTAGGTCAATCCAATGTCTGAAAAGTTCTCAATAAAAGCATTTTGATTGATTGGTTGATTTAAACAGTCGCAGGCCTCTGCATCTGGGGTTTTGAAAACAGAAGCTGAAACATTTTTAATTCCATTTATTTTCCCTTTGGGATTTATGAAGTATTTTTGAATTTGGATTTAATTTATATTTTGCCACAGATTTGAAGTCTTCAGTAAAATGATTATATATGAAAAAACATACAAATATTTAATGGTTTAATCAGCGGTTATGTTTGGTGTGATTATTTGATCAGAAAGCTTTTATTTTGTAAAGCTGACATGTGCGATGGTAAACAGGAAGTTCTCGCTGTGTGTGTTTGTGACAGCTGCACATCCAGCAGCAGCAGCAGATCCCGCAGTATCAGTCTGTCGGATTTAATCTCTGCTCGGGATTCGGCCAGCAGGTCCGGTCCAAACATCCAGCCAGCAAACATAGAAACCAGCCGCGGAGCCAGAAACCAGACGGATTATGGATTCTGATGACGGGCGCTCTGGCCTCTGATTGGTCCGAGCAGAGAGGCTGCGGACCAATCAGAGGGAGGCTGCAGCTCCTAGCAACAGGGAGAAACTTCTTGATTTATATCGGAAAACTTCAAGCAACATGTTGATTTTTTTCATAGCAGAAAACAGAAAAAGGTCAAAATGAGTCTGAAAAATTATTATATATTTATTCATTTGTTTATTTCTGTCTAATAAAATAACTTAAAGAATCACTTTCCTGTTTACAGTATTTCATGCACAACAATGTTTGTAACTTGAAAAATATTAATATAACAAAATGTGAGATATTCAGGGTGTTTGAAAACCTTTTTTAGACCGTGTGTCAGCAGCTGGAGCTGCAATAAGATGATTTAATTGACATTTACCCTTAAAAGGCCAAACTCCCGCTTTTAAAATCTGTTTTCTGCTCTTTAACAGGTTATTGCTTATTATTTATTGTTGTTTTTAATTAACAATACTCTTACAAAGTATTTATATAAATGCAACATTAATAACTGGATAAATCTGTGCGTTTTCCTCAGTTTCTCACCTTCATTTGGAGTAAATAATGGCTAAAAAGAGAAAAACAGAGTTCAAAATATGTACTTATGATTTTATTTCACTGATTATTAGACAGTTAATTATCCTTACAGTCCAGGTTCTTTCTGCTGTTTGATGTTTTTCTCTAAAACTTTATAAATTATGTGATTCAAGTGAATAATGAGGTTACAATATGTGACTGTAAACATGCAGTTACATGATAAGGCCAGCAGGCGGCAGCAGATCCCCATCGCAGGCTGGCAAAAGGTGCGTTTATCTATCTTATTTTTCGTTATTTTGATTTAACAGAGAATCATTGTTCAGCTTTTGAACAATGATTCAAAAGCTGAACAATGATCAGCTTTTTTGTTCATATGAATTCTCTTGAGAACTACAGGAATGACACCAATGCAGCCCTGATCTCTGTGTCTCTGAGTTAATTTGCAAACCGCAGAAGTGGATAATTTCAGATGCTCATCATAAAAAGATGCTCCCTGGAGTTACTCCTGAGAGGAGTAACAATCACGAACAATCAGTTTCCTGCTCCTCTGTTTGCAGAGACGATGGCTGATGAACCGAGCTCAATCAATCAATCAAACTTTATTAGTATAGCACATTTCAGCAGCAATGCATTTCAAAGTGCTTTACATCAAATCAAACACACAAAAAAAAATACAATGCAACATAGAATCAACAATAAAAACAATATCAAGTCAGATTCTGTCAATAAATTTATAATTGATTACGTTTCAAATAAAACTCTAAACAAGTGGGTTTTTAGTTGAGATTTAAAGGAAGCCAGTGTTTCAGCTGTTTTACAGTTTTCTGGAAGTTTGTTCCAGATTTGATCTGATCTAGAGAAACTCATTCATGCGTTTATCTTCAGTCGTATTGATTATTGTAACAGCGTCTTCACAGGTTTGTCCAACAAATCAATCAAACAGCTGCAGCTGATCCAGAATGCTGCTGCTCGTGTTCTCACTAAAACCAGGAAGATAGAGCACATAACACCAGTTTTAAAGTCTCTCCACTGGCTCCCTGTAGCTCAAAGTATAGACTTTAAAATACTGTTGTTAGTTTATAAATCACTGAATGGTTTAGCACCACAATACATTAAAGATCTGCTGTTATTGTATCAACCTTCCAGAACTCTCAGGTTCTGGTTCTGGTTCTGCTCTGCATCCCCAGAACCAGAACCAAACGAGGAGAAGCAGCATTCAGCATCTATGCACCAAAAATCTGGAACAAACTTCCAGAAAACTGTAAAAGAGCTGAAACACTGACTTCCTTTAAATCCCAACTAAAAACCCACTTGTTTAGAGTTGTATTTGAAACGTAATCAATTATAAATTTATTGATGGAATCTGACTTGATGTGTTTTTATTGTTGATTCTATGTTGCATTGTGTTTTTGTGTTTGATTTGGTGTAAAGCACTTTGAAATGCCTTGATGCTGAAATGTGCTGTACAAATAAAATTTGATTGATTGATTGATTGAAGTGATGAGAAGCTCTTTCTGGTTTCCACTTCACTCAGCATGACCTCTTCTCTCTGTGTAGACACACAGAGAAAAACTAGGATTGAAAGACGATGTTCTGAGTTGTTCTTCATCCAGTCTGACTGAATCTTATAGCTGTTTTACAAAAGTGTTTATCAACCCTGGTGCTCAGGAACAACAGTCACTGACTGTTCAATGTGACTAAAACCAGCTTCTGTTGTTTCTCTTTCAGGTAATCAGACCCACAGCAGCGTCATGATAAAGATGTTTTCACCTTTATTTTGATTTCTTCAGTTTCGGATTAAGTTAATTTTAAACATCAGTTGTTTTAATTATAAATAAGTTTGTTCTTCAGAAAGAAAGTCAGTATAACCTTGTTACTAACCGTAGAAATCTGCCAAACCTTCGTTCTTTTACAAAACATTTTATAAATTCTTCCTAGTCTGTAAAGACAATTGAGGTGAACTTTGTTTCTCAGAGTGATATCTGAATAAAACAATGCTTAAAGTATTAGTTTTATATTTTATCCAAAGTGAAACTAAACTCCTTTGAATCTGTAAAACAAAAAGGAAACAGCGTCGTTATCATAGTTTAATTTTAGTCTGAGCAACAGAGATGTTAATCTGATAAACTGCTAAGAGACATTAAATCAATTTATCTTCACCTGATACAGCATTTAATGTAACATTTTTAGATTAAGTGCAAATAATCTGAACAAAGTTATGAATTTTTAACTGCATATAAATGACTGAATTAGTAGTTTATTTTATAAATCATGTTTATTGGACACAACAAACAAAAACACATAGAAAATGGTAGATAAAAAGAGAAATTCATTGAATAAGAACTGTAATAATACATTCAAAATAAATTTTCTTTGTGTAAAAATGACAACGACACTCAATAAATCAATAAAACTAAAAGTAATTTTAAATCTTTACTAATTCTAATAAAAAAGGCAAATCTAAGGTAGCCAATTTTAATTTGTAACTTTTAAACCAATGAGGTTAGAACAGCAGTTTTTGTTTACTTCCTGTTATCGTTTCAGGCAAACTGATTGGGTTTCTTGGCTGGAGTGGGCGGGGCATTTGGTGGGCGGGGCTTGTGTTTCTCAGATGACTCTTCCTGGTCGCCATGGAGATGGGGAAGCTCTTCACCTGGAGGAAGACAATAGAAAACAGACTGGTTGATGCAAGAAGCTGTATTACTATGATAAAAATATTGAATATATTGTCATCCAAAGTACAGTTAAAGAACAAATACAATCGTGGTAATAAGTAAGTACACCTTCAGTTTTAATATTTTACATATTGGAACAAATTTAAAAACAATTTGATTCCCTAAATATTTGGAGAAAGATGGTATCTCAGTAAATTAATATATTTTATTTTACAAAAATGAGCTAAAATATGCTAGTAGCATTAAAGGTACAATCTGCAGCATACAGCGACATCTAGTGGTGGAATTAAAGAAGTACCACACACCCAGACACCAAAGCAGACACCTAGAGATCCTGTACATAACTGCCACAAACAAGACTGTGTGTCAGGAAAATGGACACTGTTTCAGGGTTAGAAGGAATAAAAGAGGCAAAAGTAAAAGTAACTTTATGCTAGAGTTTTTATGCTAAACTCTAGCATAAAAATGCCTCAAAAGGTACAGGCATCCACAAAACACATGAACTAGAAAACAGAACCCTCAGAAGTATCTCAGGAATTGACTAAAGATAAAGATCTGGACCACTTTGCCACAGTCAGAACCAGAATTTTCCATTTGGAGGATGACGACCTTTACCTCTGAGCTACAGCTCCTGTGAATGGTGTTCTGGGTTGACCATATGGGTCAATTAATGATCCAGATGTTGAGTCACCTTGTGATTGTATTAATGAAGGAAGTAAGAGTCTTTTTGTGTGATGGATAAATACTAATCTTTGTCTTACTCTGTATCTTGGTCAGAGCGTAGTCCAGCCCCTTCATGGCTTCAGTTTGGTTGCTTTTGTACCGCGATACGCCAAACTCCTGATGGACCGACAGGGACAGTTAGACAAATGACTTACCTGGACACACAGGTGACCAATGCTCTCATAGAGGAACGGACGTTCACCTGTCCTGAGGATACTTTCAGGTTCAGGTACAATGCACACCACTTAATGTGTCATCCATACTTTATTTCTATAATTGTGAGGTTCATCAAACTGAAGAGTCCAGGTCTTAAAAGATTTGATGAAACTGCTGCAATTTTTGTGTCACCTGAATGGGCCGAGACAGCCCATAAACAGAAGAGGAGATCCAAGCTTCTCGCTTTAGTTTGGTCCACGTGGGCTGACTGCCGTCCTGTTCGAACATGCAGCGCTCCACCACCATCTGAGAGGATTCAAACTGGACATTTTACTCCAAATCAATCATGAAATAATAGTAATTCCCTCAGACAGGACACAGATGACCTCTATAGAAACATTGCCATGTCTCACCATCAGGGTGTTGTGGTTCAGGTTCCAGGTCTTGGTGACGAGGGTGTTGGCTTCCGGATCCACGATGGAGTCCTCCAGGACGTAGACGGCCCGCGCCATGTGGGAGGGAAAGAGGGGCTCCGCCCACCCTGGCAATGGGTTGGTTTTGGTCAGCAGTCTCCGTGACAACAAGAGGTTGGTGGGGGTGACCTCACGGTACAGGACGTCCTCAGTGAGGACATGAGTGCTGGCTCACAAAAGCAGAGGTCCAATCAGCTCCAACTGCTTAAGACCCAAAGATACTCAGCCTTAAAATGTCAAAATTGATTTAAAAATTGATTTATATGAAATGATTTTTACTTTCTGAAATGAGAAAAATATTAAATTATTGGATGTTTTTAAATGTACCTCCACACACCAGCTGATCTGTGTGGTGATGGGAGGTGATAGTGATCTACCAGAGGTTAAAGTTCATGTCCACTGCCTGATTTGAAGATATGACTCACACATTTCAAATTTCTAATGTTTTCATGATGTCGAGGTCACTATTTAGAGAAATTACCTGTATGGGTTTGGGTAGCGTTGCCAGAAAGCAGCCAGAACTTGATGCCATGGACTCTTGATGTGAGCCTCGCTGTAGAAGTACCGCCCCATGACTGGACTCACTGCTGAGGTAGCAGAACATTCTGGAACTTTAGTCATAATAATATTTACTTTATTCAATAAAACACTTCAAACAGATCCAATTTCTAAGTGTATCCATAATATTCAAGTTGGTAAAATCCACACTACTTATTAAGAATAAAATTTAGGTAGAACAAGATTGTATTATGTAGTCACTACATGTACTTGACTTTTTTTCTATGTAATTCATGTATTTTACTGTGATAGTCCCGCGACGAATAACTGATATGTACTTTTTAAATAAATTATGAAGTAAAAGCTATAGAACAAAAAAAAAAAAAAGTTATGCGTTGGCCGGGAATCGAACCCGGGTCAACTGCTTGGAAGGCAGCTATGCTAACCACTATACCACCAACGCTTACATGCACCGTTGTCCCGATGTATCCACTTGGCTGTACATGGGAAAAGCAATATGAACTGTTACTGTTTGTGTGTGAGCTGGCTCTGTTCCTCTGTTTTCTAACCACGATTACCGAACAGTTCTTGGCGGCAAGGCTGGTCTTTCTGCTCCGTTTAATCCATATTAGCCGTTTGCTGACATTAACGGCAGCCTGGCCACCTGGAGCTGAAGACGAGGCTAACCGCTAGCAGCGGAGCTAACATACCTGCAGCGGGATCAGGTCGGTGTAAAAGTCTGGACTCGACGATATAAGAGCCGCATTACTGAAGATTCTACCGATGGTGTGACAATAAGGCCTCTGCTTACAGTTTCTGTCGCTGAACATCCAAGTAAAACCAGTAAATCAAACCAATAACGACACATCCCACTTTCCTCCACTAGATGTCGACATTTAGTCATTTTTAGAGCAGAAGCCTGTCTGCTTTTCTTACCTTGTTGAAGGGCTTTCCTGGATTCCTGAAGGTCTTCTGTTGAGACTTTACACTCATTTCTTATACCTGACCATGTGTAATATATATCTTATAATCGTCCCACAACGAGTGGAGATACCTATATTGTTTTAGTAGTACCCAGAAAACGTTTGTGTGGTTGTGTTTTACAAAATTAATATTAAATTAACAGTGATTCAGAGCCAGAGGTGTGTAGAGTAGCTGAAAAATGTACCCAAGTAATAGAAACACTACTTCATTCAGAAATAAAATTTTGTCAACATTCAATTATGAGTAACAAAATACATGGTAAAAAAAATCTAGTTGTTTCTTATACTTTCTTGGGTTAAAAAAAACATTTTTCTCTGTTTAGTGAAGTTTCTTTCAGTGGACAACATAGCCAGATATTAGACTCATGGAAGAGTAGTTACTTCAAATTATATTACTCAAGTAGAAGTAGAAAATGTGGTGCATTAAAACTATTCCTAGAAATATATTTTTTCCCAAAAGTGACTGAAGTAAATATCCACGGTGGACCCCTGAAGATTCACTGATTTTTCTGTGGAAAGTAACTTCAAATTATTTATGGAAAATCTGACTATTTACACAGTCTTGTCAATGAGCATGTCTAAAATATTCAAAAGAAAATGCAATTTGGGAAGCTGAACTATCTAGGCACAAAGATACTTGGCAGGCTATTGGCTGCCAATCCACAGGAGTGAAAATAGACTGTAGATGTTAGCTTCAACCGTAGTGCTGAGACCAACTCTACTATGACTGTGAGGATTTGAGTTTTCTTTGTGTTTATTTTAGGTTTCTGTGTCTATGTTGGCCTGTCCAGCCTTTGATTGTTCCCAGCTGTGTCTCGTTCCCTGGTTACCGTCTGTGTATTTAATCCCACCTGCATCCTGGTGGGTCCGTGTCAAACCGTCTTCTTGTTCTGTTTGTTGTACTGCCAGTGGCTGCCAGTCATGACCTCTTAGCATTCTGCTCTTTCTGTGCTGCCTGGACAATGGATTGAGTGTTTCTTCATTAAATTCATCATTCCTTCACTTCAACCTGGGTCCACTGTGTCTGCCTCAACATACACTGCACTTCATGACAGAAGGACCCGACCAAAAGTAACTACGGTGAGGAGCGCTACATCATGGACCCAATACGCTGGAATAACTTAAAATCTACAATCAAAGACTATAGAGGGATCGTGTCAAAGCCATACTTTGCCTTTAGACGTCTTGGGATTGTGATTAGGCTCCTCTATGTGCTGGAGGGCTGGTCCCCCAACTCTGTTTGATGGAGCTGCAGCAGGAGGCAGCGTGGGAACGCCAGACAGCTTCAGCTGTCATGGCTGGCGACCTTCTGCCTCCTAAGCTGGATCGTACATTCTCCAGCTCCACCAGTAAAACTATTTTACTGATCCCGGAGATTCTGTCCAGCATCTCCAGGACCAGCACCACCTCCAGTCGCTGCTGCAGACCCTCTGCCTCTCGCCACTGCCAGCCTGGCTTCAGCTGCTGGTGACTCCTCGTTGCTGCCCAGCGACTCCTCGTTGCCTCCTCCTCCCTCTGGACCCTCAGCACCTTCCAGTGACTCTCTCCCTCATGTGGTGTCCAAGTCTTCCTCCGTTGTCCTCCCAGTCGTTGTTACACCCCTTTATGGGGCGACGGTGGAAGGAGTTTGTCCCTCAGTTGGTGGGTTGCTGGCTTGATTCCCGCTCCGTCCTCTTCTGCTCCACCTTGTCTGCTGGTGGAGGTCAGAGGGCGCATGTTGCATGACAGCTTCACCTCTTAGACCCAGGGCAGCTGTGGCTTCTACCCAGCAGCTCACCACCACCAGCGTGTGAATGTAGTGGAAAAGCACTTTGGGGTCCTCTGGATTGGACACGATGCTGTGAAAGTATCATTTTACCGCCTGGCTTCAACACTCAACTACTAACAGAGTGTGTGCATATCGTGTGTGTGTGTGTGTGTGTGTGTGTGTAAAGATAAGGCAAGACATTACCCAGTAAAGAGTGCTTTTAAATCAATTAATGTGTGTTTGGATTATTATTATTATTAAAAAAGTTCAAAAAGTTGTTATAATTACGACATTTTTATCAAAAACACACAAACTAGTCAGGAAAAGTCCTGAGTTTCAGTTTTATTAAAGGAAACTGTAGAAAAACAGAAAGTTCTTCATTCATTCTCTCTCTCCCGTTTCTCTGAAGGGTCTCTCTACCTCTCTCTCTGTTAGTGGCCAGCAGCCAATCACCTGCCAGCTCTCGCGCCTCCTGTTTCCTCCTCACCTCTCCACAGCGCCAATCAGACGGTTCACACCGCGCGCCGCACGCCGCGCCGCCACGGGCGCTGCCGACAGCAGAACACACACACACACACACACACACACGCACACACACACACACACACACACACACACACACACACACACACAGCCTCCCCTCTCTGTTACCGAACATCAGCGTCGTGTGTACCCCCTGCCTCCCTCCCTCCCCTTCTCGCCCTGCCACGAGAGCGACGCACGTATCCGTTCATAACCTCCGCCATTATTCATCACCCCTCCTCCCCCGCCCCTCTCCTCCCGTGGTGCTGTTTTTTTTCTCGCTTTCCTTTCCTCGAGCTCCTCGCCTCTCTTCCTCCTCCCCTGCAGGGTCTCCACAGAGCCGCTTCCCTTCTCCTCGGCAGGGCTAATTTAACGCCTCGCCCTCCCTCCTTCTCCCCGCCTCGCGCTCGCTTGTGCCAAGCCCAGGTGATTATCCATCCGCCCCCCTCCCCCCTCCTCCTCCTCCAACCCCCACTCCCCGTTATCCCTCCCTCCATCACCTCCTCCTCCTCCTCCTCGGTACCAACAGACCGACAAATCCCTCCCGGAGCTCCTCTCTCCCCCCCTCCCCTCCTCTCCTCTCTTTCTCTGTCTCCTTCCCCGCCAGCCATGATCCGTGGCGGGCTAATTCCCAGACGGTCTTCTCCTCCTTCCTCCTCTTTCTCCTCATCACCCTCTTCCTCCTCCTCCTCCTCCTCGCGGGGCCGGTAAGTAGCAGCAGCACGCGCCGTCCATCTTCTCCCTTCCTCCTCGCGCTGTATCGGACTGCATGCTGTGTTCACGGTATTTATCGGTCGTTATCGGCTCTGCCTTTTTTTGTGTTTGACCCCCCCACCCCTCCACCTCCCTCTCATCACTCTCCCTCCCTCCCTCCTCCCTGCTCCTTGGCTTTCAGTGCCTGAGGGGGGGAGGTGTTAATGTGTCGCGTGGGAGAGCCGTTTTCCCCTCGCGGTCGGTGGCCGCTGTGACCTTCTGTCGGAGCTCGCGCCGCCCGCTTGACCAGACAGGGTAATTAGTTACGCCTCGGGGGAGTTTGAGGGTTGGAGAGGGGGGAGGAGTGGATGAGGGGGTGGGACACGCGCGCGCGCACGCACGAGCCGACACACATTTCCACACTGACTACACACACACACACACACACACACGCGCGCGATAGACACACTCTGTTAGAGGCTGCACGCGTTTGTTTCCTTTGACAAACACCCACAGTTCACACTCATTCACACAGCCGCGCAGTCTGCTCGTTGTTCACACACCAACAAAAGGCAGCGAATGCTTTTCTGGCTGGTTTGTTTTACTGCCACCATGGAGTCCAGACCGGGCAACACTCCCAACTGTCCAGGATTTCCTGGGAACCTGGGGACCAAACTGAGGACTCCTCCGGTCCAAAGTGGTTTGGGAAGGTTCTGACTCCCCAAAAGTGTCTCTGCCTTCTGTATATTATCAACAGATACTGGGCTGGAAAGTGAAAAGATGTCAACATGGAAATGTTCTAATGGAACCGAAAAGTTGGGGGTATTTGGGCCACTTCAGATAATCAATCAGAGCTTCTTAGCTTGGACTTCTCATGTCCAAAGTTTGGAACGACTTGACTTCACGTTCATGAGTTTCAATCTCAAACTAAACAAGATCAGTTAAAATCAGGAGTTTGTGTTAATGTTGAGGTAACCAGGTTAAACTGTCACAACTGGGACGAGTTCAGCTGCGTCTTCTGGACTAAAATATTGGTGAAGTCAATACTTTAGGGGACAGATCTTACCAATTAAAAACACCAGGTAACAAACTACATCTTAAATGGAAATGGAATGAAAAAGGACACTTTGCAGGAGATTATAATATCACATCAAAATGTTACCAGTTTTCAGGGACTTTAGTCTGGATATTGGGACATCTCTGCTGATTATGCAGATTCTTTCCCAATCATATTCAAATATATTTTTTTTACCCCTCCAGGGGGTATTCTGTGGGCTCTAGTGTCCCTTATATGAAACTAGGCTGACAGGAGAAGGGGGATGACGTGGCTCGTCAGGCCCAGAAGTCGAAGCCGTGTCAAGGACTCAAGGCCTCCAAACATGGGTCGCTCTATCCTCTACGCCACCATGGCACGCCCTCAAAATAAATCATTGAAGATAGACAGAGCTGGTGGTTTTAGCACACTGATGATCCAGATCTCAGAGGATTTTGAACGCCTTTGGACTTGGATACAACCAGATTAAGAGTGACATGGAAGAGACAGCTTTCATCATCTTATGCATCACCAGTGTGGCCGGTCACCTGGCCGATCACCTGGCCGATCACCCGGCCGGTCACCTGGCCGGTCACCCGGCCGGTCACCTGGCCGGTCACCCGGCCGGTCACCCGGCCGGTCACCCGGCCGGTCACCCGGCCGGTCACCCGGCCGGTCACCTGGCCGGTCACAGGAGAACCTAAACACAACGCAGCAGCAAGTGAACATGGTGTTGACCAGAATTGGTCTGCAGAAAACACCAAACTAGATCTGGGTCTCTCTATCACTGCTGGACCTGAAGTCATACCTTAGAGGTTTGTTGCTGTGCAGCAGGATTCCCTACAGCTGGTCCTTGAGATTTACCATCGTTTAGACCTTTAGTTGCCTCCCTTCTCCAACACATCTGGATCAAACGGCTCGTTAAGCATCTGTCAGCTCTGCAGAGGTTTTGTAATTTACTATTTGATTCAAATGTGAAGAATTAAGGGTGTATCTAAAGGTTACAGGGATGGATTTGGGAATATAAGAACCTTATGGTTCAGTGTAGCTTCAAAGGTAGTCACCCTGTCTATTATGGATCTGGATGTACAGCCACCCAGACCGTGTGTCTTTTTAATATTTTTGTATAGCGAAACACATTTCACAGTGAATTACATCAGATTAGGGCTGCAAGGTGGTGCTTTTTGTAGCTCCATTCCCTGGCCTGGAGTCTTTTGTCGTGCAGTTTGCCTGCTCTCCTTGTTCATCGCTTGGCTGTCTTTGGGTACTCTGACTTCCTCCCACAGTCCAAAAACATGACATTGGATTAATTGGTCTCAGTAAATTGTCCTCAGGTGTGTGTGGTTGCCCTGCCTGTTGCCCAATGACTGCTGGAGACAGACACCAACAGTTTTATCAAACATCTTCTGAAATATACGGATGAGCCAATTTTGGCTGGTTGAGGCGTCAATCCCAGATTTGAGTTCCAACATTGCATCAACAGCTGAACATCAAGAACCAGAAATGCTGTATCACCATCACTGGAATAAGTGGCTGGTTTCATGTAGGAGGAGATACGAGGTGTGCTTACTCAGGTCTAAAGCCAAAAGAAGGAAATGATGCTGAGGGAATATATTGTTGACCAAAGTATCGTCACATGGTGCTCTGATGAAGGACAATAACCTTAGAAAGTGGAATCCTTTCTTAACTTGTTATTAACCAACATCATATCTGATAAACCAACATCTGTTCATCAGTGTAGACATAAATTGTGTTCTTTTATTAACAGATGTTGGGTAAAAAGATTAGACCAGAATGGGAGGTTACCGTGATCTGAGGAAATCAGTGAACCATGTGTTTCCTAAAGGCCCTTTGTCTGATGTGTTTTATTCACAGTGACCTCACAGAGCTAACTGCTAGCTGAGCAAACGTGTTCATATGCGTGTTTGTGTGTGCGTGTGTGAGAGGTCATGTCGGGAATGACCAGCGGAGTGTGTGTAGAGAGTGACCTCTCCTCGATGCTGCAGAGAAGCTCCGCCCCCTCACATCATCACCCAAATCACCATGGTTACGGCGGTCAGGGACAGGTGAGTTGGTGTTTTCTGATGTCATCACCTGCGCTGGTGAGTTGTTGGTCTCTGAGCTGTAAAGTCAGGTGGCGTAATGAAAAGTGATGAAGGTCTTTGCTGCAGGTGTCGGGCCTAGCGCCGATGCTCGACTACACCACTGAGATGGACCGGTACCGCTCGTCCATCGCCACCTTCTACAAGACCAACGTCAACATGAACATGAACGTGACAAACTTCCCACAATCCGCCAAACTGGCGGCTCGTCTGGCGGCCGCCGCTCCTATCTTCCCCCCCACCGCTGCCAGGCTGGGCGCCATGGCGACAGCCCCATGGGGTTGCCATGACAACATGAACATGAACATGAACCACCCGGCGGCCATGTTCTGGGGCAGGCCCAAACCTGTAGCTACGGCGCCAACGCATCACCACCACCATCCCTCGGCGACGCCGGGTCACATGACCTCTTCCCACCCCCACAGCAGCAGCATGCACCAGAGCAGCGGGGGGCCTGGGGGGGGAGGAACCGGCGGCGGAAGTGAAGGGGGAGGGGCTGAAAAACACGGACACACTGCGTCACTTCCTGTTAGCCAGGGAACAGCACACCATCACCCCATAGCGCCTAGCAACGGGAACTTTCTCCCCGGTTACAGCGGCGGCGCGGACTGTGGCGTTATGAACAAGCAGGGACACGCCCACCCGGACATGATGGGCCTATCAGAGGGCGGCAACTGCAATGGGGGAGGAGTAATGAGTGGTGGCTTCCTGGGGGGGCTGGGATTACCCCCTGGGGTCATCGTCATGGCAATGGGATCCGCAGGCGGCGGGATTTCAGACGCCAGCAGCGCTTTTCAGATGACGAGCGGCCAGCGGGCGCTAACGGACTGCCAGCAGCACACTAACTCCTCCCCCTGCCCCTCCTCTTCCTCCCCTTCATCATCAGGGGTGACAGCAGGGGGTGTGTCTCTCTCCTCATCATCTTCATCATCGTCAGGGACAGTGGCGAAGAGGAAGCGGAAGCGCTGTGGCGTATGCGGGCCGTGCAGACGACTGATCAACTGCGGCGTCTGTTCGTCCTGCCGCAACAGGAAGACGGGTCACCAGATCTGCAAGTTCAGGAAGTGTGAGGAGCTGAAGAAGAAGCCAGGAGGAGGAAGTGGGGTTCTGGAGGTGAGTAACGCACACATAGGGTAAAACTCAAATCAAGCCACACAAAAGTATTTATATCATCACATATTTTGTCTTTATTTGGGCTTAGTGGTGTTTAAAGTCCATATTCAATGCAGAAATTCTGCATGTTTTGATTGTTTCCCTGGATCAACAAACCTGAATCAAGTGATGGGTCATCAACCGGATTCTGCAGAACATTATGACCTGTTGAACCTTTTCAATCAGATGACTTGGAGCAAAAAGATCTAAAACTAGCTGGACACCCGCAACTTATTCTCACTGAGTTGCTCAAAGTTGGTCCTTATTATGAAGTGGAGAGAAAACGATGATAAGGTCAAGGAACCTCGCTGCAGGAGGAGGTTCTGGAGAAGTTAAAACATCCCAGAGCGCTGACCGATCCATCATCTGAACATGGAGAGACCGACTGGAGAAGATTGGATCTTCACCTAAACAGGAAAGAATTAATTAGGGAAGCAGCCAGGAGCTCCATGGTAACTCTGGAGGAGCTGCAGAGATCTATAGCTCAAGAGGGAGAATCTGTTGACAAGACAGACATTAGTTGAGCAATCTATAAAACTGACATCTTAATAAAACTGGTAAGAACAAAGCCCACATTGAAAGAAAGCCAAGTAAGTCCTGTGACAGGATACAGAAACATTTAGTCAAATCAAATCTGACTCTAAATCTTTCAACCAACACATTGTTGGTTCTACTCATCTATAAGGGTTTTCCAATCGCAGAAGTTACATAGCACCAGCTTCTTTTTTAGAAATTGGTCACTGATTGGCTAGAGCCACAAGTCCGACTAAAGGCCCCCACATATTTGGTTGCACTTCACTCAGCGTAGATCTATGTGTCCTAGAGGCAAACTCAAAACAAACGTCTGATTTGAGTTCACCCTCTGGGCCAAGGCAAATTTTGGCTATCAAGTGTGTTTACTTTGTGTTGCACAAGAAGCAGATTGGTGGGCAACTAGCTCATCAAACATGCCAGAACTGATTCAGACTGGAGTAACGAAGGAACTTGTTATAAGAAATGTATGCAAACAAAATGATCGACCATGAAGGTTTGTGGTTTCCACAGAATTTGTTCAGAACCCCAAATATCTGGGACCCTTCATTCACATTTCTTTTTCTGTTGCCTGTTCTGGTGCTGAATGTCCAACAGAGCTTCAACATCCTCCTCTGTGGTTGGCTGTGTTGTTTTGTCACAGTCCCACCCAGTAGAGCTGCTCCATAGTCGTAAAGTAAAACCACCTGGACCCTGCAGAGTAGAGTCAAGTCGAGCCGCACTTTAGGTTCTCATGGTAAAGGGTCAAAGTGTGTTGGAAACCAACACTTTTCATCCTCCTAACCACACCGACCCCACAGTGAAACATGGTGGTGGCAGCATCATCCTATGGAGCTTCTTCTCTTCATGGACATGGAGACGACAGGAAGTTAAATCCTTGATATTTCTGAAAGAAAAACTTGTTGGAGGCTCCAGTTAGAGACCTTCCTCAACCTTCCTCATCTTCACGGTTTACCTTCAGTGAAAGATGGTTCTAAAAATGTTTTCTCATTCTGCTTCCACTCCAAAACGATGCAAATCTTCTGATCCGTCCGTTCATTCCACTAAAACACTGAAGTTTGTTATTATAATGTAGCAAAATGAGGAAAAGTTCAAGAGATATCAATTCTTTTTCAAGACCCTGAACATGTTCATTCAGCGCCGGAGCCACATTTCTATCTGGTTTTACTTCTCTCTACATGTTTCTGTGTGTGTGCTTGGTTCTCTGTCAGTGCGTGTGTGTGTGTGTGTGTGTGTGTGTGTGTGTGTGTGTGTGTGTGTGTCCTGGCTCACTTAACCCAGATGACTGCCAGGGAGGCTGGAAGGCATCGCTCACCCCGCTGAGTGAGTGTGTGTGAGTGCTGTGCAGATGGTGGGTGGTGAAAAGCGAGAGCTTGGAGCCTGCCGAGGTCTGGCAGGCTGCCAACACACACACACACACACACACACAGCAGCACACACAGCAGCACACACCAGCTCTACACTGATTCACAGAGATAAAGAGAGCCTGCAGAGAGCGGGAAACGGAGAATATTTATGTTATCTGCCTTCTCCTCGGGGTGTGTGTGCCAGCGCTAGTCTTTGCCGTAAGAAGTAGCGGCGATCAATAATTCATTGACACAGGTTTTCGACCTCACTGATGACTCCATATATCTCTCTTACACACACGCACACACCCCAACACACACACACACACACACACACACACACACACACACTTCCTGTGGGAATGTCTACCAACGAACTAATTATTCCCTCCCTTGCACACTAAAACAAGGAGTGTGTGTGTTACGAAGACAGTGAATTAGCAGCCATAATCTTCCTCAATTACACACTAATTGGACCTGGGGAGCCTCATGGCAACTGACAGCACCATGCACGCGTGCACGGCAGAGTGTGTGAACCAGTGTGTCCTGTGTGTGTGTGTTGGCAGGTGGTTTCACTCTCTTGCCTCATCCTTTCTTTGCTCTCTTTGAAGTCGACCCGACAGACTTTCCCTCGTCTTAAACTTTACTGTCTACTGAACATTAAAGGTTTGTCAGTACTTCGCCGTTACCTTCAGCAGAGATTTTGTCCTGCAGAATCCGAAACAAAAAGGCTGAAAAACAACTCTTTAAACCTAATACTCTAATTTAGAGAAGAAAGTTTTTGTCCAAGAGATGCAAACATGAACCTTTCAGTCTGATCCATTGAGCAAGACGTTGAGGGAACTCACTTCATTTGTAGGCAAACCTGAATAAATGAATAAATGACTGAAGCTACAATGTGTCAGGAAAGAGCTGGATTCCTGTTGGCTCTTTCACCAACTCTTCTTCTCTGTTTGCTCCCCAGCGGCCGCCCTCCGTCCCAGCCGGTGAGGCGTTTCGCTGGTTCTTCTAGCCTTTCCTTCACCAGTGGAGTCACCAACACAGACACACCTGGACTGAATGAAATTCAGCCAGAGGACTTTGGCGTCTCGGACTGAAGCAGAGCAGGACTTTGTCGTGTGTGGATAGCCCAGAAATCCTGCATCGACTGGATGGACGAGGAGGACGAGGAGGAGGAGGAGGAGGAATCACAGGAAACAGGAAGGCTTCATGAGGAAGGTTTAGTGCTTTGTCAAAGGGGATTTAAAGGTAACACATGAAGCAGTTGTCAAAATGACTCCCCACATGAACGGTGTTCTGCTCACCAGCTATTGATGCCCAACGTCCCTTCAAATCAACCGCAAGTCATCTTGACACCTCAGTTGTCCTGGATTCACTTCATATTTGGGTTTTTCAAATCTGGTCATACAATGGCACAAGGCATTGAGACACTAGACTTTATTTATTTCTAGTGATTCAATGCCTGAAACACTAGAAATATTTGCTCCATCTTTGCAGTCCTAGTAAGATATTTTTATATAGGTCTATTAAACACATTTATAATTATTTATCAGCATTAAACCAGAATGAATCCCTGAAATGACCCTTGGGACAACATAACTGTCTCTAGGTTCATGAATTGCTGGTCTAGTCTAGTTTTCAGGCCGAATATCATTTTTTTTATCATGGGACCGACCCAGTCTCACTGGGAACCAGAACTTCCTGAGTGGAACCATAATTTATGGTTTGGTAACCCTTTAGGTTTGTTCTTGTCCCAGTGTTTAAATTATGTCGTGAACATTTGTCCTTGCTAAATTCAGAGGTTGCCGATGCTTCTTGTGTCAGGCAGAGGTTTGCTCAGTATTTCAAGTATTGGGGCAGATTTTATTAAAGGTCTTGGATCCGAACCAAGACCAAGAACACTCAGGGGATCAGGAAGGACAAAACCATTCAGTGCATTTCTAGAGATGAGCAGATGATTCTGGAAGTACAAAGAGAGACTTTAAACCAGGGGTCTCGAACTCCAGACCTCCAGTTTCTGTCCTGCAGGTTTTAGATGAGCCACTGGTACAAAACACTGGAATGAAACGGTTTAATTACCTCCTCCTTGTGTAGATCAGTTCTCCAAAGCCTTGCTAATGATCTAATTATTCTGTTCAGGTGGTGCAGCAGAGGAACATGTAAAAGTTGCAGGACAGCGGCCCTGGAGGACTGGAGTTTGAGACCCCTGCTTTAAACTGTTGCTTTATTTTGGTTTGACGGAGGGAGGATGGAAAATCTTCATCCTGTCAGAGAAAACCAAACTTGTCTTTCTTCTCCTTCAAACTACAACTCTAGAGTCCGATGCTTTGATTGGTTAAACTGGGCGGTGACTGAAAAGTCCAGATAAAAAAACGAGTTTTAAACGCTCCAGCGACACTAAAGCATTAACCGTTTCCTCCCAGATCTTTTCCATCCCTTGATTAAAACGGTTTCCTCCTCTTCATCCTCATCCACCCAGCCTGACCACTAATCCCATTGTAGCAAAACCCAGGAAGATTCAGGACTCAGCCGCAGAGACTCCTTCAGTTTGACCAAAACTGGCTGACAAGCTAACCTCAAAGAGGATTCACAAACTGACCTCAGCAGGAAGTGATCCAAGACTGTTAATATGGACTACAAGCTCCCCACAGTAGGACTACAATAACCACATCACTGTTACCATCTCTTCTGTCTACCTCCTCCTTCAGGACTTTAAACGGCACCTTGGTTGACTTTAGCTGGACGATGTTTCTGCTGGTGCAACCTGAGCGGCTTCTCAACTCTCCTGGTGGTCCACAAGTTATTTGGTTCATTTGAATCTGGCAAATTAAAGAGTTGTGATAATTTATTGGGTTTGTGTAGATGTAGATGGAAGGTTCCTGAGGGTGCAGTTAAAGGTCCAGTCGGTTTTATAAGGAACCATTTTACTGCTTTCTGGATCCTCTAATTGAAGGTTTGGACGTTTTTGCGCCACTAATTCAGCTTGTTGGGCCCAACAGGGACCTCAGAGAGAGTTCAGAACCAGCTCTTGTGTTCCCGTATCAGTTGAACATTGGACCATGTGGTGGACCAACAGAAGCATGAATGCAGCGTGGGAATTGGCAGTGACCCTTTGGGTCCGCCGGGCAGAACTCTGGGACCTCCGGGAACCGAGCTGACGGAGATCGGATCGTTCCACACTGCAACAGTGTCATTTCCTGTTTGTCGGTTGGCAACACGCTCAGTGATTCCTTGTACACACCGAGACATTCTCATTAAAATTTTATCTTGAAAGCTCATGTTTGAGAAGAGATTTTGGTGGCAGAATGAACCGATTTCTCCAGGTGATTTCAGAGGATATGCAGCTGAGGTTCTTGTCAAACATTTGGACCTGAGTTCATTACATTAGACTCTGAATGAGGGCCACTTTTTATAGGATGGAAACAACAGCATGCAGCTTAATAAAGGGCTTTCTGTTAGTTGTCCATAAATCCTTCTAATTGTAATGAGTTTTGAGACGTCTAGCACAAGGAGGTCCGGTTTTCTCACTGCTAGGTTTCAGCAGTGGTTCTGGAGTCATCCGCTCAGAACCACTGATCCAATGCAGAGAACTCAACCGGTTTAAATAATGCCAGAGAAACCCAGTTTAACACCAGAACTAGCTCTTCCTCTGGCGCTAACTGCCTCCAAATCAAACCAGATTTCTTATCCAAAAGCTCCACATTTTGTTTTTAACAGATTTATTTCTATATTTTTTGCTAATTTGTTTTAAGACCAACAATTATTGCTTTCAGAAATTTAAAAATGCAATTTTTCAGTTGTTATTCATGCCAGTTGTAGTTAGCAATTAGCTAAGTTAGCATATCTTATCTGCATTTAATCATTCTAACATTAAAGTAACAGTCCTGTTACTGATTTAAAGTTATAAATAAACCAACTCTAATAACATTTTACATGCAGGGCAGAAAAATTGGAAGATGAAATTTTTATTTCAGGGAACAATCCTCTGGATTTTTCTGACCTGGACTTCTAATTGCAAATCAATCAGACATTTATCCTGAGTTTCATTTGCACTCAAATATTGAAGATCCAAATGAGAAAAATCGACGGGTGCAACTCCAGAATATAGATTAGGAAACTCTGAATAGAAGATAGATTAGGAAACATATTCTCAACATTTTGACGTGTCAATTTAATTTTTAATTTCTTCAGAAGGAATTAAAATAGAAAAGTGTGGAGAAAAATCACTGGGTGGATCACAGGGTGTAGCTTTTAACAATTGGATTAAACTCTCAGGACGTTGTTATACCAGCTCTGTTTAATTCACTTTAATTGAATTATAGCTGCTTACCTAGAAAGTCCAGTTGATTTGGTTTGAATGCTAATCAAACTGATCCGCCTCCAAACCTCAGGCTGGGTTCGGTTGAACTGAACTCTGGAATGTAGATGTGAACGCCAAGCGGTCTGCAGACAACTCCAAAAGCAGGAAGCAGACCTCAGTGCAGGGCATTCTGGGTAAATGGAACCAAAACATTTCTCCTGCTAGCCAAGTGCTAGCAGGAGAAATGGCTAAAGCTAAAGACAAAAGAGAAATCCTACAACTGCCAACATCTGCTGCTACTTTGTTTCTGTTTACATTTCATGAAGAAGAAAGTTATGCTTTGTGTCTTCAGACGTTTTTGTGTGGTTTTTGTCAGTGGTTCTGGGTGCAGCGCCCCCACAGGCGAGGAGAGGAACAGGTTGCTCAAAGGTTTGGTTGGTTTGACTATCAAATGTTGCAACTTTGTCCTCAAATCGAATCGACTTCTTCATCTTTACTGCTCATCCCTCTGATTTGTTTCCCCAACCCAACATTACAATCCAAGATGGCAGCCAGAAAGAAAAAACGTCACACATCTCAGATCGGATCTGTCAGATCCTACAGTGGTTGTCTGATCAAAACAGGGAGTTTTTCTCTGGAACCGGGTCGGTTTGGGAGTGAAAACATTTCCATAAATTAGTTCTTATTGCAGAAGCATCAGGACGGAAGCAGAACAGCGTTTTGAAGAGATCCACTGAGGGCCTCAGGGTGTCTGAACCAACCTGCAGATGTTTACAGTGGAGCTGGAAGCATCGCGAGCAGCAGCTCTTTATGTTGGACTCCAAACTGCGTTTTTCACCCCCACATTCGTTCTCCTGCTGCACCTGAAGCTGTGGAGGAAATGTTTACAGATATTTGTTTATCTTTGTGGGAGTCATGAGGAAATCGGCTCTTTGTGGATCATCTGAACCCAAACATCCTGTGGATGAGGAGGAAGGAGCCTCCTCCTCCTCCTCCTGTAATCTGTCTGTGTGACCTCTTCATGTGCTGAATTATAATAAAGCATTTCAAAGATGAGGGGCGAGTGTGTGACACACACACACACACACAGAGGCAGAGTGGAGGGATGTCTGATGATTGCATCATGCGTTGCGGTGAGTAATGATGTGTGTGAGCAGGAGGAGGCAGCAGCAGCAGGCATGAAAATGAACAATATGTTTTCCTGTGTTTGTGTGAAATTTTCCTGCCTCAAGATGGAAGCTCAGAGTGTGTGTGTGTGTGTGTGTGTGTGTGCGTGTGTGTGTGTGTGTGTGTGTGTGTGTGTGTGTGTGTGCTTGTC
Source organism: Gambusia affinis (assembly GCF_019740435.1). NCBI lineage: Eukaryota > Metazoa > Chordata > Actinopteri > Cyprinodontiformes > Poeciliidae > Gambusia > Gambusia affinis. Next base: position 24,595,779 of record NC_057885.1, read on the forward strand.
ATCTCTGTAATGGTGTTGCTATCTGACAGAGAAAGAAAGAAAGACAGAGGCTGGTTGTCCCTGACGACGGTGCGCCGTGTTGCCAGGCAACTGCGCTAACAATGGGGCCCACCAGCAGTGTTCTAGAATGTGGGCGTGGCCTGAGGAGCCGAGGGGCGGGGCTTCCCGCAGGCCTGACGTCAGCGACGGCAGATCGCCTCTGGATCCAACAGTTTCTGCTTCCAGAAACTCAAAGTATTCACACAAGTATTCAGGTTACAACCTGAACTTGAACAACTGTGGAGAGAAATGGAAATTAGATGATTTCTAAAATTTAAATGAAATCTTTCTCGAGTCTTTTTCAACCTCAGCGTCTCCAGCAGCTTTAAAAACCAACAGATCAACATTTATGGATGTTTTTCTTTCCAGAACATCCAGTTTAATTCAGTTTAAATAACTTCTTTAATCCCCAAGGGGCAATCTTAATAAATAATAATTCTCAATTGGATCTAGGTCTGGACTTTGAGTAGGCCATTCTAACACATGAATCAGCTTTGATTTAAACCAGCGGTGTCTGAACCCTAAAACATTTAGTGTTTTTTACTGGCTCAAAAACAAACTTACTGTACAATTTATTATTATTCAGGAGAGTTTAAAGACAAGAATATAATTTAAAATCTGAGTTTGTTTTCTTCATACTTCTGTTTGGTCTTGACTGTTTATAAAAACCCTAAGAAGAGATGAATTAATCCTGTTGTACTGCTTACTGTACAAAAACAACAAATCTAATCTGATCTAATCTAATCTAATCTGATCTAATCTAATCCAATCCAATCTAATCAGTTCAAACTGAAGTAATCTAAATAACAAAGTAATTAGAGACTTGCAGGAATGTAAGTGTAAATTATTACATAACAAAGATTTTCCACATTTGTGTTGTTAAAGAAAAATCTCTGATAAAGTTGTTTTGGAGGAAAAATGTTTCTATTTTCTTGGCCTGTAAATGTTTTTGTCCATTTTTAGCAACTAAAATTTTATAATTTGATTTAAAAAAAGTTATATCAAGTTATTGATATAAAAAAAGTTTTACCACTTTTTTCTGTTAAAAAGTGTTGCCAAGTAAAAGTCGTATTCAGCTTCAAACTAAAAGATAAAACTGTGCGGTGGGGATGGGCTGTGATTTCATCCCTTCATCATTTGTTTACGTCCAGATTTACCCTCTGACTTCTTCTGGGGCAGAATCGTGACGCTTGTCTCACATAAATGACGTAAAACATCAATATTATTTTTTCTTCAATGACATTTTAAAATCAGTCTGAATTCCCCGTTTCAAAACTATCGGGTTTAATTTGGTTCCACAGATGGAAGTGGAACAAACTGAACGTTTTTGGGTGGAAATCAATCAGAACTGGGTCGATCAGAATGAGGTGAAAACGTTTGATCAGAGTTTCAGTTTCCTGCTGTGGGAAATTAAACACAAATGGACTTTTTAACTTTACCAACCAGGTGACTGAACAGCTGCTTCCACTGGGTTTTATTTAGGAGCATCAGAGTCCAGAAGCTAAATACAAACACATCAGATTTCAGATTTTTATCTGAATGGTGCGGATGGCAGCGGTTTGGTTTTCTGGTTGGACAGACGGGTTCAGACCCAAACCTCCACCATGTTCTCAGCAGCAGCAGGTCTTCTTCTTGCTGTGACGTTTCTCTGCCCCATCAGTGAGTCTGACTGGACCGACACCAGCAGCCCCATCTTCACCAAACCGTCTCCGTTCTGCTATGGTTGGAGGCAAAATAACTAATAAAATATGAGGAAAACTCATCGGTAATCATCCAATCGGTGCTAAAACGTTGTTAAAACTGTGGAAATGCTTTTCATCCATCCATCCATCCATTTTCTTCCTCTTATCCTGGTCGGGTCGTGGGGTCAGCAGCTTCAGAATGGAGGCCCAGTCTTCCCTCTCCAGTCTCTTCCAGCTCCTCCAGGAATCCCAAGGCGTTCCCAGGAATCCCAAGGCGTTCCCAGGAATCCCAAGGCGTTCCCAGGCCAACAGAGAGACATCGTCCCTCCAGTGTGTCCTGGGTTTCCCCTCCTCCTGGTGGGACATGAACTCCTCACCAGGGAGGCGTCCAGGAGGCATTCTGACCAGATGCTCCTCAACTGGCCCCTCTCGATGTGAAGGAGCAGCAGCTCTACTCTGAGTCCCTCCTGGATGACTGAGCTTCTCTCTGTAAGGGAGAGCCCAGACACCCTACGGAGAAAACCCATTTTGGCAACTTGTATCTGAAATGCTTTATCAATTCAGTTAAAAAAAAGAAAATCAGGCAGTGAACTGAAAGACCTCCATATTTTGTTCTCTTTGATTTTTTGCATCATTTTTTAGGTTCTGTTTTACCGTTTGGATAAATCAAATACGTTCTAGCGGAGCTACCAGCTGTCTATTATGAGTCACAGATGCATCAACAAACCATTAAAACCACAAATAGGAAAACTTCCTCCTGGTTACTTTTGGTAAACAGGAAGAAAAGCATTTCCAGCTCCCGCTGAGCCTCATTCCTCAGGCTGGTAATTGGCTGTGGCTCGGGCCTCGGCGCTGATCCGCCGCAGACTGTGTGTGTTTAACAGCCAGTTAATCGCACCCTGATAGGCTTAATTAGTGCAGCGCGGCCTCCGACTCCGCCGCTCCCCCGAGCCTCATTATCCCGCTCAGCTTCCTGCTCCTGAGGGCCGCAGAGGGCCGGGAAGAGGCGGCGGGGACTCATGCGCCACCTGCTGGGGAGAAGCACCAACTGCAGCTGATTTACTGGATCTATCAATGATAGGATGATTAATCGATGTTGTTTGTTCATTTCTTTTGGATTTTTGTAAAAAATATTAAACCTTTAATTTACTGGTGAGCATTTATACAAACATTATAGATTTTATCTTTAAGTTGCATCACCCAGCACTATCTGGGAAGAGTTCAAAGGTCATTTAGCCTCCACACAACCAGAGTCCCATCAGGCCTCAGTTTGCAGGTTGAGGGTCAAAGTTCACACCAACTTTGCAGAAAACAGGTCAGGACAAACTGTGAGGCACGGTGGTGGCAGTATGATGCAGCAATTAACTGAAACAGGAGGATTTTCAAATCAACCTTTTATTCAGGTCTCCTTACAGAACCAGTGAAGACCGGTCCAGATGTCCAGGACCAGAACCAGAGCCAGTTCCTGTGGCTCAGAGTCTCTGAACATCCAGTTCAGCGAACAGCAGCTCTCAACCTGAATCAAAACAAACATCTGGCTGTTTGTCCAGATGTTTGCTGAACAGCTTCCACACATTTCTTTAGGATAAAAAAAATAAAAAGCATAAATATATTTGGATCAGAACACGATAAATGGGTCGTAGTCCTGGAATTTAAAGTAAAAATCAGTCCCGACATTTAAAAACAACCTGGTCACTTTTCAGTTCAACAACAGACAAAAAACAGAAACAATAAAAAATAAAAACAAACTTTCTGTATTTATTTCTGCATATTTTTCCCAGAATCAGGGAGGAATTTCTCCAGAGATCTGATCAGACGGCCGACCCAACAGCTGACTGTCTGACGGAGGTTCAAAGGTCCTGTGGGAGGATTTAGGGGCGGAGTCAGAGGGGACGTGGGCGTGGTCAGAGGAGAGGTGGTGGGAGGAGTCAGAGAGTCTGCTGGAAGATTGTCTGTGGGCGGAGTCAAAGGAAAAATTGTGAGGTGAGTCAAAGAGACGGGTGGAGTCAACATGGAGTCGGTGGGCGGAGTCACTGTGATGTTTGGCGGGGCCATTTGCCTGTTGGGCGGGGCCATGTGGCTGTTGGGCGGGACCATGTGGGTGGTGGGCGGGGCCATTTGCCTGTTGGTTCTGGCCCTGTGAGCCGGGCGGGGCGGCGGAGCTCGGATTGTTCTGGTTCTCTGATGCTGAGTTGGACTCGGGGAGGTGAATCGGTTCAGAACGGGACTCGGACTGAGAACTGTGCTCTGATTGGATGAAGCAGAGGGCGTGTTGTGATGGAGGCGGAGCTAAGGCCTTGTGGTCGGAGGCGGAGTCAGAGAGCGGCGGGACGCCGACCTTCTGACCTCGTGCAGCGGCGGTGACGTCAGGACGGACGCCCCCTGCTGGCGGCCGGTCGGGTCGGAAAGCAGCAGCACTGAGAGAGTTCAGACCTGAGAAGAAGTCCCAGCCAGATGGACCGAGACCACCGGCACCGACCCAACGGGTCGGGCTGACCGGGTTCCTGCGGTCGCTTCCCGCAGCACTGCGGTGAGCCGGGTGGAGATCCGGGGAATGTGAGGAGGTCGCAGGGGTCAAAGGTAAATTCAGCTTCAAGCTTTCGCTTCTGCGGAACGACTCCACGGAGGGAAAAGAACCGAACCTCAGGCTGGGGAGCCGATCAGAACCGGACCGGGCCGGGAGCCTGGGGGAGGCGCAGGGGAGCTGGTTCTGGATGGTTGCTATGGAAGGAATGGTGAGTGGGTTGAGACCCGGTGAGTTCCTGCTAGTCGGGTTTGGGTCGGAGGACCGATGTGGCCCAACGTCTGGCGGGCCGGCGGCGCCGCGCGGCGGACTCCCAGCATCCTTGTGTTTGAGAGGCGGCGGCGTGTTCCTGCGGTACGACCCGACCGGACTGGCCCGCCGCAGGAGAGGCGGGACTTCCCGACCCTCCATCCTCTCCAGCGGAGGCGGGACGGAGTCCTGGTTCTGCCGACAGCCGGTGGGAGACGTTGGACCAGAACCTGTCCCCTCCTCCAGCCGGATGACTTCCTGTGGCGTCCGCTCTCTGTTCTTCGACAGGAAGCCGCCGTCCAGGTTCTGTCTTGGTGGAGCGATCCGGTTCAGGTCGTCCAGGATGGCCTCCAGCAGGTTCTGGTCGGACGGGTCTTCTCTGCGGCCCAGTTTCTTGGTGTCGGCCTCCGGTTGCTGGTCGTCAGACGTCTGCAGCAGGGACACGGCGTCCTCCATGTTCTCGACGTCCACATAGCCGCGGTCGCCTCGGCGCGCCGCTCCGGACCGAACCGCCGCCTCCGACTCCGACCCGTCGGACCCCCGGTCCAGGATGTCGGCAGGAAGTTCCCCGACCTCCACAGCCCCGCCCACTGAGGCGGAGGGAGCCAACGGGAGGGACGGGAGGTCGGAGAAGTCGATGGTCTGCTGGCTGCTGAGGGGGCTGCTGCTGCCGCTGTTGGTCTTCTTCTGGCCGTCGTCATGGCTACTGTCGCTGTCCAGGGTGATGATGACCGGAGAGCTGAGGCAGAAAACAGCGTCAGACAAAAACTTTACACGTTATCAGAGATACAGCACTTATCGTATCGCTCCTCCTTGATCGTGATAAATTTCTGTCATGATAATAATTCTGATTTATTTTTGTCACAACAAATTCCAAATAATGTTCAAACCTCCTAAACTATTTACTGTGATCAATGAAAACATGAATAAATTAAATAAATCTGTGACACAGATGACTTCGACTAAAGAAGCATCACAAACAGGAACGTTTGTCATGAAGGCGTTTGTGTCTGTGGGACTGTAATTACTGTGACACAGTCACAATAAATACCTAACTAATTAAATCACTTTTATCATTTTGTTATAGGATTTTAAAACGTTTAAACTATTATCATTTAAATCAGGCTGGTTTTTATTGATGTGTTAAAATGTATTGATCAGGTCAAAGGTCGTCTGATTAATCAGTTCTAACAGAACTGTTTTTATCTGAAAGCTTGTTTTCTATCAACACACACACACACACACACACACACACACACACACACACACGTTAAGGAACGTCCTCACAGAGCTCCGCCCTCCAATAACTCAGTTATTCTCTCCCGGTGAGAGAATAACTGATTCTGTTCTCTGAGGTTCACTGAAACAAAGCGGGTCGACCCGTTTGGGTCCAATGTTTTCTATTCTATTTTTATTTTCAGCAATAAAACAAGAACTTTCCTCCAAAGCCTCTATTAATCAGAAATTCATGACTGTGGAGTATAAAACATCCCAGGATGTTTGAGGCTGTGATGCAAAAAGCAAAACAAGATGGCTGCCAATGATTGGCTCGTTAACCGACGGCAAGGAAGGTTTTTCTTTATCTTAAATGAAAAGATTTTATAAATTGTTTGGCTTCCTTCCTGTTCTGACTGCGTTGTTCTTTTAACAAATGGTTGTTTGTTTAGTTTGTTTACTCCAACTAACGATTCAAGTTCTGATTGAGTTCTGTTGAAACAAACATGGCTCCTCTGGTCAGAAGCTCTTTTCACGCAGGTCAGAACTTCACCTGCTTCCTGTCATGTGACCTTACCTGGTGACCTGCGCCCTGCGTTGGCGTCTCCGGCGGCGCTTGTGAGCGGACGGCTGCGCGGCGCCGGAGTCGATGGTTCCCTCATAGATGATCTCCACGCTGGGACTGCGGTCGTCTCTGGACCTCCTGCTGGTCAGAACAGATCCAGAAACGATTTTACTGCTGGGACTGAAAATGGACAGAAAGGATTCAACCCATGACCCCATGACCCCATAAACACCTCCTCCTCCAACAGGAAGTGATTCTGACCTGCTTCCTGTCTTCAGGCTGTTGTCCCGCCTCTCCGCCTCCCTGCGGAGTCTCTTCCTGCGCTCCCTGTCACGCTGCCGGCTGCGGCTCGGCCTCCATGACACGTCCTTGCTGCTGTTCAGGTGGCGGCTCTTGTACTTCCTCTTCCCGCCGGGTTTCTCCACGTGATGCGGCCGCTTGGGGGAGGAAGGAGGGGAGGGCGGCGTTCCGGGGGAGGAGCAGAGCGGGGAGAAGGAGCGGGAGGGCGAGGAGGTGAGGGGGGACACCTGGCTGAAGCGGAGCTCCCAGTCGGAGTCCGGCGGGCTCGGCGGCGGCGAGGAGGCGGAGTCAGCGCTGGAGTCGAATGGCGACGGCGAGCAGCAGGACATCATGGGGGGCAAGATGGAGCGGTTGGGGTTGCAGAAGGTGCCGCTCTTCCCATGAGGCTCTCTGCTCTGGTCCCGCCCACGCTGCTTCTTCTTCTTCCTCCGGCGTTCGCCTTGCTGCTTCCTGTCCCTCCGGCGGCGCTCCGGCGTTCCTGGGCTGAGGGAGCAGACCGACTTCCTGCTCCGTCCAGAACTCTCTGACCAGGAACCGGACCGGCGCCGGGAGTTTGCCTCCTTCTGCTGCTCCGCCCTGAAGGCTCCTGACGTGGAGGGAGGGATGATGGGTAGGTAGGGAGGAGGAGGGGGCGGAGTCTTATCGACCGTTGCTGAACCAACTTCCACTTCCTCCTCTTTCTTCTTCTTCTCTCCCTCGTCTTCCTCGCTGTCGGAGGACAGCTGCACCAGCTCCGGAGTTCTCTCAGCGATCGGCTTCTTGTATCCCACAATCAGACACTCCTCCTCCTCGCCGCGCGGCTCTGCTCCCTCCTGATTGGCCGGTTGCTGAGGTGCCGGGCTGAGTGGCGGCGTGGTGACTGAATGTGGCGGCTCTGCCGAGGTGTACGACGGTCCTGGCGTCTCATCATCCCAGCCGGACAGGCTGAGGCTGCTTCCTGTTTGAATTACATCATCGTGACTTCCTGTCGCTGCCTCGGCTCTTCCTCCTTGCTCCTCTTCCTCCTCCTCAGAGATGGCGATGACGGAGCTGCCGTCGGAGGGGCTGCTGAGCGGCTCCAGCTCCATGGCGCTGGCGGGCGGCTCGTACACCGCCAGCTGGTCGTAGCTCTCCATGCTAAGTGAGGAGAGGCCGAAGCTCACCAGCTCGTGCACAAAGTGCTCTGTGCGGGCCAATAGGAACTGCCGCAGGTCTTCTTCTAGGGCGGCGGCGTCCTCCAGGCCGCTGCGCAGGACTCTGGCGGTGACGGTGCGCAGCACCACGTCGCTGAGCGGGGCGTGCGGGCCGAGCAGCACCGCCAGTTCCCGCCGCAGCCAGCTGGTCAGCCGGTTCAGGTGGCCGGTCCCACGGCGGAATGTCTCCGGAGCGACGCTACGAGGTCGCCCCTGGTTACCGCTGACGCCCCGCACCCGGATCCCGCTCTGGTAGAGCGCCTTGCGGAACGCCGTGACCTCCCTCTCCCTCATCTGGACGGTGCTGCCCTCCCGCTGCAGCCGCTGCCGGGCCGCCAGGCGGCACATGAGGCGGCGTGATGCGCGGGCGCTGGGGGCCGCTGCGCCCCGCAGGCCGGCCAGCTCCTCGTTCAGCGCCTGCCGCCGCTCCACGTCTCTCCTCATCATCTCCTCGGCAACCTCCTCCACCCGCATGTTGTCCATGATGAGTTCCGACATGTCCAGGTGGTACGGCGAGACGGGCAGCGGCGGAGAGTGCATGAAAAACTCCCACTCCCCAACGCGGTCAGTCGACCTGCGACCGCTCGCCGCCCGCTCACGCCTGCGCCGCCGCCGTACGGCGTCCCTGTCGGCCGCCACCAGGTGCCGCCTCAGCATCAGCCGAAGGTGGTGCTGCGCGCCGTCCGCCGTCATGGCGGCCACGGTGGTGAGGAAGGTGCTAGCGGTGAGCTGGTTGGCAGCGCGTTGCGGCGGCTGCAGCGTGTACTCCTTGAAGTCGTCCTCGGCGCGCACCGAGTGCAAGATGGAGGCGAAGGGCTGCTTGCAGAGCGGACACTCTGCCTTGTTATGCGACCACTCCTGGATGCAGGGGAAGCAGAAGCGGTGCAGGCAATGGTCCAGGTACGCCAGGTTATTGAAGCGGTCCAGGCAGATGGGACACTTGGAGTCGGGCGACGCCTCGGCTGCCACGGCGGGCCTGGCGGCGCCGGACGAGGTGGAAGGAGGAGATGAGGCGGGGGCTGGGGGGGCCGAGGCCTTGCTGCTGTTCTTCTTCCTCCTGCTGCTCCGTCGGCTCTCTCTGGTTCTGTCTGCGTCTCCCTCCAGAGCGCCTCCTGCTGGAGCGGCCACCGGCGCCGTGTCCCGCCGACGCAGCTTCATCCGAGTCGGCGCCATCACCTGAAGACGGAGACACAGAGGCTCAGCATCACGTCAGAAACACAGAACATTTCATCCACATTGGGAAAACTCCCTCAGTAGCATTTTAAAGTATTTATCTATTTTTAATAGGGATGCATGATAGAGACACGTTTAAAGTTACTGTTTACATGCGGAAAATTTACACATGAAGATTCATTTACTTGCCATCCATAACGTCACGCTGCAAAAGGTCTATAGTGGCATCAACATCAGTATCAGCCAGTGTTAGTCATTTTTTAACATATCGGTATCGATATGATAAATAAAACTGGGCCGATATTAACAACCAATAATCATTTACATTTTATCAATTTCTGGAGGTTGGTCATGTGAGCGTGATGCAGCGCAGGACTGTGGGGAGATTAAGTGACATAAAGAAGGTAGCTGTGTGCCAGCTGTGCGGTAAGAGTAGTTATATATATATATATATATATATATATATATATATATATATATATATATATATATATTAGTAAAATATTAGGAAATATCAGTTATCAACCTTAACAGCAATATTATTACTGGATATCAGTATCGGCCCAAACTTTCACAACGGTGCATCCCTAGATTTTAACTTATACATTTTATAAAGGTTTCCAGGTATGTTAAGTTTCGTGTGTATGTTTTGGTTGTATATTTGTCTACCGTGTGTAATGTTCTCTCTGTGTTCTAACCTGATCAGAACCAGAACAGAACCACCGCTTCTTCTCTCCTCAGAGGAACACAATCACAGATCCTAACTCACATTTGTCAAATCTACACTCCCCTTTAAGGTCAGAATCTGTCAGATTCAAGATTGTTGTGAATATTAAACACAAACTGAACGAACTAACTCCTGTTAGCCTAAAGCTAACGAGCTACAATCAGGCTAACCTGTAAATATTTAAAGACACAGCATTAAACAATACGTCACTATTTTTAGACTGATTAAAGTTATTTTCTATTGGTACATATAACTCGAATCGGAGTCATTACGTAATTAAAACCATAATTTTATTCCCTGCCTTCCTGACACTCTGTCACCATGCTAACAGAGTTAGCTCCACAGACCTCAGCTGAAAAACCCGAAGCTCGCTCCTCCTCATCCGGGCCTTTCTTCCTTCTTCTCCGCGCCGGCAGCGGCATCCACTGTCAGCAGAGAGGAACCGGCGTCCCCAGCTCAAAGATTCAGATCCAGATCCGTTCAGAACCTCTGCAAAGTTCGGAACCAAAACATCAGGCTCTGGGTCGGTTGTTGTCCTAACTCAAGCTACAACCCAAGCAGCGGGGCATGATGGGAAACCAACAGACGTCTGGTCCTTCCCTTATGTCGAAGATTGTCAAAGTGTGAGGAGAGCTCACTAATACAAAACATTTATTAATCTTGTGTAATATTATGTAATTCAACCATTGGCTGTTTTCTGTTATTACTTATTTATTGTTACATAACTCTCCATGGTATTTTATATTTATTTGTTCTTTCCTAATACAGTTTTGGAGACAACGTGATGTCGACCAAACTCTTCCGTGGCCTAATGGCGCCATTGCTTTTATATGTTTCAGAATAAGTTTGAGAAATATTTTAGGTTTCTTACACCCAGTCTACACCACAATACTTTGTATCTTATTTTGTAGTATTTGAATTATTTATCATAAATCGTCAGTCAATTTTGTTTTATTTTATTTTATTCTTCAATTAAAACTAGCTCGATGTGAGACATCTTCTTTCGGACCCTTTCTTTGGTTACCATGGTAACGGATGTGCTCTTCTGTAACTGCCCCCAAAAGGCAGTTTTCGCAGAACACCGGCGCATTTCAAAGCTAGTTTAACGGCCAATGTTTTAATGCAAAATAATAACAATAATAATAATAATGTAATACGGAAAATATTTAAGAAGCGAAAGCTGATATTTAAGCCGTAAACAAATCTTTAACTTACACTTTACCCTCTTTGACACAAGATGGCGCCTTGGCGGTTGAAACGTTGTTTGAACTCAGCCGAAGAAGAAGCGGGAGCGTCTAAGTAAACAGACCCAGCGGAACATGGAGAGTCTCAGCCGGGGGACCGTGGACAGGATTTATTCTGCGGTGAAACAGCTTAACCTGCTTTCAGACGATGTTTGCTTCAGATTTGAAGGGTTTTCTGTTTATATCTGGACCACAGTGGACTATTTCACATTTATAATGATCACTGAAAGAAAAAAAAAAAATCAATAAATCCATGTGGAAAGAAAGAGGAAATTCCTAAAATATCTCAGAACATGGATGTGCTAATTAATTATTGTTAACTGTTTCTATTTACATTTATGAGTTGTAGCATCGTTTGAGGTGAGGATGAAGCGGAAGTTAGTTTACGATTTGCAAATGGCTAAAGGGCGATTTCGCAGTTTTTCTGTAACTTGAGCATCTTTAATCTGCTCTAATTTATAGACTGCAATACTTGTACACTAGAGTGCTCTCTAGAAGAACACCCCTCCTTCCTGTTTTAAAGCAAATGTCCACTATTTTAGTCGTAAACACGAACAACATCAAGAAAAACAATAGATTGTTTGTAGTACAATAATTCCCTGTGATTAAAAAAATCCTGGATCAGAACCTAAACTGGTAAGATGAGTGAAAACTGCTGACATCATACCTGATCTGGGGTAAAATCTTGTTACAGTCTGGATTAAACATGCTTCAAGTGTCTGGACTCTCCTGACCCGTCTCTGTCCTGCAGGTCCTACTGGGTCTGGTGGTTCTGTCCTGGTCTTATGTGATCTACGCCAGCAGGATCGCAGCTTATTGGCTGCTGGAGAAACGGACCGGCCTGCTGCAGGAGGACTGACGGCGCCGCTGCAGGTTGGTGCTGGGAGATGTTCTGGTTCTGGACCAGAAACTACCAGCTACAGGAATGAACCAACAGGTGGGTTCTGTTTACGCCTCTGATGGTAACAGATTTTGCTGGATGAAAAATTGTCCCAGAAGTTATTGAGATGAACGATAATGTTGTTTTAGACCATTTTCAAGTAGCATAGTGGTAATAATGGCGTAATAATGCAAGAACATTCTCAGAGATCAATAAACTTTAAATTCCAGTGAACATTTAAAACTGGAACTGGAAAACATTTTAAGTATCCAAAATAAACAAACAAACAGAAACAACAAATAAAATGAATCATGAAGTCTCTGTAAACAAATTTGTTTTAAACAACAATAAATCATGAAAATGGAAATGATTGAGTTAGTTTAAATTTATCATTCAGTAGATTTATTTATTGCCAGCTGTGACAGGCCTGGTCTTATTTCAGGTTTGAGTTGATCAACCAGGAAGAAGATCCTCCTCCAAAATAGTTATTTTCTGTTATTTATAAATCTGGAACAAAGTATAAAGTAATGGCAATAACTCATCAGAAAAATGATAAAACAGTTTAATAAAAAAAAAAAACTTTTAAAATCACACTTAAAATTTGTACAAAGTTACAAATGTTTTATAAATGTTGAAGTTTTACACTGTTGTATTTATTTATTGTCAGTAAACCTCTTTATATTTCCACTGAATTTTTTTAACAGAATTATTCTGGAAACCACGACTGGCAGTTTATTGTTACAGCGTCCAGTGGACCCGGAGGAGATGTTCTGGAGAACCGCAGCCTGAGAAGAGCTGAGAGTCCAGCAGGTTTCTGGATCAGAACTGACAACGAATCCAGGTCTGAACAGAAACCAAGAGAAGATTCAGTTTAAACTGAAACTTTAAAATGATTCAGTTCAAACTGAAAGTTTAAAATAATTCAGTTCAAACTTAAACTTTAAAATGATTCAGTTCAAACTGAAACTTTAAAATGATTCAGTTTAAACTGAAACTTTAAAATGATTCAGTTCAAACTGAAACTTTAAAATGATTCAGTTCAAACTGAGGAAGACAGAAACTTCTTCAATTCATCGTTCAGTTTGGATTCAGAGGTTCACTGATCCGATGATCTGCAGCCGTTCAGATCTGTGAATCTTTGTTTGTCTATTAGTTTGAAGAACAAAAAAAAACCATTTTCAGTAAAAATGTCTTCACTAAAACTGAAATCAATTAGTTTGGAGGAAACGTTTCAGTTAAACTGCACTGTTTGAGGATATTTAATTATTACCTCAAAGGTTGTTTATTTTTAACAGAAGACTGTTAAGAGAAGTCGAGTGGCTGAAAACCTTTAAAGTTGTTTGTGACACAAAGTTTGCCAGAATAAATGAAACCTGTGAAAACAAACCGCAGTCAGGATGTTGGACACGATGATGATGATGATGATGATGATGATGATGATGATGATGATGATGATGATGTTGGACATAAATTTGTCAGCTAAAATGTTAGATTTGTTCTTTGAGTTCATGTTTATATGAAACATAATTAATGATTTTAACGATAGAAGTAAAACAAAACAAGTTCATGTAAACATTTCCAGATCTGTTCATTAAAATGTTTCTGTTGATTTGTGTTTGAATTATTTTCTTAAGCATAAAATAAAAAACAGCAACAACAGATTTAAATTCACACTGAACAGAACTCACTGGAAGAAACTTGATGATGATGATGATGCCCTTCATCCTGGTTTTAATGTTTGAGAGGAAACGGTGGAAGGATGTTCAGTTAAAGGGTTGAAACCCCGCCCTGTCTGTAGGGGGCGCCATCCAGCAGTCTCCTCTGCGCTGAGGGAGCCGTTGAAACAGAGAACAAAGTTTTCACTGGTGAAGTTCAGCTGAAGAAAAACAGAAACACAACAAATCAAAGAAAACCTGATCTGGAGATTCATCAGGAAGAGATTCACTGAGGAAACAGGAAGTCCTGAAGACAGAGACACCAACCACTGGTGGTTTATAAACCACGGAATGGATTACACATCTGCTGCTGCTGGTCAACCTGCAGACCTCTCTGGTTCTGGTTCTGGTTCTGATCTTCATCACACTCATACAGAGTCGTTGATACTTCTGTCCAACGGACCTGAGCCGATTATTGAGCTCAGTATTCAGCAGCTGTTCCTCCGTATCGGGGAACCGATAAACCGATAAACGGAGGAACGGAGGAACGGCTTCATCAACATCTGAAACATGGAGACACACGAGAAACGGCAACCAGAGTCTGGAAGCAACGCGGCAATCTGCAACCAAATCAACCAGCAACTATTTGAAGCAAACACAGCAGCAATAATCTTCACAGTGTGATTGTTGCGTTGCCATAGATACAGTCTGATGCCATGAGTTTTATTCTGATATCTGAGTTGAACTGAATCTGATCAGGAACTTGTTTTTGTTTTTACTTTTTGAGCGGAGCTTTCATTATCAATCCTCCTTTATCCTTTATGAATGAGACTCTAGATGTTGTTTCCATGGAGACGAATAACAGGAAGTGAACATTTAGTGAGATGCAGCAGAAAGTTTTGAGGTAGTTTATGTTCTTCATCATTTCTCTGACTGAAAGCATCGTGAGTCTGGAAACATTATGGATTAATACCACAGAGGAGACGTCAGCAGGGGGCGCTGTCACATTGTTTTTAAAATGTCCAGTTTCTGTTTTTCTGCAGCATCTTAGCAGAAAATCATCTGTTAGCCCCTCTGAGAGTCACCAGAGGGCTCCAGAATAATCCAGATGATCAAATCATGACGCCAGCAGCAGATTCTTCTGGTCATTACATGGAAATAGATTCTGTTCACCGTGAGACTCCCAGAATCCAGAACCAATCCCCTCAGGCTCCGGAGGAACTTCCTGTCTGCAGCTCGATGTCATTTTATTCAGAAAGTTAAAATCCTACAAGATTTCAGATCATGAATCAATATTCTGTCTGTTCTCAACATGGAAAATAAAACAGGTTAAAGAAGAACCTGATCCACGGATCTCAGGCCACACAGAGAGAAAAACTGGAAAAGTTTTTCAAACATCAACCTTTTCCTGATTCCTGCTCCTGTGAGCTGATTGGTTCTTGTGTCTCAGGTGTTTTCATTATTTATAGAACCTGAAGATGTTTCAGCAGAAACCAAAACATCTGCAGACGACCTGAGGACAGCGGAGGGATTAGAGCCTCTGTGGACACACACACACACACACACACACCCACACCAACACACACACACACACACACACTCACACACACGCAAACACACACACACACACCCACACACACACACACGGCCTCTTTGATGCGGCTCCTCAGATGTGTAAATGTTGGCCTGAATGGGCGAGCGAGCAGCAGGCAGAGCTGGAGAGAGAGTTGAGCACCCATTCAATCAGAAACACTTCAAACACACACACGTTGTGTTATCTGTAATTAAAACCTGGCTGTGTTTGGGGCCCCTGGGGCCTTTCTGCATATTAATCAGCCTCTTTGTGTGGTTTATGGGAATGGGTCGCATCGGTTCTGATCATCTGAATCATCCTCTGTATTCATCCGTTCATCTTTCACCAAGCAGCTCGTTTTAATCCTGAGAAACTCATTTCATTAACTGAACCTGCAGCTGACATTAAAGATTCAAACAATGAATAAATTCCCTTTTAAATAAGAAAATTAACATTTTATTACCTAAAATGCAAAAACACAATTCCTCCAGTGAATGTTTGATCGTCTTTAGTAAATGATGATAAAATATCAACATGAGAAAAGTTCATCACTTCCTGCTGAACATCAACAGTGTAGGATTAATCTGGGGATTATTTTATGGATTAACTGATTAATAACTGGATATCAGAGATTTTATTTACTGAATTAGAATCAGGTGAAGCTAAAACTAAGATTTACAGAAATAGAAGATTTTTCATCTCCTCTCACTGGTTTCCATCCTGAATGTTTCAGTTACACCTGGTTAAACTCACCTGGTTTAACTCACCTGGTTAAACCCACCTGGTTAAACTCACCTGGTTTAACTCACCTGGTTAAACCCACCTGGTTAAACTCACCTGGTTTAACTCACCTGGTTAAACTCACCTGGTTAAACTCACCTGGTTAAACTCACCTGCTTTAACTCACCTGCTTTAACTCACCTGGTTTAACTCACCTGCTTTAACTCACCTGCTTTAACTCTCCTGGACCCACTGAAGCTCATCAGAGGCTGCAGAAGAACCTGGACCTGCTGAGCAGGAAGTGAATACGACCAGAGAGGAAGTAAAACGTTCAGGACAAACCGGGTTAAATACAAACTGTAGATTATACATATTTAATTATAATTTAATTCCTTCATTTCACCAGAAAGGATTAATTTACTGTCTGTAAACTTAATCCATCCATCCATTTTCTGTTCACCCTTCGTCCCTAATGGGGTCAGGAGGGTTGCTGGTTCCTCTCCAGCTGCGTTCCGGGCGAGAGGCGGGGTCAGATTTAATCTGATTATTTAATCTGATTAACTTTTTCATCCCTTTACCAAATTGTTCCTCCATCAGTCCAGCAGATGAAGTTCGGACCAAACTGGGTCATCAGCAGAATAATCCAATAAGATTCAACGAGCTGCAATGGCCTAGTCAAAGTCCAAACGTCAGAGACCTTAACAACCTGAACCTGTTGCTCTTAGTTCTACAGTTTTTCTTTTATCTGGATCTGGATTAATAAACGATGATGAAGAATCTATTCTGATTCTGTTCAGTTGGGATTTTATTTAAACAGTTTTAGAAATTCATTCTCTCCTTCATCGCCTCCTAGAGGAGATTAAAGAGGAACTGCATGAAGCACGGCGGCGGACGGATGATGATGAGGGAACAGAGAGAATTTAGTTTGATGGTTTTAACAGGCAAACTGTCAGAACTTTAAACCAGTTTAATTTATTAACTGGTTTAAAGTTTTAGTGTCGGTTCAGTTTGAGGGCTGAAGTTCTGAAAACCAGATGGAGGTTCTGGTTCTGTTGGTTCTGGTTCTGTCTGTTGGTTCTGGATCCAACATGGCCGCCTCCTTTACGTTCTGCTTAATATTCTGAATAATTTTTATTTCAGTTTAATTTCATTCATTTATTTAATTTACTTGGTTTGAGATAAAAACACAGAAACGTTTTTTTTTTCTTTACAGAAAAACTTTATTTTATTTGTTACATAATTAAAACACATTTCTGCTCTTATTATTTTATTCTTATTGCTCTGAGAAAATCTATTTATTAACTATAAACAATAAATTATTATAATTAAACTGTTTTAAAAGCTTTAAACAATAATAATCTGAGAAACTGAAATACATAAATATTCATTATTTTTCTAATTTTTAATGACATTCAGAATGAAACTTATGATTGAAGCAATAATAAAATATTATTGACTTGTATATGACATTTATGGACTATAAAATAAATGCACATAAAAACCAAAGCAACGGATAATAATAATAAAATATCTAAATAAATAATTTTCTAATGATAATTCTTAATAAACTAAAGAGAATATTGGGACCAGGCTAAAAAAACAAACAAGAATAAAATAAAAATATTAAGAGAATAAAGTTTTACAAGAAAATAAGCCAGAATACAATAATAATAAAATTATTATGAAAACTTTGACCTGCAGTAAAATGAAGTTATTCTGTGGTTTATTGGTTTATTATTTTCTGGTAATTTTCTGACTTTATTCTCTGAATTTATTTTATTTTATTATCCTGGTCATAATGTTCTGCCCTAACAAACAGCCAAATTAACTTCATGAATTCACAGATTCTAGACTTTTCCTCTCGTCTTCCACGGCCTGAACAGAAGCTGCAGGTTTTCAAACTGGGATCGTCTGCAGTGAGGTTCTGGATCAGACCGGATCCATCAGCAGGTCGTCGCTGACGAACCCCGGCACCGGGAACCGATCCGTCTCTGGTTCTGTGTTCGGTCTGGCCGCCCTGCCGTCCGGCCCAGTCGCCTTCTTCCCCTCCAGCCAGTAGGTCACCATGTCTCCCTTCCCCTGCAGGGACAGGCGGTTACTGGGCGGCCTCCAGTGCTCCCAGTAGCAGCAGAGTGGATTCTGGTGGAGGGCTCACCTTGACCTGGAGCGTTCCTCTGCACTCCAACACGTAGCCGCCGATCTCCTCCAGCAGGTAGAAGGCGCTGGAGCTGCACTGGATCTTCAGGGCTGGACGGACAGAGAGGCAGCTTCTTAAAGGGCCACGCCACCTAATTCAGGACTAAACCTGCCTGAGATTCACGGTGTTTTCAAACTGCTGTGGTTCTTTCTCTCTGCACTGCATCAAACCAACCAAACCCTGTGAGCAACCTGTTCCCCTCCCGGCCTGTGGGGGCGCTGCACCAACAACCACTGAAGACACTGAGCGCAACTTCCTTCTTCTCCAAAAGGAAACAAAAATGGAGGGCTCAGATTTTAGCGGTTGGAGGATTTCTCTTTAGTCTTTGCCTAAAGACCACGAGCCATTTCTCCAACTAGGCTAAATGTTTTGGTTGTATTTACTCAGAATGCCATACTCTGTAGTCAACTTCCTGTTTTTGGAGCCGTTTCTGATCTGCTTAGCTTTCGCATATGCATTCAAATCACTCCAGAGTTCACATTAAAAAAAAAACCCTGACTGAGGTTTGTAACGGACCAGATTTCACACCTCCCCAAACCAACCGGACTTTCTGGACGAACGGACTGGAGTTGGATTAAAGTGAACTAAACAGGACTGGTGTGAACGCAGCCTATAAAACCTGACCAGCTGGTGCAGTTTGGTCGTTGTTACCCAGGCTGGTGGACTCCATCCTGGACGACGTGTTGACCGTGTCTCCGAACAGACAGTACCGAGGCATCTTGGTCCCCACCACTCCGGCCACCACCGGACCTGAACACAGGGAGACGTTCAGAGAATCAATCACGATCAGTTTCAGCTTCCCAGCCGTCTGCAAGCTTACCGGAGTGAATCCCCGCCCGAATCTGCAGCTGCATGCCGGGTTTGTGGGGAATCCTGAAGGTGCGACAGACGGCAACCAGATCCAGAGCCATGCTGGCGATTTCTGAGGCGTGCAGGATCCCGTTCTCCTGGGGGACGCCTGACACCACCATGTCTGCACAGGGGGCGCCAAAACACAGGGGTAGCTCTCAGAGTTAGCGCTCAGAGTTAGCTCACAGGCTAGCTCTCAGAGTTAGCTCACAGAGTTAGCTCTCAGAGTTAGCTCACAGAGTTAGCGCTCAGAGTTAGCGCTCAGAGTTAGCTCACAGGCTAGCTCTCAGAGTTAGCTCACAGAGTTAGCTCTCAGAGTTAGCTCTCAGAGTTAGCTCACAGAGTTAGCTCTCAGAGTTAGCTCTCAGAGTTAGCTCACAGGCTAGCTCTCAGAGTTAGCTCTCAGAGTTAGCTCTCAGAGTTAGCTCACAGAGTTAGCTCACAGAGTTAGCTCTCAGAGTTAGCTCACAGGCTAGCTCTCAGAGTTAGCTCTCAGAGTTAGCTCTGAAAGGAGCATGGCGGATCGTCAGCGTGTGTTTCTGCTCTCACAGGCGTCTCCGATGGTTTCCACCTTGTAGACGTCGTGGTTGTCGATGATGTCATCGAACGTTGTGTAGAGCTTGTTGAGGAAGTCGACCACCTGATAGGGCGTGCTGCTGCTGGACAGCTGGGTGAACCCGACGATGTCACTGCAACCGACCGGAAACAGCATCAGGCTGAGATTAAACATCTCTAAGATCAACCCAGATTTTGAGCTGAAATCACATTTCTGTCATACTGTTAGATAAATGTGGCAGCAGTCAGATCTCTGTGTGAAGGGTTTAATACCCCAAAGCACAGAAGAAGAACACACACACAGCGGTAAAGATGGCCGCCGCTTGTGGATGGATTTTAAGTTATTCAGAGCATCAGATCATTAGACAAATGAAGCCAAGAAAAAGAAACTCCAGCTAACATCAACGGCCTTTAGTGGATCATTGCCTGCAGCTTCTGACCCGGTTCTGATCTGCAGGATCGGACCTTGAAACTTTTCAGAGTGTCGTGCCTCTGGTAAGGCACAGACCCACCAGGTGATGAGACAGTTTGTTGCGTTTTCAAACACGTTTGTTAAATAAGTTCTGTAATGTGACACTTGCACATTACAGGAATTAAAGTTTGCAGGAATTAAAGTTTTTCATGCACATTTCAAACTCCTGCAGCTGCTGATCTGCAGGAGTTTAAGGAGAAATGATACCTGAAGAAGACGGTGGCGCTGACGTAGCTCTGAGCCTGTGATAACTTCCCCTGACGCAGATCATCAGCTACCTGCTTAGGAAGCATACCTGCAGGAGACACAAACACATTCAGACAGCAGGACAGATGGAGGACAGATGGAGGACAGATGGAGGACAGATGGAGGACAGATGGAGGATAGATGGAGGATAGATAGAGGACAGATGGAGGACATCACGCACGCTGGCCTGGCCATCTGATCTGTAAAATAAGGAAACCTGAACAGCTTCCCTCACTGAAAGGTTCAGACCGATGGATAAACTTCAGGTTCAGCAGTTCAGCTGTTGCCGCAGCAACACTGAACTTCCTAACTGGAGGATGGATCATTGATGATTGATCCACAGGAAACTGATCACTTCCAGGTGATCTCTGCTGTGTTTTTGAGGATCTTACTGTACAGCAGCCGGTCAGTTTTCTGTTTCTCCAGCATCAGATCCTGAGTTCTCTCGGCCACCAGGACCTCCAGGTGTTTGCTGTACTTCTCCATCTGCAACAGAGAAACTTCCTTCAGGTCAGCAGACAGGAAACAATCATTTACGCATCAATCAGATCCTCCAGTTTTAATCTTTCCACAATCACAACAATCAGCTCAAAATCAACAAGTCTTTTCCAGCTAATAGAATCTTTGAGTTCATTTAAATTTTTTTGCAAAAATAGTCACAAACTTTGGGTTTAAGGTTTCTAAAACTGCAAAAGCACAAAATCCCACCAGCTATTCTTTCTAGCTTTAATATCTTAGTTCACTTGAAATGAAACAAAACTAACTTATAAATAACTTTCCAGTAAGACATAGAAGTTTGTTTTAAATCAATTATTCCTGAATTTTGATGATTTCACTTATGAGAAAAACATGTTTTGATAAGTTAAATAATCTGCCAGTCAAACTAGAACTTTTTCATCAATATTCAGAAATTATTTACTTACAAGCTTTTACTGAATATTATCCTTCTGAAAAAACTACTTGTAAGTTAGTTTGATCTTATTTCAAGTGTAGTAAAATATTTCTATGAGAAACTAGATGAAAGTACTAGAAGAGATTTAGTATTTTCTCCTGATGGGCCTCCGACCTGCAGGTGGCAGTATTTCCTCCTTCCACTGCTGTCTCTGCCTCACTTGATGTCCAGTTACAGTCGATATCGCGAGTAACAAAACGTTATTAACATTATTGAAAATATCGCAAAGTTCCTTGCAAATATTTCTAAATTCGCACCAGAAAATTTTTAATTTTGATTATAAGAAACAAACAAACAAACAAACAAAAAAAAAACAGATGCAATCTCAGAAACCTGGAGCGACTGTCTGCTGATTTCTCAGAAGAATCGTTTGAACACAGCAGCTCTTTACCAGGTTCATCATCATGTCCACTGGGCTGACTTTGACCGGGTTGATCCGGTGAACAAACTTCTTGACTTGATCAAAAGTGGGTCGGTGCGCCGGGTTGTGGGAGCGACAGCGACGGATCAGCTTCAAGAAAACCAGCAGATCAGGAGAGGTGAGTGATATTAACCTGTAGTTCATCAAAACTAAAGTTTCTGTGAGGTCTCACCTCAGCGTAGTCAGCAGGGCAGGGACAGGTGTTGTCAGCTTTACTGGAGATCAGCTCAGGTAGCGGCGGACACCAGGCGCTCTCCAGGGTCGACTCTTCAGGCTGCAGAGTCACAGTCACTGTAATTATTAAACTTTCTTTTAAACCAATCAGAGATAATCAGAGACCTGAAAGAGCAGCAGCTTACTGGGACCGGGTCGCTGCGAGTCGCTATTTCCAGAAGAATGATGGAGTAACTGGGAGGGAAAATCCTCAGGTGAGCTAAAAGGTTTCTGTTAGCAAAACTAAGATTTAAACTCAAACATTTTCAGGTAGGGCTGGGAGGTTTTATTTGAAAATAAAATCTCAGATTTCAATCAGATCTGATCTTAATCTATTTTTTTACTTTCTTTTCTAAAAGAGAAATTATATGAAATATTTTTAAAAAGTGGAGTTTCAGTCATTCATTCTGAGTTGTACAATGGAGTATTAGATTCAGGCTATGAGAAAATATTCATAATATTAATAGAATTTACTAGAAGTAAAGAGCTCAGATACATTTTTGTTGTTCTGCATGTTGGAGTTTTTTTTATACTTTATTCTCCAAATATTATGACTTTATTCAATATTCAAAGACCAAAAATTCAATAAATCAATACAATTATTCTCCCACCCAGCCTGATTTCCAGCTGTTATTTCCTGTTGTGACAGCCGGTCTTACTGGTCATAATGGGAACCATTATAAACCTGAACACGTCTCCAGCCAGTGTGGGCTCCATGCTGGAGTTCTGGAACTCGGGCGGCATGTAGACCTCCAGGAGCCTCCGCTGGTAGGAGGACAGAGGCTCGGCCCCGCCGTCCCTCCGGTAGGTCCTCAACCCGAAGTCTGGAACAGGAAGCAGAATAAACCGAGACCCGCTTCACCGGGAAGAACCGACGGACAAAAGGACACATTTATTTACAATTTTAACTAGTTACTTAGTCAGTCAGTCAGTTAGCTATAGAATTAGATTGGGGTTACAGTACAGTGAATGTCAGTCAGATAGTTAGTTAGATAGTGACTGTTAATCAGTTAGCCAGCTAGCTAGTAAGCAACGTAATCAGCTAGCCAGTCAATTAGCTGGTCAGTTAACGAGCTAGCTAGTCAGTTAGTTAGTAAGCTAGCTAATCAGTTAGCTGGTCAGTCAACAAGTTAGTTAGTGATTGAATTAGATCTGTATATCTGAAGAAATGGGTGAATTTATTTCTGGTTAAATTATTTCTGAAGTTTAAGTGTGACGGATGGATGAGAAACGAGTTGTTGTCCTTATAAAACTGGTGAAATGTGTCGGTGTGAAAACATCCAGAGTGTGTAGCTTCTTGTTTTTTTTTTTTTGGTAGTGACTTTAGCAAACAGAAAGTTTATTTTTGTTTCTACTTGGTTCACATCAACTCAATATTTACTGTAGCTTGAATCCAGAATATAAAGGTTCAATCAGAGCTGAATAAACTGATGATTTCAAGTTGCTTTGACAGCATCGATGTTTAGATTGTATTAGTTTATATAATGATCCTGCTGGACGTTCAGACGGTAACAGCAGCTGCCATGGTAACCTGTTATCTTGCAGACCCAGCGGTCGTCCAACACACAGTTCAGGGACTTGAGTCGGCCATGACAGATCTTGTGCTGGTGGAGGTACGACATTCCTCTGGCGATGTCTGTAGCGAAGGAAAACCTGGCGGCCACAGCGAGGGAGAGTCACCGTCACGCCACCAACACGCTGCAGCTGCTGCTGCTCAGGTGGAGCTCACCTGAAGCCCCAGTTCAGGGGGATCTCCTCGTTCAGGAGGACGTCATGGAGACTTCCCTTTGGGCAGTACTCTGTTACTATGGCAACGTTGGGCACTTCAACGCATCCGCCGATGAACTTACAGAGGTTAGGATGATCGAGCTCCCTGAGCAGAGAGACGGAGTCACAGATGTTTCCAGCTCAGGGTCAGTTGTTCTCTTTCTGTCTGTTTCTTACCGGACTTGTTTGACTTCCTGCCTGATGGTTTTGGACAGAGAGAAGGATTTGGTCTGGATCCTTTTGATGGCCACCGTTCTGCCGTCGCTGCAGAGGAAACATGGTTTAAACTGCAGGTGGTTAGAAGAGGCAGGATGAATCAAAATCATCTGCATGTTGGGAAACATTTAAATCATGAAAGTTAAACTGTTTCTATGATAATAAATGGCCGTGTATACATTCAATAAATACTGCTTTAAATACTGAACATATTTTCACATCGATCTGTTCCTACAGAATTTAAATTGAATTTGGTAATTTAAGAACCAAAATGGTGATAATTTATGTAAGTAACAAAATCACAAACTATAAGTTAACATCAAGTAAGAAATACTGCCACCTGCAGGTTAGTATCTGTTTAACACAAAGATTTTGCGAAAAATTAGCAATAAACTCACAATTATACATTAGAGAAATATTTTGTAAGTTTGCAAAACACTGGAGGGACTGATTGATGTAATTTAGTAGAATACAGATAAAAACAGGAGATAAAAACTCTGGAGCCTAGAGGGCCCCATAAACAGCTTCGGTGGGCCGCATTTGGCCCCCGGACCCTCAGTTTGGTGTGTGCGTACTAAATGCCGGTGCAGGTGAACGGCGCCCTCTGGCTGGCCGGCGGCGCGGTGCAGGAGCTGATGGCCGTCACACAGCTGATGTTGCTGTCGGTGTGTCCGGCCGGGACGCTCATGATGCTCCCCATGGTCAGATGAGCCTCCGGATCTACGATCACAACATCCAATCAGATCCAGTCATGACCCGGGTCACGATCGGATCCGGTCATGACCCGGGTCACGATCGGATCCGGTCGGGTCACCTCACCGCCCATGGTGCTCAGACCTCTGGTATCTTGTTTTATTGTGGAGAAGTCGATGATCCAGCTCTCGTCCCACAGCAGCTTCTCTTTCTGATACCTGAGCCACTGCAGAAACAGATTCCTGACTGATTCCTGACTGATTTCTGTCTTCATGGTGAATGAATCATTTTGTTTTCGTTTCTCACCACAGCCGTCAGGATGAAGGAGAGGCAGAGCAGGCCGAGCGGCAGGCCGATGGCCACCTTGGTGCCGGGACTCATGGGACATTCGCCGCAGTCGGCCGGACAGGTGGAGCAGTTCTCTCCGTCCTCACAGGTTTTATCTCCACAAACTGGAGGAAAACAGTTAACTTATGTTTCAGATCAAAGTTTCCCTCCGTTGGATCATCAGAGTGTTGTTGTTGTTGTTGTTGTTGTTGTGTTGACAGACGGACCTACAGCCGGCAGGACGGTGCTCTTCGCCTCCAGCGCCGCCTGCATGGTTCCCACCCTGATGTGAGCGATCAGCGAGGTCAGACCCGTATGGAACAGAACCACCTGCAAGACGACGCGCAGGGATCACAAAATACTGAGGTTAAAATAATAATTTATGATCCTGCAATCAGGAGGTTACATCTTTAAATATGTTCCTGCTGCAGCTTAAACATCTAATTTAAGATTTTTTCATATCATATTTCATTTCTGATTCTAATCTGTTTTTTTTCTAAAAAATAAATTACAAATGATAGAAAAGGTTTTTTAATGAGAAAAACTTGGATAATAAATTTTTTGTTATTTTTTGTCTTGAACTTCTCATGAAATGATTATTTAATTATCCTAATATCTTAACTTTATTCTCATAAAAAGAAAAAATTTTGCCTGATTTTATATTTCATATTTCCGCCATTCAGAGTGCAGAAGGAATGTTTTTTAAATATATATTTAAATATAAACGTAATTATTCAAAAACCAAAGAATAAACTTATTTATCACTCCTGAAATATAAACTAGTGTTTCATCAGCATGTGGTGACATAAACAAACCTTTTTACTTTTTATAAAATTCTTTTATAAAACAAAAACCTTTAACAGAATGTGTTTCTATAATCTATAATCTATAATCTTTACTGCTGGTTTTGTCAGAACAAATGAAACTGAAGTGGATTTTTAAAGTTATTTTGTGACATTTTGCTCTTTCACTGTTAAACATTCAGCTTGTTTTCTGGGTTCTGCATGTTTTCTGGTTCTGGATGTTTTCTGGGTTCTGGATGTTTTCTGGGTTCTGGATGTTTTCTGGGTTCTGCATGTTTTCCAGGTGTGGTTCTCATGTCCGGCTCACCTTGGCGGTCCAGTTGCTCTGGGTCATCTTCCCAGTGGTGGAAATGGTGTGAGTGAAGATTTTACCATCATCAGGGATCCAGGGGCCACAGATGCTCTCAGTCTGGAAAATGAAACCAGCAGTTTAGTTTCAGATTTCTGAAAAACAGAATAATTTATTTATTCTCCACTAAATTTAGGAAAAAACAAAGATGGAGGAGATTTTTATATTTATTATGAGTGAAAATTTATTTTAATAAGCATGTGAAGTATTTTATCACGGTACCAACAGAACCTCCTGGTACCAACAGAACCTCCAGGTACCAACAGAACCTCCAGGTACCAACAGAACCTCCTGGTACCAACAGAACCTCCAGGTACCAACAGAACATCCTGGTACCAACCATGTATCCCATGGGACAGGAGTGGATGTTGGCATGATGGATGCAGCAGTTCTCTCCGTTCGCCTCGGTCCAACTGGACGGACAGTCTTGCTCTTCACAGAACCGTCGGGCCGAAGCAGCGTCCGTTATCGAACTGAAGACAGAACCACCAGGTTAGGAACCGGGTCCGGAACCGACGGGTGGTTCTGGACCCGGTGGAAGCGGCTGACCTGTGGGAGAAGATGCGGTTCTGGACGGCCCAGTGGTAGAAGGATTCCCGGGCCGTGACGGAGTAGACGACGGTGAAAACCTGACCGGTTTTTACCAGTTCTGGAGGCCGCAGAACCCAGGACATCAGGAGACCTGGAGGTCAGGAAACGGGTTTCAAAACGGGTCAAAACTTTTATAAAACGGGTCAAAACGTTTATAAAACGGGTCAAAACGTTTATAAAACGGGTCAAAACGTTTATAAAACGGGTCAAAACGTTTATAAAACGGGTCAACATGTTTATAAAACGGGTCAACATGTTTATAAAACGGGTCAAAACGTTTATAAAACGGGTCTAAACGTTTATAAAACGGGTCAAAACGTTTATAAAACGGGTCAAAACGTTTATAAAACGGGTCAACATGTTTATAAAACGGGTCAAAACGTTTATAAAACGGGTCAAAACGTTTATAAAACGGGTCAAAACGTTTATAAAACGGGTCAAAACGTTTATAAAACGGGTCAAAACGTTTATAAAACGGGTCAACATGTTTATAAAACGGGTCAAAACGTTTATAAAACGGGTCAAAACGTTTATAAAACGGGTCAAAACGTTTACAAAACGTTTATAAAACGGGTCAACATGTTTATAAAACGGGTCAAAACGTTTACAAAACGGGTCAACATGTTTATAAAACGGGTCAAAACGTTTACAAAACGTTTATAAAACGGGTCAAAACGTTTACAAAACGGGTCAAAACGTTTATAAAACGGGTCAACATGTTTATAAAATGGGTCAACATGTTTATAAAATGGGTCAAAATGTTTATAAAATGGGTCAATATGTTTATAAAATGGGTCAACATGTTTATAAAATGGGTCAAAACGTTTATAAAACGGGTCAACATGTTTATAAAATGGGTCAACATGTTTATAAAACGGGTCAACGGGTTTATAAAACGGGTCAAAACGTTTATAAAACGGGTCAAAACGTTTATAAAACGGGTCAACATGTTTATAAAACGGGTCAAAACGTTTATAAAACATGGAGACCAGAGGTTGTTTAAAACACTTTGATTCTATAAATATGAATCAGGTATGATATCTGATCCAAGCTGATGTGATGAAGATGAAGATGAGAAACATGAACAGTTTGTTTTTATCATCATGATTTACAGAGTTACAGTTTCTTTGAAAAGATTTATTACATTTTTCATTTGTTCTATGAATGTTAACAAAAATGTTCTGATGAAATTTCAGAACATTCTCCAAATATAAGAGAAAAAGTTTTTTTTCCCCAAAAAAATCAATAAATAAAACCCTGTTGATTTTGTTCAATTATTTCTAAACTCAGTTTTTTGTTCTCCACTGATTAAATATTTTTTCACTTAAATTAGAATTTAAAAAACCAGATAAAATGTAAGTTACTGCAACAAAAATGTATTACTTTATTTTAACATGTTTAACGTGGCTGACAGTAAACATGGAGCTAAACTATGAATTTAATAATAAATCTATATTTAATGCAGCTGTGCAGACGGATTGAACTCTGACCTCCGCAGTCGATCATGTTGTACTCGTTGGGTCGGTCCAGAGGCCAGCAGTCGAACTCGCTGTTGTCCAGGTCGTGCCAACAGAACCCGAGCTGGACTCGGAAAACACAAACCTGGAAGAAACACGACACAAAAACACGTCAGAGACAGAAAAACGTTCCTGCTGCTGCACAAAACAAAATAAAAATGATCTTATTGGGTTTAAATGAAAATGGATTTTAACTGGTTTTGAATTTTTGAAATAAACATTTTCAGCCAATAAACAGATCTGTTCAGGTTTATCTCTAAAAAAAACAAAACATCTGGGAAATGAAGAGTTGTTGTGAAACTTCATGCAATAATAATAAAATCTCATATTTCCCTCTAAACCGGCTGCTTACCCACAGGAGGAACCAGAACCAGAACCAGAACCAGAACCTGAGCTGTTTCTTCATGTTGCTGCTGCTGCTGACAGAAACCTGCAGCTTCTGAGCTCCTCAGGCTGAGGAAGAGGAGGAAGAGGAGGAAGAGGAGGAAACTCAACCCAGAGAGACGAACCCACACCGCCCTCTGCTGGTGGAAACTGTCACTGCATGACGAGATTTACTCCGTTTCAAAAGGAATGAGAGGAAATTAAAATATTCCTCTTGGTTCGTTTCTATTCTTCACATGAAATTAAGAAATGAACACATAAAACTTTATATTTTATTAAAATAAAACTGATCCTGAATAAACTGAGAAGAAGAAGCAATAGAAACGTTTCTGAAGAGATCAAACATCCATAAAATCATCTTCTGTTGTTGATTTTTGATTTATATTTCTGAAAAACGTAACATGAATGTCAGACTAGAGGCGCCAGTAGAGAGTAAATTAATAAATTATTGTTGAATAATCTCAGTTTAAAACACAAAACCAGCAGAACTTCATCTATTAAGAATTATTTTAGTGGGAATATTTTGATTTTTAAATAATATTTTGATTTTTTCTTAATTTTAACTCTGTACTTTAGTTCTATAGAAAGTATTTCTGTCTTCATCTGGAGAGTTTCTCTTTGTTTAAAGTGAGCTGTTCCTTTCTACTGTCGCCTTGTGCATTATCACAGTCATCAGCAGAACTTTTTAGATAAATAAATTTTTACCAAAAAAAGGCGCTGAAACGATTAATTGTGATGAATCAAATTTTGAAATAATTACAAACTAATTTAGTAATCAGTTAATCTTTAAATGGAAAAATGTTTTGCTGAAACATTAGCAGTCAGAGTAACAAGAGACAGAAACACATTTACCCCTTCAGATTTATAAAAACTTTCTGTTTTTTCTATAAATATGTTCTATATTCATCATGTCAGAGTTTAACTTCACCTGGAACAAATTCTGACAAAACATCTGGTGTTTAGTGTCTAATTATTAATCAGTTAATCAATAAATAATCCACAGATTAGCTGCTGATGCATCATTTCTGAAAAATGATCAAACTTTACACTTCAGGCAAAAAGTTTTTCTAGTTTTAAAAATTAATATATTAATTTATTTGCATTTTGCATATTTCTAATATTGCATAAAAAAGCTTAAGTCTGATGTGGCCGGTTTTTATCCGATTAATCGTCAGAATAGTTGATTACTGAAATAATCGTAGCAGTTCCATCAGCCTGACTTCAGAACTTTAGGAGTGACACATTTTGTTTTTGGGTTCTAAAAGTGAACTGGACCTTGTTTCCAGTTAAAAAGATCCAAAAGGTGCTGATTAGAACTCCGTTACCAGATTAAAACCGGTCTGGGTTTTATAAATATCTCCTATAAAGACGGATGAAGGGTTCTGGTTCGGGTTGGTTCTCCAGAATTACAGAGCAGGCTGCGGTTCTGGATCAGTCCTGCGGCCCGGGGCGGTGGGTTCTGACGGCTCCAGGGTTCCCGGTACCGCCCTCTCTGGGTTCGGGTTTCAGGCCGCGCATGTTCGGTTCGGGTTCGGGCGGCGGCGCGTTTCCGGGAGGAAACAACAAAAACAAACCAGTTCCTTTGTTAGAACCCGGAGCGGCACGCGACCCTCACCGGTACCAACAACCGACCAATCAGAGGCGGCGCGAGCGCGAGGAGAGACGGCCGGGGCGCGCGCTCAGCGGGCAGAGAGCCGTGAGTTACAGAGGAGGAATGGAGCTGGTTTCTAACTGGGTTTAATGGTTAAACTGGGTTTGTTGCAGAGGAGGAGAGTTCATC